>NC_091443.1:82657685-82972130 GCF_964237555.1 Oryctolagus cuniculus
ATAGAAGACCTCTTTCTCTCTCTCTGCCTCTCTGTAGCTCTGCCTTTCAGATCAATAAATTAAAAAAAAACAAAAAAACAACAAGCTTATCCTGTCCTTGTGCCTCTCCCCTGTCTCTCCCTGTAAGTGAGATGTTGACTCTGTGTCCAGGTACCCAACCCATCCATAGCTCTCATCACATCAGGGAATAACCACTTACTGCCCATCCCCACAGCTTCCTCTCCACCTTGCAATCCAAGAACTCACATGACTCTGGCCCCAAAGCCCATGTTATCCAGGTGCCTGATTCTCTTCTGTCTTGCTTCCTTGATGATTTTATATCTTCAAAGTCTTGTCTCCCCAATTAGACCACAGATGCCTTTGGTGGGAGTTGCTATCCTAGTTTCAACCTCCCATGCTCTTGGTCTCTGTATAATCATTTATTAAGAGTCCAAAATTGCATAAAACTTTCAGGTGCCTAGAATATAACTTTAATATATATGCTTGCATCTGTGTGTGTGCTATTTATTCGCTGATATGTCCTCTTGAAAAACACATATCTCCTTGATTTCTGCAGAAAAACAATTCACAAGAACGATAAGCTCTTTGAAGTACTATCAGAATAATCACTAATAAAACTAGCCCAATTACATTTCTTACTACTGATTAAGATTAATCTAGACCTTCATGTGAACAAAAATGTGGTTGCTGGGGTGGGTTTTTATAGCTGGATCACTATAAATTTACACCCACCATATAAAAATTGTCAATGTATATAATTAAGTGCCAAAATGTTTCCTAGGGTTAACTGTCAACTGAATTAACTAAGCAATACACTTAAGTTTTAATTAGCTATTTTAGGGCCTTGTAGAATTAGGTGCAGAAAGCAGGGTGATAATTTCATATAAAAAAGTCCCTTCTCATTTTTTAGTTTCACATAAAATTCTAAATACATAAATATATATTTCTCAATGAAATATTCTTGCCTTCTTCCCAACCTCCCTTTTTTTCTTCTTGCAGTTTTGTTTGGATTTGTCTTTTAGCAGTGAAAAATGAACACTTTCTAGATATGAAGAGTTTTCAAGGAGAGATTGCCAGGTACTATAAAGCCTGGAATTTACTTACAAAATCAACATGTACCAACTGCTGAAACAAAAGCATTTGTTGGAAAATTATCAGCTACCTATGACTGGAGTTCTTTTAATCATATTATAAACCATCTTATTCAAATAGTTATGAGTTCATTCATCTATGAAAGCAACTGATCATGACTGTTGGTAGCTAACTCAGAATGTTGTTTATACATATCTCTTGAAATTTTTTTAAAAAATTTATTTCATGGATTTGAGAGAGAGAGAGAGGAGGGAGCCAGGAGCCTAGAACTTGGTCCAGGACTCCCGCATGTGGGGCAGGGACCCAACGACTTGAGCCATCACCTGCTCCCCTCCCCAGGATGTGTGTTAGCAGGAATCTGGAGTGGGAAGGAAAGCCGGGACTCAGATTCAGGAATTCTGATGAGGGATGCGGGTGTCCCAACCAGCAGCTTACCATCTGTACCAAAGGCTCATCTCCAAAACTTTGAACACAGCTAATCTATTCACAATTGTCTTATCTTAACACACACACACTGGTTGTACTAATAAATCAATAAAGTGCCATGTACTTGGCTGTGCCTAAGCTACATTTATAAGTGAGACAAGTTTCAATTATTTGATTGCATAGAATCTGGCCACCAAGCATCAGAATAAAATATGGACAAGGCAGTTAATTTCCAAAGAATGAAGCTATTCTGACACTTTAACTGATAGTTATTTGATGTACTCTCAGACTGTAATTGACCTGATACCATGGCACTGGTCAGCGGAACACTGAGTAAGGTGCAAAGGAAACGCGTCAAATAACAAAGAGGACTGGCTGTGTTCTAGACCTCATTCTGAAATCCTCTCTGGACTCTGCTACCTGCCATGAACACACACACGGATGAGGTAAAGTGAAGTGTGAATATATGGTCCTTCTTCTCTGTGTCCTGAAGGCAAACGAAGATGTTTTTAAAAGACTACCTCAACGATCTGAAGAAACTGCCATTTCTCTTTGCTTTCATCACAGCAAAGAATTAATGATCCATGACTTTTGATTAGCAAAGTTCCGTGACTTGAACGATTCTTAAACCACAGTCTTTACTTTTGTGTGGATTCGCATCACACGAAGGAAGGTTATCCTAGGCTCCCTGAATCCAGGCAGCAGCTGACGATACTGGTGGCCAGAGCTGGGCATTCAGCTGTGTGGGTTTCAATTCATAAAAGATATAATAAGGTTCCCTTTAGTGGGCCATTTGGAGGATCAGATGAAATAGTGTTTTTAACATGTACAATATTATGCTCTCATACAGTAAAACTATCAAGGTCTGTTATTATATTTCTGCCAGATATTACTTCTCAAACTGTTTCTCTTCAATGCACACTGCTTACAGAGTATGTGGCATTTATCTATGCTTATTTTAAGTGAGAGATAGTCCTTCTCTCTTGACTAAAAACCTTCAGTATCTATGTTTTTAATAGCATTTAATAAAGTAAATTTTCTTGATTTCAGTATTCTGTAAGTTTTTCTGATCAGTTATCTCATAATTAAAAAGATGTGGGGCTATACAACTTAATATACTTATATATGTATATATTATACTAAGTTAATATATATATATTGTATCTCTTTTATAGTGTGTGAGATTACAAAACATTTACAAATAACAACAATTTTTATGGGCAAAAAAGACCTTGGATTTTTGGCTAGTGACATAAAACTGGCATTTCTTTCCTCTCCTCAAAAGCAACAATGAATGTGAGAAAGAGATAAACTCCCATTTCTGACAAAGCCAAAAAATTGCTCAAAGCCCCAAGCTATAAGTTGAGGTTGCTTGTGAAGCTCCACACTTTCTCTCCATGAAGACAGAAGACCTGGCAACAACGATCTTGGAATAAGACGAAAATCCATCTTTCCAAATTTGGGTACACCATGATGTTCAAAGCCTAATACTTCATGCTTAACAGCCGAAGCAGGTGCACATATTGGCATTAGGACCTCCGTTATCTCAGAAGGAAAGTAAAAGGTGAATTAATGAGAAATCATGGTCCAGTTATGCTTGCAGGACACAGTCTACCCCTGCCAGAGTGCGGGAAAAGTAACTTGGAAAAAACCTCATAGCTGCTTAACCCCATTAACTCAAGAAAACACACATACATACAAAGCACGCTGCAACACAAGAAGTTTTAGTTGGCCATGGTCCTAGTGAACTTTGCAAAATGGTAGCCCCTATCTGAGGATTCTGTGTCTATGCTTTCAGTTACCCCCAGTCAACCATGGGCCAAAAACATTAAATTGGAACTTTCAGAAATAAATTTTCAAATTACCCTAAATTATGCACCACTGTGAGTAGAGTGATAAAATCTTGCATCATTCCAATTTATCATGCTCAAAACTTTAATCACTCCTTTGTTCAGCATTTCCATGCTGTATGTGCTATCCACCTGTTAGTGACTTAGTAGCTATCTCAGTAATCAGCAGTGCTTGTACATATGGTTTGGTACTATTCATGCTTTCAAGCACCCACTGGGGGTCCTAGACCCTATCTCCATATAAGAAGACTAAAGTACTGAGTCCTGAAGAAACTCATATTGCAAAGATGAAAAATCAAAATGAAGCCAAAAGAGGATCCACATACACAAAGGAAAAAAAGTGGTAAGCAAATACCAAGCATAATTCTACAAGGTAGATGAAAATTATGACCAAGCTTCTTGCCTTTAATTTTAAAAATGAAGCAATTAATTCCACCCAAAAATAACTCAAACCAGAGGTCTAAGAGCTCAGGGGAAAGATCATGATGCAACCGATAGGGAAGATAAAACATGGTCTGGCAGAACTCAGGAGAAAGGATCAAGGAAAAATGGAGACTATCCTAGACAGTGAAATTGGAAGCACCTGGATGTTGCTAAAAACACATCAGGAGCCCAGGCTAGCAATGGGTGAAGACAAAGTAAAAACAAAGAGTTAAAATTATTTTAAAAAAAGGAGATGGTGCAGAGGATAGGCAAAAGTGGTTAACCATAGGCATACTTGTGATCATTGAAGAAGAAACACTGAGTCATAGCCAATGACTTAAAAATGTAATGCAAAGCCCCTTTCCTGTTAAAAGATGACATAGCTACATGAGAAAGAGTACACCATATTCCAGGGAAAATGGACTCAGGTCAGCCACTATTCAGACAGGTCCTAGTAGTTATTGGACTTCAACATAACAATATTTTTATCTAGGCAGATTCATTTATAAAAGAAAAAAAGGGTCGTGCTCCCCTCAGAATTCTCTACAGCAACAATCAGCATTAGGATGAACAGAGTAGGGGTGGTCGTGGCGTAGCAGGTAAAGCCACCACCTGTGATGCTGGCAACCCATGTGGGCACTGTCTCACATCCTGCTACTTCACTTCTGTTCCAGCTCCCTGCTAATGCACCTGGGAAAAGCAGAAGATGGCCCAAGTGATTGGACCCCTGCACCCACGTGGGAGACCTGGAAGAAGCTCTTAGCTTTACCCTGGCCTAATGGTAGCTGTTGCAGCCATCTGGGGAGTGAACCAGAGGATGGAAGATCTCTAACCCTGTTTTCCAAATAAATCAATAAAAAAAGAAGTGAATGGAGCAACACCTTCAAAGAAGGAATTTATGAACCAAAGATGTTTTTTAGGTAGAATTTTGAATATGCAAGAATTTAGAGAATATTCTCATAAGCCCTTCTTGAAGTAGACAAACTATAGCCAAACAAGATACGAGGGGACAGAAGTGTCTTCATCACTGAATTCATTAGCACTAAGACCAAAACAAACATGTGGTTAGGAAAGCAGAACAGAACATATACACTCTATGCCCTAAAAATGCAGACACGGATAACTTAAGTTGGGGGGGCGGCACATGGGAAAGTAGCCGGAAAGTGAAGGCGAAGCAAATTCACACACAAAGTCTGCCGTGTGGTTTCCTCCTCTTTAATCATTGATGGTTTAAAAATATGATCTTAATATTGGCAAATCATGGACCAGCATTGCAATATAGTGGGTTAAGCCACTGCCTCAGATGCCATCATCCCATATGCGGCTGATTGGAGACCCTGTTGCACTACTTACAACCCAGCTTACTGCTAATGTGCCTGGCAAGGCAGTGGAAGATGGCCTAGGTACTTGGGCTCCTGCACCCATGTAGGAGGCCCAGAAGAAGCTCTGGGCTCCTGTCTTCAGCCTGGGCACAGCCCAGGCCTTTGTGACTATTTGAGGAGTGAATCAGCAGATAGAAGACCCCTCTCCCCCTCCCCCTCCTTCCTCCTTCCTCTTCCTCTTTCCTCCTCCTCCTCCTTCTTCTTTCTCTCTCTCTCTCTCTCTGTGTATGTGCATGTGTGTTTCTCCCTCTATGCAACTCTGCCTTTCAAATAAAATTTTAAAAAATATTTTTTTAAAATTGTCAAATCAATAGGCAAGAGTATACTTTCCCCCGTAAGAAACCTTTTATTTAAGGAATACAAACTTCATGCATTTCATAAGTACAACCTTAGGAATATAGTAATTCTTCTCACCATACCCACCCACCCACCTCACCTCCTCATCCTTCTCCTCCTCCCTCTCCAAGTCCCAGGCTGATTCTCTACAAAGATCCATTTTCAATTAACTTTATACACAGCAGACCGACTCTACACTAAGTAAAGAATTCAACAATTTTCATGGGAAAAAAAAAAAAAAAACACTGTTACTCAACAGTTGAGACAAGAGCTGTTCAAAGTCATTGCATCTCAAAGTTAATTTCACTTTTTTTAAAAAGAAATTTAATTAATTTTAAAGAAGCACCCAAGAATGATACTTCTTTTGTGAACACTTAGACATAACTATAACTTATGAGACATAAGCATATCCTCCACTTAATATATTAAAAGAAAGTAAGCTCTTGAGAACGAGTTTTATCATTAATTAATGAAGCACCTAAGAAAACAAGCAATGGAATTGGACACTTAGGCATAACTAAAACTTATGAGACATAAGAACATTCTCCATTTAATACACTAAAACAAAATAGATCTTCGAGAACAAATTTTATTGTTAACTCTCATAATACAACTCTGAGGACAGAGGTCCTGCATGGGGAGTTAGTAAACAGTGACTCCTGTAGTTAATTTAACAACACCCTTATGTAAGATGTCAGTGACCACCTGAGGCTCTTGACATGAGCTACCTAGGCTACGGAAACCTTTTGAATTTCTCTCTTACTCACTCTCTGTAACTCTGCCTTTCAAAAAAATTTTGTTAAAAAGTACAATTAACAGTGAAAATAGGAACATTAATATCAACATTCATAAAGGTAAAACCATAGGAAATCCAAGGAAAAAACACTTCAGCTTTATTTTCTCCATGTAAGTGAGTCACGAACTCTAGTCCACACACAAAGGGAGAGAAATCAGGTTCCACCATTCAAGGAGTATAAAGACTAATTTCTAAAATGGCAATGTGACCTCCATCTTGGTCACTTTCTCTCTCTCTTGGATCACTTACTCTGGGGAATGCTAATGTTCAGGAGACCCAGGTAGTTCTGTGGAAAAGCATCACACTAGAGAACTAAATGGCTTCCAGCCCACAGCCATGGAGATGTAGGTGAGGAGGTAGCTAGCAAGAAGAGCTGTCCTGCAGCTCCACCTGCACTGACCCCTTTTCCACACAGTAGAAGACCACAGCTTCCATAAAATCACCACAGCAAACTGGCCTCTCCATAAATAACCAACATGGCTGCCCGCTGAGTCCCCATGATAACCTTTAGCTAATTACAAGGTCATTGTAATAAAATACTATGCCTGACACTCCTACTCCCATCATGCACCTTGATGCCATGACACTCCCAAGATTTCCATAAAAGGGCAAAGAAATAGGTGGTGCTCAAGTCCCATCCTAACTCTGCCTCGTAAGAATATTCAACTAAGCCCCACCCCAGACACCACCCACTATGACTCCAGACCCTGTGGGATGCACCTGAAATCCACTGAGTGCAGCTCCCTCTTGAGTATGCCTGCACTCCCTCTTCAGTCTGTACTTTGCTTTGCATGCAAATAAATCTTTCTCTGCACCCTTTACCTACATCTTGTCCTTGCATAGAAGACAACATCCTGGACCCTGGCACCTGACAATGATGTGAGGGTATCACCTTGGAAGTGGTCCTCCAGCCCTAGTCAAATCTTCAGAGGACAGTAGCTTCAGTCAATGGCTTGATGGCAGTTTTATAAGATCCTGAGCCACAAGCATCCAGCTTAGATGCTCCTGGATTCCTGCCCCTTCAAAGCTCCATGAGATGTAAAAAAACTGGTTTCCTACTGTTATTTAAGGCAATTTCTTCTGCAGCAATAGATAACTAATATAGAAGAAAACAGAAGGACTCTAGAAGAAGCAACAAATGTAATGAAGAGACACAACCATTACATTTGCAGTTGATAGGATACTTGAAAAACCTAAGGCGAAAATTGAAAAACAATTGAAATCAAAGAGAATTTGACATCAATATACAGTAATTAGTTGCTTTTTTCTCATACTATTTGTTGATCTCTTTACTTAGTATAGAGTTAATCTTATGTGTTTAAAATTAACTGAAAGTCTTAGTAAAAAATAAGAATTGGAATAGGAGAGTAAGGATGAAGAATGGTGGGAGTACAGGTGCAGGGTGGGTAGGGTGGGAAGAATCACTGTGTTCCTAACATTGTATTTATGAAATTCATCAAGTTTGTATACCTTAAATAAAGGTTTCTAGGTAAAAAACCCAAATGAGTTGCTTTTGTATATATAATTGTCAGCCACTTACCAGACAGGGGAGAAGAATCTTACTTACAATACTATCTTATTTATTACAGCAACAAAATTAACTTCTAAGATGTGCAAAATATACACAAGACACATCACATTTAGGGTAAAATCTAATTATCCAAACCAAGATGTTACTGAGAGTTGTTAATTATTCTGGACAATAGGAGCCAATCAAGAATGGCCAGAGTAAATCAGCTCATATGCACACCTAGTAGCATTCAGTATGTGGCATCCAAAATGAAAATTAAACATAGAGGAATTTCAGGAGAATGGACCTTGAACAATGGGGACTGAGTATCAAAGTAAACTCACTTCTGGTTTGTGTGCTAATGAGGTCATAATATTAGAAAAAACCTACATGAAACCATAAACACTATAATAGGGATTGGAAAGGAAAAAAAAAAAAACTAAAATTCAGTACCTACACACCAAAAAGAAAACAACAAAAACCTTGCTAGTAGCATCAAAATGAGTACTTTATAAAAAAGCAATGGCATGATATTTGCACATAGTGGGTGCTCAACAAATGTCTGGAGATGAATATATATGGTCTTATCTGATACACAGGGAATCTGCCTCCACTTAGTGTGTTAATCTGAGTCAGTTCCTGAACCGATACCTATGATGCACAAAGTAGGACTACTAACCCTTCTGCCAGGCACCAAAAACGTTAGGACTCTGGGATTCGTCAAAATACAACAAAACCGTATTCATCAGGCAAGACAAATAATTCTAAGTGCCAGTGGAGCTGCTTTCCTCTTTTGATCTGTAAGGTTACTGGTGGATGAGATGATCTTTTATTTATATTGCATGTGGTAAAATTTTGAAGGAGGATTTTTGCTCCCATCATACTCTCCTTCCATAATTAAGCCTGTAGGGCGGGCTGATATTTTTTAACACAGAGCTTGTCAATTTCTGTTAACACTAACTTAGAGTTCATAGCTCCATATATCACGAAACGTGAGGGCAAAACAATTTATATAAAAAATATTTTGAAAGGAGTAAATGGAAGATCATTTCGGCCCTGACTCGCTAGCATTTCTGCTCCGACTACAGCATGGGTTTGCACAGCGGCACGGGGAGCTCACCTTTCCCAGCTCCCACACTCGATGTTCCCAGGTTCCTTGCTTTACCCTCCTTTCCTTTCTTACTGTGCTCTCCTGCTATAAATAAATCCCCACCCTTGCTTTGTCAAGTGTTGTCTTTTTAATTATGCCCCAAACTCTAATAGAGCCGGCACAAGCTCTCGTTTTGCCATTAAAGAAAGCAAGAAAACGGGCTGCCTCCTGCATTTCACACGTAACATTGCAATGGCTGCCCAGGGGCTTCAGCAGACAGAACAATAGGCAGTTATCATCTTATGACACCCACAACTAATTTCTCCAACCAGAAGACAGGTAGTATTGGCACTGCCGGCCCTGTCTGACTAGGTGCAGTAAATACTCAGCTTAATAGTAGCTTCTCAGGCAGGAGGGCAACATCTCACAGCATGGCGTTGTAATAATCTTCCTGGCATGCTGACAGCCAGGAGCACCGGCCCACGCATGTTCCTCCTCGGTGGGGCTCACATGCATGGATGCTTAGATGGTGCCTTAGATGGTGACACATTCTGCCTTAAAGCAAGTTTAACTGTTTTATATCCCCTCTGATCTGTAGCTTTGTACATCCGTTAAGCTGCCCCTTCAACTTCTGGGGGCACAGCTGTGGTGCCGTCAGTGGAGCACAGTGTGTGGCGGAGGCAGGCGTGGGGGTTCTTTGTACTACCTCCTGTTTATGTGACCGGTTTCTCTGTTTCACTCTGGGGCTACAGTTAAATACATCATCTTCGACAAAAAGATAATAGCAACCTTGTGGCAGTCAGGAGGAAGGCACTCAGCAAAGGAGATGCAGGCATGCAATCAAAAGATACATGAGGTTTTTTTTTTTTTTTTTTTTTTTTTCTTTTGCTGGATCGGAGTTGGATCGAGTTTGGCTCAGGGTGTCTCAACTCTTAAACAAGACCCGAAGGCATGTTCTTCTTACAACGACTGCAACATTGTTTCAAGTCCAGCCACGCCTATTAAAACTCCATTGGCTAAAGCCAGTCAGGTGGAGGACCAAGCTCCAGTCAAGAGCCAGGGCAGCAGGCTGGGCCGACTGTGAGGCCAAAGCAAACCACAGGGCTAAGCTCCACGTCCAAAGGCTGGGCAGGTATGAGGATACTTGAAAAACATCTTACAATGTACAATGTAAAAATACGAGTTGATTTTGGTGCAAAAAAATTTTGGTGTAAAAACTTTTTTTTCTGTATAGAAAATGCATATGCTAAAGGAACTTAAAAATTTTTTTTACACCAAAATAAATAAATTCAATTTCATGCTTCTGTGAACTTTTCTTTAGTCCCCCCACCCCCTCCTCAACTGGTTCTAGTTTGTAGCAATCAGCATTCTGTTTTCAGATTGAGCTGGTTTTGGTTTTTAATTTTAGCTCCACATGGAAGGGAGAATGCACAGTACTTCTCTTTCTGTGTCTGGCCTCTGAAATTTTTGAATCTGTGCCTCCCACAAAACTGGGAGTAGGGGAAGAAGTCAGTATTTGTTGTCTTAAAACCCAATCTACAACCTTATCTCCATCTACTTAGTGAAGAGAGCAGCTATCTGCTAGATAGCGGAATTATAGATTGGGACTATCAGTGTGAACTCCATTTCTAAAAGATGCCAAGGACACTACGAGAGAAACCCCCAAATCTTGGTCACGATAAAGAGGTCACCTCTAATGACTTTTCACAAAGACAAGAAGCAGAGAGAGATAAGAGAGAGAGAGAGAATGCAAGTGAGCTTCCATCCGCTGATTCACTCCCCCAGATGACTGCAATGGCCGGAGCCAGGAGCCTCTTCTGGGTCTCCCATGCTGGTGCAGGGCCCCAAGGACTTGGGCCATCTTCTACTGATTTCTCAGGCCATAGCACAGAGCTGGATCAGGAGTGGAGCAGTTGGGACTCGAACTGGTGCCCGTATGGGATGCTAGCACTGGCAGTTTTACCCGCTATGCCACAGCACCGGCCCCAAGAAACTCGAGCTTTTCAATGTTTCCCTCTTCTCTTGATATCAGCTTCATTTGCAGAGCAGACTCGTGTTCTGTTTTCTTAGCACTTCCACTGTGTAAAACACTTGGAGAGGGGCCGGTGCTGTGGCACAGCAGGTTAAAGCCCTGGCCTGAAGTGCTGGCATCCCATATGGGTGCCGGTTCTAGTCCTGGCTGCCCCTCTCCCAATCCAGCTCTCTGCTATGGCCTGGGAAAGCAGTAGAATATGGCCCAAGTCCTTGGGCCCCTGCACCCGCATGGGAGATCCGGAAGAAGTTCCTGGCTCCTGGCTTCGGATTGGCGCAGCTCTGGCTGTTGCGGCCAACTGGGGAGTGAACCAGTGGATGGAAGACCTCTCTCTGTAACTCTCTTTCAAATAAATAAATCTTTAAAAAAAAAAAACACTTGGAGAAAATGTGCGTGAAGGTGCTTGGGTTTGCAGCAAGGCTCAAGTAGATTTGCATCCCCCAGCACAGTGTACAGCTGGCATCCATTCTGACTGGGCAAGTGACTGTCTGGTTGGGTTGGTGCCTTTGCTGTGCAGTTGGATAACAATTTTAAATATCATGGTTGGCTGATAGGTTTTCAGACATGTGATTCTGGCTCTTCTTTAGGCATGTAAATTGTCAGTCCAGATTGGCATATTGATTCTTCCAAGGGAAATGCTTTCATGCACAGCTTTCGCCAAACATCAGCCTTTGGCTAAATCGCAAAGCTGTTTAGCTCGGCCCATCTCCCTAGCTGGGCCACAGCTCACAGGACTAAGATCAGGTACCTGACCCAAAGAGAGCCAATGGTCATGCTCAGGTCTATCAAGTTCCTGGTGCAAGGTGTCTGGCGCATAACAAATCTTCCCAAGCAGACAAATCAATTAATTCACAAGCTTTTATTGGGATTCCGCTCCCAGGCGAGGTTCCCTGGTCCCAACAGAGCCAGGGCCGGGGAAGTCGTGTGTCAGAGGTTGGGAGGGCTCCCTTTATAGATACAGGGAATGGGAGTTAAAGGTTGAGGCAGGTCTGATACTCACTGGTTGAACTTTAGGCACCTGTGGGGACCTTGACAAGGACTTTTCTTTCCCAGAAGTGCAGGTAGGGACTCTCCATTCCCAGAAGTGTAGGCCTTCCCTCCTTGCGGATCCCAAAGCTACCACCTGGACATACTAGACTGATTACATTTTTTTTTATCAGGACAATGAATTGAGGAATATGGAACTAATCAGCTGCCATTAGTGGTTCTGAGAAGAGCAAGACTCTGCACTGTATTTTAAAATCCATTTGGTAGAGACAGTCAGTTATCTGTTGTAGTGGAATAGACTACTCCAAATTTAGTGGCTGTAAGCACGTGAGCATTACTTTATCTCACAGCTTCCCGGGATGTCACGGCAGAGTCCTCAGCTTTAGGGTCTGCCATGGGGCCAGAATCAAGCTGTTGGCTGAGGCTACAGTCATCTCAAAGCTCACCAAGGGCAGGCTCCCCACCTAAGTGTACGTGGCTGTGGGCAGGCTTTGGTTCTTCATGAGTTGTTGGGCCAAGGGCCTCAGTTTCTTGCCTGCTCTTGGCAGGAGGCCTTCCTGGGTCCCTTGCCAGTTGGCTCTTTCTAACAGATTAAGTGTGATGGAAGGGTCAGAGAGAGAAGACCAACAAGATGAATGTCACAGTCTTTCATAACTTAAGCCACAAAGTGATGTCTGTATCAGGCAGGGTTCAGCTGTGATTTCTTGCAAGGAGGGGGCTTATGTGACTGTGGGTTTGCCAGAAGGGCAGCCTGGGCCTCTCAGGGTTTAGCTGCTATCCACAGGCAGATGCTTTTCTTCTTCAGGGGAGCTTCACTTCTACTTAAGGCCTTTCAACTGATGGAATTCCATTCAGCCTACTTTGAGGCAAAATATCTCCTACTTACATCCTCTGATTAGGGACCTTCATCACATCTACAGAATACCCGCACAGCAACACTTAGATTAGTTTGACTGAATAACTGGGGATTGTAGCCAAGTCAAGTCAACACATTAAAACAATTCTATGATACCCTTTTAGTTTTTCCACATTTTATTCATTACAAGCAAGTCCTTAGATACAGCCCACACTCAGAGGAAGGGTGTGGCACACAGTACAAATACCATGAAGCAGAAATCATCAGGAACTGTTTTCACAAGGCTATCCACCAGATTCACTTTTTAATTTTACTTGCAAAATAACTTTTGCAAGGGCAAATGCCTTTAAAAATGTTCCTGAGGAAATCTGCACAGCCATTTATACTTGTTGAATTAATTATGGTTAAATGAATGAGGTCCTGTTCCGTGGTTAATTACACAGGTTTGGAGAGCAAACATGGTTTGCAACTTTAACTGAACAAATTCAATTCTGTACAACAAACACTCTAATAAATGTAGTTTTCACTAGCAAATATTTATAATCAAGGTTACAAGTCAGTGTTCCTCAGAACTATTACAGCGAACCTCTGAATATTAAAGGAAAGTACTTTAGTCTTCTGAGTTTAAGAACTATAGGTTGAAAACCTTAAGTGAACTGGGTATAGAAGGCACATTCCTCAACATGATCAAGGCAATGTATGACAAACCTACAGCCAGCATCATGTTGAATGGGGAAAAGTTGGAGGAAGCATTTCTACTAAGATCCAGAACCAGACAAGGATGCCCACTTTCACCATTACCATTCAATATAGTTTTGAAAGTTTTAGCCAGAGCCATTAGGTAAGAAAAAAAAAAGATATAAATTTAAAAAGGAGGAAGTCAAACTGATCCTATAAATAGTGTAACCAAAAGACTCTCCTAAGAGACTATTGGGATGCATAAGAGAGTTTGGTAAAGTTGCAGGATACAAAATCAACACTCAAAAATCAGTAGCCTTTGTATACACAAGCAATTCTATGGCATAGAAAGAACTTTTAAGATTAGTACCATTCACAATAGTTAAAAAATTTAAATACCTTGGAATCAATTTAACCAAGGATGTGAAAGATCCTTAAATGAAAATTACAAAATAATTAAGAAATAGAAGACACCAAAAAAATAAAATGGAAGAATCTTCCATGCTTGTGGATTAGAATAATATCATAATAATGTCCACACTACCCAAAGCAGTTTAGAGATTCAGTGCAATTGCAATCAAAATACCAAGGACATTCTTTTCAGAACTATAAAAAACAATGCTAAAATTCATATGGAAACACAAGAGACTCTAAATAGTTAAAGCAATCTTAAACAATGAAAAGAAAACTAAAGACATCACAATACCAGATTCAAGACATACTACAGGATGGTTATAATCAAAACTGATACTGGCACAAAAACAAACATGTAAACCAATGGAACAGAATAGAAACCCCAGAAACTAATCCACGCAGCTACAACTGACTAATCTTGTACAAATGAGCTAAAGCTAATCCCTGGAGAAAGGACAGTCTCTTCAACAAAAGGTGCTGGGAAAATTACATCTATGCATGGAGGAGTATGAAATGAGACCCCTACTTTACACCTGCTACAAAAATCAACTTGAAATGGATCAAGGACCTCAATCTAAGACCTGATACAATCAAATTACTTGAGGAAAACATCAGGGATATTCTACAAGATATTGGCATAGGCAAAGATTTCTTGGAAAAACCCAAGAAGCACAGATGATAAAAGTAAAAAAAGGCAAATGGGATTACATCAAGCTAAGAAGCTTCTACACTTCAAAGGCAACTCTCAACAAATGGAAAGGTAACCAACAAAATAAAATACTTGCAAGCAATTCAACTAACAAAGGAGTAAGATCCAGGAGCTATATAGAGCTCAAGAAACTCAACAACAACAAAACAAACGATCCAGTTAAGAAATAGGCAAAGGACATGAACAGGGATTCTTCAAAGGATGAAATAAAAATGACCAACAGACACATCAAAAAATGCTCAGAACTACAGGCCATCAGGGAAATGCAAATAAAAGCCACAGTGAGGTTTTACCTCATACCCAGGATGGCTCTTATACAGAAATCAACAAAAAGTACCCTGTACCCTAATACAGTGTTGGTGGGAATGTAAACTAGTAAAACCATTATGGAAGACAGTGCAGAGATTCCTCAGAAATCTGAAAATAGATCTACCACATGGCCTGGCCATCCCACTCTTGGGAACTTACCAAAACAAAAATTAAATTAACATATGAAAGAGGTATTTCTACCCCCATGTTTATTGCAGCTCAATTCACAATAGCTAAGATATGGTATCAACCCAGATGTTCATCAACTGATAACTGGCTAAAGAAAATGTGGTATATATACCTATGGAATACTATTTAGCCATAAAAAATAAAATTGTCTTTTGCAACAAAATGGATGCAACTGGAAACTATTATGCTTACTGAAAAAAGCCGTTTCTGAAGAGACAAATATCATGTTTTCTCTGATATGTATAACTAATACAGAATACAAAATATGTAAAGAAACAGACATCTTGTGATTTCACTGTTGTTTTAGCCCTTGTTTACACTCCCATGGAACTGCGGCCTTTCTACTTGTTACTTGTTGAATATTATGGTTAGTGGTGCATTATGCCTGTGACTTCAGAGTGGACTGAAATATCTATTTACAAAAATTAAAGAAAAAAAAGGAAGAAGGGGATTGAGGGAGATAAGTATGGTTATCCAGAATTGCACCTATGAATTCTGTTCTCTTTATATTAATAAAAATTTTTAAAAAGAACAAAAAACAGGGCTGGCGCTGTGGCATAGTAGGCTAAGCCTCTGCCTGTAGCACTGGCATCTTATATGGGCAACAGTTCACGTTCTGGCTGCTCCATTTCTGATCCAGCTCTCCGCTATGGCTTGGGAAAGCAGTAAAAGATGGCCCAAGTGCTTGGGTCCCTGTACCCATGAAGGAGACCCAAAGGAAGCTCCTTACTCCTGGCTTTGGATTGGCCCAGCTCTGGCCATTGCGACCATCTGGGGAGTGAACCAATGGATGGAAGACCTCTCTTTGTCTCTCCCTCCCTCTCTCTCTCTGTAACTCTATGTCTCAAATAAATAAATCTTAAAATAAAAAAGCACTGTAGATTAAAACTTACTTTCTGGATAACAAAAACACAGAAAGTAAGATTGCATTTGCCTTACATCTGATGGGAATTAGTATGTCAATACTGACTTTTTCCTTCTCGTTTGAAACAAAAGCTATTGGCTTTACTAGCAGTTTGCCTTCTCCAAATCTCTTATGTTAACCAACTCTTCACTTAGAGTATTTTTTTAATCAAAGATCATTGAGAGGCACAGCAAATGGATTCAACTGCTATTTTCACTATGGCTGAATTAAAGAATCCGGAGTTTCCAATGTTCTATTTCCACAGTTACGGAAGAGAAAGGCCAGAGGGCCATTTTGGACCACAAAGAGCTCATGTTATGAGTAACTGAAGACCTGGGTAAGCAAAAGCTTTGAGACGAATGAAAACTAGCGGACAAGCAGCTATGAGATACATGAGGCAGAGAAGAGCAGAGGGAGAGCCTCACCTGCTGTGGCTGAGGCTGCCCGGGATCCCATCCTGCTGCACCTGTGTCTGGACCGTGCCTCTGGGTGACCACATCCTTTCCCTCTTACCCCCTTCTCGTCAGCAGTACTTGGGTGGCTGTGCCCCTGTTCCTGCCTTCTTCAGGAAAATGGGTGTTTCACATTTGTATGCACTTTCATTAGTTTGTCTCTAATTCAAGTTACCCAAAATCAAGTGGAAATTTTGTCCCTTTTTGTGATAAAATACACATAACAAAAAATTTACAATATCAACCGTTTTAAGTGTGCAGGTACATGGCATGGAGTACACTCACATTGTTTGCAGCAATCCCCACTCTTTACCTGCAGCGTTTTTCCATCTTCCCAAATCAAAACTCCGTGTCCATTAGACACGAGCACCCTGGTGCCCCATTTCTCCCAGCCCCTGGCAGAAAGCATTCTCTTCTCTATCTCTATGAATTTGACTACTGCAGGTGTCTCATACAAATGAAATCATGTAGTGTTGTCCTTTGTGATTGCTTTGTTTCACTCAGCATCACGTCCTCAAGGTTCATCCATGTTGTAACATGAATTGGAATTTTCCTCCTTTTAACAAGGGAATGATATTCCAGCCTATGTTATGTCTATACCGCACTATTTATGCATTCATCTATTGATGAACACTTTGATTTCTCCCATTTTGTGGCTACTTTGGATGGTGTTGTAATGAAAATGGCTATAAAATATCTTTTTTAAACTTGTATTTAATAATAAATTTCCAAAGTATAGCTATGGATTACAATGGCTTTTTCCCACCATAACCACCCTCCCACCCGCAACCCTCCCATCTCCTGCTCCCTCTCCCATCCCATTCACATCAAGATTAATTTTCAATTATCTTTATATACAGAAGATCAATTTAGTATATACTAAGTAAAGATTTCAACAGTTTGCACCCACACAGAAACACAAAGTGGAGAGCACTGTTTGAGTACTAGTTACAGCATTAATTCACGTTGTACAACACATTAAGGACAGAGATCCCACATGGGGAGTAAGTGCACAGTGACTCCTGTTGTTGACTTAACAAATTGATATCCTTGTTTATGGCATCAGTAATCACCTGAGGCTCTTGTCATGACTTGCCAAGGCTATGGAAGCCTTTTGAGTTTGCCAACTCTGATCTTGTTTAGACAAGGACATAGTCAAAGTGGAAGTTCTCTCCTCTCTTCAGAGAAAGGTACCTCCTTCTTCGATGGCCCGTTCTTTCCACTGGGATCTCACTCACAGAGATCTTTCATTTAGGTCATTTTTTTTTTGAGTATATGCTTCCATTTCTTTTGAGTGTGTACTCAGAGTGAAAACACTGAAATGTGAATGACTCTACATTTAAAGCTTTGATAAATGGCCACACTGTCTTCCATGGTGGCTGTGCCATCTTACATTGCCACCACCAGTGGACAGTGGTCCAAGATTCAAATTTCTCTCACCAACACTTTTGTTATTTCTGACTTTTAGGAGAGTTGCAATTTTGATGGGTGTGAGGTAGCCAAAGGAAGTGTGGATAAAGAGATGCATTCACAGCATTGCAACTGGAACTAAGATTGACTGGATGCTCAGGGATCTGCTTTTGGCTGTTAGCACTCAGCTGCTTTCCACTGTGTTGCTTAATTTCTCCAAGTATGTGTGCTCAGAATTTCTATCCTCTTTTATCACTTTGGCTTGCATGTGGTCCAACAAGGCAACTCCAGAACATCTTTCCAGCTTTCATGTCTACTGATTCCTTTCTTTAGGACATTCAGTTTCCAATTTTAGTACACGTGCCGCCAAGGTGAACACAGGACATTCGGTTTCCCAATGAATCAATGACAAATGACTCATTATTCCGATTCATCATTTTGACCACGAACTTGCTTGATAATGGCCTTTGCTAGGTTTAAGTTGCCAGCTCTGGCCCGGCCAGCCATGACGACACAGTAGAGTCACTTTGAGAAGTGATGAATGAGGTATCCAGGGCACAAAGATGGGGCAGAGCTCCCGGAAGGGAAACCACGTGTGTGTGCACACACATCAAGGGGGCAATGACTGGTCCCCGCTGAGTGGTGTCCATCATACTTCCCATTGGCATTTTATTCACTCTGCATTTACTATGAAGAGCTACTAGGCTAGGCATTGTTAGCTAATAGTTCGCATTTATTAAACACCCACCATGTTCAAAGCACTAGTCTAAGAGACCATTCCACTGTGAGGTACCACAAAGTCATAATGGAATCTGCATTCTGGTTAGAGATGATACAACTGCCTCCCCTATAACAGACTTTACACTGAAGCACAAATTAATAAAGATGCTGTAACTAACTCCCTAGCCAACACACCAGAGAGTGAGACAAACTACTAAGAGCTGTGAATTCTAATAGACTACTGTAGTGTGAAGTTATCTCAGAGGTCTTTATGGGGATTTGGCCTGGAATTTCAAGTATGAGCAGGATTCTGGGGCTGGCACTGTGGAGTAGCATGTTAAGCCACTGCCTATGATGCTGGCATCACATATGGGTACCAGTTTGTGTCCCAGCTCCTTCACTTTTGATCCAGCTCCCTGCTAATGCACCTGGCAAAGCAGCAGCAGACAGCCCAAGTGTTTGGCCCTTGCATCCATGTGGGAGATCCAGAAGCTCCTGGCGTCCACGTGGCCCAGCCCTAGCCTTTGCAGCCATCTGGGGAGTGAACCAGTGGATGCAAGATCCTTCCCTCCTTCCCTCCTTCCCTCCTTCCCTCCCTGCCTCTGCCTCTGCCTCTTTCTCTGTATCTCTGCATTTCAAATAAATAAATATTTTCTTGAAAAAAAAAAAAACAAAAAAAGGATGAACAAGTTTCTGATAAGTAGAAAGGCCAGAGAAAGCAGTGGATTACTCAACAAATACTTATTACGTGCTTAATTATAGAAAACGGTAGAAAATTCTAGAGAAATGGAGCCTTTGTTTCACTGTCACAAGAAGTCTGGTTAAGAGACATGCTGTTTGGAAATTAAGGCAGCACCTGAAGGTACCCTGGCACTGAGAAAATCACCCCAGGATCACAGAAAGGGCTGCCATCCCTGTGGGTGGGACAGAGACACACAGGTGCTCTCGGGTTACCACCACCTACAATACGCTTCTAAATGCAGTGCTGTTGCTTACTACAGACAGCTGACTGGAGAGGCCGCTCTGGACTCTGCCCAGGGTGACAGACACTGGTCAGACAAAAGGGGAGAGAAAGAGGCAGAAAGAATGGAGCTCACAGAGGAGCAAATGGAGCAAAGGGTGCCGAGGCTATGTGTACCAAAATCTTTCATGCACAAGCCTCATTTTCTGATTTGCTTAAGATTCTCTGATCAAATAGAGAAATCCTGCAGAAGAGAAATGATAATGTACTCTTATGATAGCCACACATTTCTGTTTGCTTGGTTTTACTTATATTTTCTAAACCATGAACTGTGGCTTTCCTATAACTGTTGAAAAATGAATGGTTGCTTGTTCTGCCATCTAACACTGAACAAGCGCCTCATTTCCAACAACCCAAGTTTTAATGACTCTGGGGGGCTTGAGTTAATAAAACTAAAAAACTTGGGCTAATAGACCATAACAAGTCACCATCCCCAAGTTCTCTGCTAGGAAGCTCTGATGTCCTCTTTGCATTTTGTTATTTTTCAGTCTAGACTTTCTGAGCATTTAGAATATAAAGTTGTGGCCTGATGCAGGCCGTTCCATGGTGGGAAGTCTCTAATCTGATTGGCGGGCACAAGGAGGCAGTTCCCAGGGCACTCGGATCAGAGTAGCTTCAGGAGAAAGGGAAGTGCAGTGGCTGGCGTGTCAGCTTGGGGAATGGGAGAAAGGGCGAGGAGGCAGGTGCACTTGCCTGTTTCACTGTGTTTACTTAGTGAGGAGGTCCTTATCTCCACCTTCCTCTCAAGCCCCATAAATCTCTGCAAGGGGGCAGTGGGATCCAATCATATATTTAAATTATTTTCAAAGATGTCAACCAGTCCAACCTTTTTTTTTTTTAAAAAAAAAGATTTTATTTATTTGAAAGACAGAGTTACAGAGAGAGGTCTTCTATCCACTGGTTCACTCCCCAGATGGCCACAATGGCCAGAGCTGTGCCAATCTAAGGCCAGGAGCCTCCTCTGGGTCTCCCACACAGGTGCAAGGGCCCAACGACTTGGGCCATCTTCTACCACTATCCCAGGCCATAGCAGAGAGCTGGATTGGAAGAGGAGCATCTGGCACTAGAACTGGCACCCACATGGGATGCTGGCACCTCAGGCCAGGGCTTTAACCTGCTGCGCCACAGTGCCAGCCCCAAGTCCAACTTCCTTTAATAAGACAGGGAGCGATCAATTTCCAAACCTGAGAGTGGCTTTCTCCTTTCAGATCTGAGCTATGAAAGACTCATTATGTATTTAAGTTCTCAAGCCATGTAAAGCATTGTTAAACCAATCAGTGACCAAACCACCTCTCCTCACCCAAACACTACAGCACCTATTTACACATGATGAATTTTCTAGGGCTCGGAGAACAGATTTCTCAACACAGGCATCATCAGGGCTTTGCTCAGCACACGAGGAGCTGGGGACTTGGTTGAGCTGGTGGCAGACTTCCCACTGCAACAAGCCTTATCAGTCTAATGGAAACCCAGAGGCTGGGAGCAATGTACATAGCTTCTCTGACTAATTGTATTATGCAGACACACTTAATGGCTCCTGTTACATTCATGTCTGGAGTGGCAAACAGTACTGGATTGTGACAATCACACTAAATCGACAAGGATTATCAGTCATTACAAAGGGACCAAATTAGCATCCAGCAGTAATATTTTATACTTATCAAATCTTCTACTGGTCAAGGTCCATTACTGTACGACACCATAAAGGCAGAAGCCGCCAGCTCCTGCCCCAGAACATTTACATCTCTATTGTATTTGTGTAGGATATAATTTCTGGTAGCAATAAAGTCTATTAAAGGTTACACCCCAATGAATAAAGTGTTAACAAATTGACCCATGACATTTAAATGGATAATTATGTTTGAGAGAAATGAAGAATCTCTGGTTTCAGTGGAGAAGTGTTTCCAATTGTGCCCAACTCAAGTGACCCATCAACTACAGGATGGTTTTATACAGTTCACAATGACATAAAATATGAACATCGTAGGTTACCATTGTGGATCAATTGCTCCTCAGGCCTTTCTAGTAACACCTACCTAAATAGAGAATTTAGGAACTGGATATTCACTGAGTGTGGAAGCATTGGTTAGAAATGCTAGGATTTATCTTCTGTTCAACCCCCACCCCTGCCACAGTGTGTCAGCATGTCACCAGACTTTATCCTTACATGGCAAAGCAGTTTAAAATGGAATCAAGAAGTAATTAGGGGACTGAAAGCGTCATTACTGAATGTGACATATTAGATCCAATGGAACAGTTCATCATATTCCGCGTACTGATACCTCTGTGTTCTCTTTACAGAGCCAGTGCTACAGACAGGGAACAGAACCTATCTGGGAAAGACAAAACAAAGCAGAGTGTTATAGGGGCTACAAACGTGGTTACCCTTGGTATCCTGGGTAAGGCTTCTCTGTATTTCTTGCACTGAATCAGAATCCGGGAAAGAAGGGTCAAGTGTAACAAACATAACTAATATTATTTTGTTTCATGGATCAGTTACTATTTAGTTCACACATGTATTCAGCACTTACCTACTCATATAACGATTAGACTTTTGATAACATACTGGTTACAGTTTCTGACATAAATAGAATATATCAGTTTTGTGAATGTTAAGAAGAAATCCCAGGGAATTTGCCACCAAGACTGTCATCTCTTTTAAAGCAGAGAGCATGCTTGATTATTCTTTACATGCTACGCACTGAACACACATCTGCACTACATAAATGGGTATAATTTGTGTTTGAATGAATTTCTTTTCTGACAACACGGGAGAGTAGAAACCCTACACAGATCTCCCTTGATAAGTTACACAGAACCCCTTTAGAAATGCACTAACTAGAAATAAAGTGAGGAATCCTCAGATCACCCCAGAACGTGGATGTGGAATCCCCTTTCAATGACATCAGCTTGCTTTCTCTGGAGCTACTTTGGTGTCTTTGAATTGCCATTTTGCCTGTTGCATAGAAAAAGAGGCACAAGAAGACAAAACTTGTAGCCCAAACAGGACAGAGAACCTAACAGGAGACCACTGCCTAAACCTGGGACCCCCAAAAGTTACATCAGCACCACACCAGCAGAGGAGGACACAGAAAGCTGCCTTTCCTGACCTTGGCAATAGGAAGAGGCAAAAACAAACAAACAAAAATCACTTATAGACACAAAAAAGCCCAAATGCCAATTTTCAAACCAAATGAAATGATACTTTCAAAATATTCTGAACAGGAGAAGTCCATGTTTTAGTTTAGAGTGGTATAAGGCAAGTGTTGGAAGCCAGTGCTAAACACTCTGTAAAGGAATGCACCGTAAACCAAAGCTTCCAAACTTCCATGAAATCTGGGCTCACAGCAAAATAACACATAAAGAAACAAGGTTGCTAAAAGAAATAACAACCATGAGAGTATTTCAGACCACAAATAAAAGTGTTATTTCAGTATGTCTAATATAAGGCACATGGAATCAAAAATGATAAAATATTTTAAATAAAAATAACTAAAATTTCTATAAATAAAATATCAAATAACTGAATAAAAAATGAACAGATGAATTTAACACAGCTAAAGGCAGAAGTAATGAAATGATAGAAGAAATTATTCCCAACACAGCAAAAAAGAGCAAAATAATTACAAAAATTCAAAGTATTAAAGGGAAAGTAAGTGACATGAGGTATGGGAGGACAGTGTCTCACCTGCATCTCTTTAGGATTACACACACAGAAAGAGAAGGAAAAGCAAAGAGTACAAGCCGTTAACGCTGAAAACTTTCCAGAACTGACAGCAGACATGGTCAGCACAAAATATTCAACTTCCTTTTAGTGTTCATTCACACTCCTGTATTGTAAAAAAAAACAAAAAACAAAAAACAAAAAACAAAAAACAAAAAAATTGTATTAAAATGTTTGAAGTAATCACTGCAAGTATAGAAATCGAGTATAGGAGCTGGGTTTGTGGCACAGTGGGTTTAGCCACTGCCTGCATTGCTGGTATTCCATACTGGCACCAGCTAGAGTCCTGGCTGCTCCACTTCTGATCCAGCTCCCTCCTAATGGCCTAGGAAAGCAGTGGAAAATGGCTCAAGTATTTGGGCCCCTGCCATCCACTTAGGAGACCCAGAACAAGCTTCTGGCTTCAGCTTGGCTCAGCCCTGGCCATTGCAGCCATCTGGGGAGTGAACCAGAAGTTAGAGAAACAAGTACTCTTGCTTGCTCGCTGTTTCTCGATCTCTCTGTAATTCTTTCAAAATAAGCAAACACTTTCTAAATAAAGAAAGAGTATAAAAGTCCTCATTTAGGAATGAATAAAGACAGAACAGGAAAATGGAAATGCGATCAATACAGGAGAAAAAAGGCAAACAGAATTGAAGGACCATACGAAAAGCAAAATGTAAGAGACCACAGATGAAACCAAACTGATCACCCACTTCAACAAATATGAAATGCTAAGGAATCCACTTCAATGACAATTATTTTCTGAATGATTAGAAGCTGACATTGTAAATAATAATTCTTAATCACAATATATGTAATAATATGGCTTCAAGACATGATGGTCAAAGTATATGCTACTTAGCTGGCAAATTTGAATGATAAAGACTAACCTCTAAAAAAAAAATTAAAAAATCTTCAGGGGCCAGTGCTGTGGTGTAGTGGGCAAAGCCTTTGTCTGCAGTGCCAGCATCCCATATGGTCTCGGGCTTGAGTCCTGGCTGCTCCACTTCCCATCCAGCTCTCTGTTGTGGCCTGGCAAAGCAGTGGAAGATGGCCCAAGTCCTTGGGCCCCTGTACTTGCGTGGAAGACCTAGAGGAAATTCTAAGCTCCTGGCTTCAGATTGGCACAAATCTGGCCATTGTGCCTATTTAGGGAGTGAACCAGAAGATAGAAGAGTGTCTGTCTCTCTCTCTGCTTATGCCTCTCTGTAACTCTGAATCTCAAATAAATGAATAAATCTTTTAAAAAATCTTTAAAAAACTCCTTGAGTAGTTCTATAAACATTGAAGAAAATCTGACTGATAGCTAAAGCCTATCTTGTTTCTCAAGGCAACAGAATATTCTTATAAGGGAAAGAAAAAATTTCTTAAACAAGATGCTAAAAAAATACATCCTATAGTGAAAAATACTTATGTTTTTCAATCTTTTAAATTAAGAACTTATTAACAAATTCACTATAAAGTGGAATGTACTTTAAAAAGGATTTGAATCCAGACTACTCAGTTAAAAGACTCCTAAAAATCACTAACAGAAAATAGAAAATGGCCAATGAAGAAATATGAATAGATATCTGATCTCATTACTGACTAGAAGTACAAAACAAAACCTCAAGGAAATACCACTTGACACCCTCAGGATTAATGAATACTAAAATTTTTGAGAGGGGCTGGCACTGTAGCGTAGCAGGTAAAGCCACCACCTGCAGTGCCAGCATCCCATATGGGCACCTGACCGAGTCCCGGCTGCTCTACTTCCCATTCAGCTCTCTGCTATGGCCTGGGAAAGCAGTAGAAGAATGCCCAAACCATTGGGCCCCTGAACCTACGTGGGATACCTGGAAGAAACTCCTGGCTCCTGGCTTCGGATCAGTGCCGCTCCGGCTGTGCGGCCATATGGGGAGTGAACCAGAAGATGGAAGACCTTTCTCTCTGCCTCTGCCCCTCTCCCTCTGTAACTCTGCCTTTCAAATAAATAAATAAATATTTAAAAATTTTTTGAAAAATTCACAATGATGTGAAATAACAGGAATTCATTCATATTCTTTCAGTAGGAGTATAGTGGCATAACCAGTATAGAAGAATATCTTCTATTTTAAAGAAAAACTAAAAAAAAAAAAAAATCAGGATCTTCGCTTGGGCATTCTATTCCTAGGGATGTACACTCCCCACAGTGGTTCTCTGAGGCAGAGCAAGTGGAGCGAGTGCCTCAGAATCAGTGGGGAGGTTGGAAAGCTACAGATTTCTGTGATTTCAAAGGTGGAGTACTCAAAGATAGAGTATTGAGGATCTTTGGGTACTCCAGGGAATTTGATCACAGCCTAAAATTTGAGAGCTGCTGATCTAGGATGTCTTTTGCATGTTTGTACTATAAACCACATGGAAGAGAGTTTATAGCATCAGTGCTTTAGGAAACCCAGGAAGGGGCTGGCATTGTGGCACAGTGGGCTAAGCTGCCACCTTTGACACCAGCATCCTATATTGGGGTGCTGATTCATATCCTTGCTGTTCTACTTTTAATCCAGCTCCCTGCTAATGCACCTAGGAAAACAGCAAAAGATGGCCCATGAAGTTACAATCTAAAGAGCTCGGTACTGGCACAAAAATAGACTTACAGACCAATGGAACAGAATAGAAACTCCAGAAATCAATCCATGCATCCACAACCAATTTATATTTGATAAATGAGCTAAAATCAATCTGTGGAGAGACAGTCTCTAACAAATGGTGCTGGAAAAACTGGATCTCTACATGCAGAAGTATGAAATTAGGCCCCTACTTTACACCCCGCACAATGATCCACTCAAAATGGATCAAGGACCTAAATTTATAACCCAATAACATCAAATTATTAGAGAACATGAGGGAAACTCTATAAGACATTGGCATACGCAAAGACTTCTTGGAAAAGACCTGAGAAACACAAGCAATCAAAGCCAAAATTGACAAATGGGATTACATCAAGCTGAGAAGCTTCTACACTGCAAAAGAAACACTCAGCAAAGTGGAGAGACAACCAACAGAATGGGAGAAAATATTTGCAAACTGTGCAACTGATAAAACATCCAGAACATATAGAGAGCTCAAGAAATTCAACAACAACAAAACAAACAGTTCAGTAAAGAAATGGGCAGAGGACTTAAACAGGCATTTCTCAAGAGAGGAAATTCAAATGGCCAACAGACATTTGCAAAAATTCTCAGGCTCATTCGCCATCAGGGAAATGCAAATCAAACCACAATGAAGTTCCACCTCACTCCAGTAAGAATGGCCCACATACAGAAATCAACAAACAACAAACACTGGCGAGGATGTGGGGAAAAAGGTCCTCCGATCCACTGCTGGTGGTACAGCTGCTGGGGAAGATAGTGTGGAGATAACTCAGAAATCTGAAATACAGATCTACCATATGATCCAGCCAACCCACTCCTGGGAATTTACCCAAATGAAAAGAGATCAGTACATGAAAGAGATACTATACCTCCATGCTCATTACAGCACAATTCACAATAGCTAAGGTATGGAGCCAACCCAGATGTCCATCAACTAGTAACTGGATAAAGAAACTATGGTATATATACACTATGGAGTACTACTCAGCCACATATTTAAAAAAAATGTCTTTTGCAACAAGATGGTCACAACTGGAAACCATTATACTTAGTGAAATAAGCAAGTCCCAAAAAGAAAAACATCATGTTTTCCCTGATCTGATGCAACTAATAGAACACCTGACATGTAATGTATTTGAGCGAAATAGTCACTTGGAGAATGGATGATTGTTTATAGCCCTTGTCTCCCATTGAGGAATAATCATTTTTTTAGTTTAGTTTTGTTTTCTTTCTCTTCATACTATTAGCAGACCTTGTCTACTTAGAGTAGGGTTTATAAGATCACTAGTAAACTAATAATAGATCATTGCAAAAATTAAGAATGAGAATCTGGAAGTTGGGGGTCAGGAGGAAGGGTTGGAATGTGGGTAGGAAGGAGGGGAAGCCCGATTGAGTTCCTAAATCTGTATATATGAAATATGAAACTTTTATTACTTTAAATAAATTTTAAAAATTGAAATTTGGTACCTTTAAAAAAAAGATGGCCCATGTGGCAGACAACCTGGGTGGAGTTCTTGGCTCCTGGTTGTAGCAATCTAGGGAATGAACCAGTAGATGAAAGACTTTCTCTCTCTCTCATTCTCTGTTTCACACTCTCTGGCACTCTGCCTTTTAAATAAATAAATAAACAAACCTTATAAAAATCCAGGAAACTACCCAGTTACACAGTATTAGAACAGATAAATCATAGAAACATACACACTGACAAACCATGTAGTACATATAAACTGTAGGGATAGGTGAGGAATAACTTAAAAAATTTAGGATGGACGCTTTTTCTGTAGTAGGGAGGAGGATGACAGTAGGAAAGGGCACACAGGGCTTTGGGGCACACTGGTAACATTCTAAAAATAGTGTTTACGTTACTGTTTTTTATAGCTCAAATATATGAGGGTACTTCAAAATGTTCCAGGAAAATGGAATTAAAAGATGTGTTTATTTTGATGCAAAAAGTTGCAATTCATGCAAACTTGTACATATGAAAAAAATTTATGTATGTATTCAATATTTAATATAGCCTTTTTATACAGGAACAAAATAATGGTTGAAATTATGTTAAGATGTGATTGTTGCAGCTTGCATGCGTTACAGCCAATTAAGTTTGGGAAGTCTACATGCCAGATCAGAAGTGCTTGCGATCAACTCCACCTCTACTTATGATCCAGCTTCCTACTAAAGCACCTGGGGGCAACAGTTGACTGGTAAACTACTTGGGTCCCTGCCATCCACAGGGGAGAGCAGGATGCAACTCCTCACTTCGGTCTGGTCTAGCCCTACCTGTTACAGGCATTTGGGGAGGGAACAAACAGATGGAAGATTCATTCTCATATTCTCATATTCTTTCTTTCTCCCTCTCTCCCTCCCTCTCTCTCCCTCTCCCCCTCTCCCTCTCTCCCTCTCCCTCTCCCTCTCTCCTCCTGCCTCCCTCTTTCCCTCTCGTCACTCTGCTTTCCAAAACAGTCCATTTCTTTGCCAGTGATGTTTGGCTGCTCCAGTTTTAAATAAATACAAGTTATTTGTTTACATAGCAAGTTTACCTAGTAAAGCTCCTGAAAGTGCTTTTGACAACTCTGTAGTATGTTCTAGCTATTGATAGGTGATGTGAGGTGGTGGCAGAAGATGGTTTTTGCAGTATTTTGAGAAATGGCATTTGAGAGAATACCTGTAAGTTTCAAACAGCTTTTATTGACCTGTCATCATTTCTGACAACTAAGGAGAGTTCCTAGAGAGGGTAACTCACATTTTGAGATAACAAGTTCCCTATCCTTATGTTTGATAATGCTGATTGAGCAAGTCAAGTGCTAAGCAGTGATCACCATCTTCTCAAAGACAAGATTTACCTTCGTGCAACTTGCCATGGTTCTTGGAAATTCACATTTTTCCAAAGCTGCCTCTGACTGCCCTGAGCTGTCGTTTATTTAATGCTACTTGTGTCATGCTAAATAACCTAGCTTCTCCAAATTTCTAATTCATTTTCAATGAGAAATTAATATGTTGGCTAACTGAGGCCTCCCCTTTTTAGAGTTTTATAAGGCCAAGTATGAGTTAAGTGTTCAATTTGGAAACTAAATGGGGAAGGGTAGTCTTCTCACAATCAGACTGGATGTTCCCGCTCTCTTTCTGAAATGGCATTTCTCTGGTCCTCCCTCAACTGCCCACGTTGTGTGCTCATGAGACACAATCTACAGGTTAACCTTTTCTGAAAGTCATCTTGATATGTAAGCTTAGAAATTATTCTAAGTTGGGTATAATAAAAAAATGTTGCTAAGTGTCAAGTGTTGGCCTCAGTCCCTTTGTATTGCTTTCTTTGGCAAAAGAAAAAGATTTACTTTCCTCCCACGGATAGAGGAAATTCAACACATCCAAGTATATTGCTCATTTAGAATAAAACCATTGCTGAAATGTTTTGATGTTGCAAGTATCTAATGTTGACCAAACACAAACAATGCAGTCACCATCCAAAAAAATGGTCATGATGAGGAGCTGAGGATGTGTGGAGTTAGAAAAAGAGGGTCTCTATTTTTCTCCATAATCCATAACTACTTCTTCATCAGGTAAGTTCAGCTCCCTGAATCACCAGGCTAGTCAAGCCATTATTACGGAGCTCATGATTTGAGAAGCTGACTAGCTGTGTCGTTTACAGCAGATCACTCAATCACTTCTGCATTCGTTAGGATCGGTTAACTGCTATAATAAACTGCTCGACAACCTTGGTGGCTCGACACAACATGTGAGTATGTGTCACTTGTCACAACCCAAGGCAGCTTGGGTGGATCTCCTCCAAAGAGTGCCTCAGGGACCCAGGTTTTTTTTTTTTTTAATTTTAATTTAATTTATTTGAGAGGCAGAGTTACAGAGAGAGAGAAGGAAAGACAGAGAGAGGGTTTTTCCATCCACTGGTCCACTCCCCAAATGGCTGCAATGGCCAGAGCTGAGCTGATTCGAAGCCAGGAGCCAGGAGCTTCTTCTAGGTCTCTCATGTGGGCGTAGGGGCCCAAAGACTTGAGTCATCTTCTACTGCTTTCCCAGGCCATAACAAAGAGCTGGACTGGAAGTGGAGCAGCTGGGACATGAACCGGCGCCCATAGGGAATGCCAGCATCACAGGCAGAGGCTTAGCCTACTACGCCACAGAACCAGCCCCGACTTTTTTCTTTTCCTTTCCTTTCCTTTCTTTTTTCTTTTCTTTTTCTCTGAGGCTCTACCATCCTCACAAGTGGTCCCACTCAAGGAGGCAAAGGGAAGGAATGGAGACATTGCACCCTCTCTTCACTGCTTCAGCTCCTAAGTAACACACCCTTTTGCTCAACTCCACCCACTCCTCAGGAGCTAGTAGTTTAGCTCAGTGCCCAGAAAGAAGACATAGGTCGGGAGCATCCTGACAAATACCAGCACAATTTCACTCTTAGGACTCAGTTGGTTCACCTCTAGGACAGGATAATTGTTTCTGCCAAGTCCAACTCATGGAGCAATCAGGAGAACCAAGTGAGAGCAGAATCCTGAGATGGCAGGTTGAAAAGGCACCAAACGGGGGGCCAGTGCTGTGGTACAGCAGGTTAAAGCCCCTGCCTGCAGTGCCAGCTCCATGCTAATGCACCTGGGAAAGCAGCGGAGGATGGCCCAAGTCCTTGGGCTCCTGCACTCCTGCGTGGGAGACCCAGAAGACACTCCTGGCTCCTGGCTCCGGATCGGCTCAGCTCCAGCCATTGTGGTCATTTGAGGAGTGAACCAGCAGATGGAAGCCTCTCTATCTCTCCCTTTAACTTTGTCTTTCAAATGTCAAATAAAAATAAATATTAAAAATAAAATAAAAGTCACCAAACGATGCAATTTCTAACGCTCGGCTTCTAGCTCTGGGATTCAAAGTAACTCTTTAAGGAGCCTAACAGATCCTACAGTGCTGACAGAATCCTGGGATTTGATGTGAGCCAGAATTCCAAGAGACCACCAACTACTTTGTTTATGTTGAAGTCCTAGAGAAGTGATGCCAACAAAAAAAATTCATGTTAAATGAACTCTTGGAAATATTTTACACCATTAAAACTGCAAAGGATAGTGGGTGTTTAATGCATACTTGGACAGAGTATAACATTTCACCAAAGTATAGAAAAGATATCTGCTCCATACCATGTAACATGTTTTAACTATTTTTGAACATTTTTTTTTTACAAATAAACAAAATAATTTAATTCTCAATGTTTCTAGTGTTTTGAATGATGGTGGCATGTGCTATAGTGGTAAGCTCTTGCATGGGATGCAACACCAGCATCCCACATCAGAATGCCAGGGACCAGGTCCCTCCTTGGCTTCCAATCCAACTTCCTGCTAGTGTGCCTGGGAGGCAGTGGATGACAGCCCAAGTTACTGGGTTCCTGCTACTTACATGGGAGATCCAGATAGAGATCCTGGCTCCTGGTTTCAGCCTGGCCCAGTCCAGCTGTTATGGGTATTCGGGGAGTGAACCAGCAGATGGAAGATCTCTCCCTCTCTCTATGTCACTTTGCTTTTCAAATAAAGAAATGAAACAAACTTTTTACAGTGTGATATACATATTAGTTTTATTATCTTTTTATTTCCTTATATGTTTATAAACAAGGTTGCTAATACCTTGAAAAATAATTTTAAAGGCCAGAAAACATTTGCAATTTCCCTCCAGGATTATTAAGAACAATTCAGAAGGGCTCCAGTTGGCCCAGTCATCTTTGTCACTCTACACCACCGTGCCAAGCCCAGACTACCTGTGCAGTATGTTGATTTCATGTGTTTCATTTAAAGAATTTCAACATAAAGAAGAGACCATTTTTAATATGATTAGTGGTCCTTGGGGCTTATATTCCTCAGCAGACAGTTTTGTCTGTGACAAGATGATTAACACTAAGTAAGCTTATTAATATCTAAAAAGGACTGTTAACTGTAGAAAAATAGTTCCTCCATGGAAGGTTGTCGGTGAGTCTAATTTACGAGCCTTGTCACCGCGTGTGAGTGGGCCCATAAATCTTGTCCCAGAGATTAAGATGAAAAACACTTGGGATACCTGCCATGGCAAAACTCTCCACACACTTTCCAAAGATAAATACATACATCACCTTGGTCTCCTAGGTGGGAAAGTTTGATTGCCTACATCCAAAAATATGAAACTCTATTACAGGTGTCATGTGAGGGAAAATGGCACAGTCGAACTTTCAATTTATAATAGCATGGTGATGGATGCCAGAAAAAAAACAGGCTAAAAACTCAAAATACTAACAAAAATAAACAAAGTAAAAATGCCTTTAAACATCTAAACTAGTATGAAATGAGACAAATCATGGTCTTCTTCGAAGTTACTGGTCAGAGGTGTTTATCCAAAAAAGGTAAGGGCAGGGGGAGGGGGTTTGGTCTCTGCCATGGTGTTTAGGTCGTGTCCAGTTCAAGTCAGCCTGCCAAAAGCTACTGGTGCAAAGATCTGGGGCTCCATCTGACGTCTTGGGTCTGAAACACTGCCTGGAAACCGGCAGCTCTCCATCTCTAGGCTCTGTTTCCCTTTCCATCGGCTTCTCTCGAATGGGCAAGGTGACTTCTGCAAGTTCTAGGCCTCCGGCTTCTGGCTCAGCAACCTCAGCCCATAGAGGGCTGTTTATCCCTAAGGAAACTACCAGAGTTCCCCTGCGGCCCCTGGCCACACCGCCTTTGGGCTTCTCCTGGGGCCCAGACAGTGAGAACTTGAGCTCACGTCCAGCCTGGGCCTAGGGGGAGAGATGTGATCAGCTTTTGCAAACCACTCTGATCATAGGAGGGAAGTGCTTCCCCTAAAAGACATGTGGAGACCCCAGGAGGAACTTAAATGAAAATAGGACAGGCCAAAGGCACAAACTCTCATTACGGAAGGCAACAGACCTCATGAGTTTGAAGGACTTGGGAGACGGAATTCCAAAGCAAACTCTGCAAGGAAGACGTCTCGACAGCAGCACTTCGCAAAGGGAAGATTTGTGTCTGCATCTCCTCCTTCACGGCCAGCCACATAATTCTGTTCATCTCTGGACAAATGGTCCTGCTTGTTAACACTCTACTACCGGGCAAAGTGACCTTGCTGAGGTTCCAACCCTGGGCCCGGGTTCCACCTGTAGGAATATTAGAGAAGCAAAACCAGGACCCCCGAACGTGTGATCACTGCTGAACTCTCTCTCTTCAGTCTCCGAAGGCCGCCGCACACATGAATTCAGCAAAGCTCAGGCATCTGAACCCCTCCCTAGCGAAGAGTCACACAGGGTCCCAGAGGGGAGGAGAGGCAGGTGTCCAACAGGAAGTAGTCCACCTAATATTTCTAACAAACCATATACAGTGTTGAGAAAAAAAGTGACCCAAATCTTCAAGTCTCCAATAATTCCTTGTGATCTATTTCCTCATTCGAAATATTCAAATTCACATCTAACTTTTCTTTTTTCTTTTTCTTTTTTTTTCTTTTTTTTTTTTTTTTCTTTTTTTTTTTTTTTTTTTTTTTTTTGACAGGCACAGTGGACAGTGAAAGAGAGAGACAGAGAGAAAGGTCTTCCTTTGCAGTTGGTTCACCCTCCAATGGCCGCCGCGGCCGGTGCGCTGCGGCCGGCGCACCGTGCTGATCCGAAGGCAAGAGCCAGGTGCTTCTCCTGGTCTCCCATGGGGTGCAGGGCCCAAGTACTCGGGCCATCCTCCACTGCACTCCCTGGCCACAGCAGAGAGCTGGCCTGGAAGAGGGGCAACTGGGACAGAATCCGGCGCCCCGACCGGGACTAGAACTCAGTGTGCCGGCGCCGCAAGGCGGAGGATTAGCCTAGTGAGCTGCAGCGCCGGCCCACATCTAACTTTTAAATTTAATTCTGTATTCTTTTTCTTAAAGAAGACCCTCTCCCTCTCCTCCTACCATACTGTCCAGGATTTATACCCTACACAACCTGGATCTGCCACCACAAAGAGCATACCCCCCCTTTTTTTAAGATTTATTTATTTTATTTGAAAGTCAGAGTTACACAGAGAGAGGAGAGGTAGAGAGAGAGAAAAAAAGGGAGAGAGAGGTCTTCAATCCACAGGTTCACTCCCCATTTGGCCGATCTGAAGCCAGGAGCCAGGAGCTTCTTCTGGGTCTCCCATGCAGGTGCAGGGGCCCAAGGACTTGGGCTATCTTCTCCTGCTTTCCCAGGCCATAGCAGAGAGTTGGATGGGAAGTGGAGCAGCTGGGTCTCGAACCCGTGCGCATATGGGATGCCGGTGCTTCAGGCCAGAGTGTTAACCCGCTGCGCCCCAGCACTGGCCCCCTCTCCCCCTTTCTTCACCAGTCCTTCTGATGACAAGTGTACTGGGAATCCACTACCCAGAGCAAACTTCAGCTTTTCAAAAAAGCTTAGATGCTCAGAGTGGGACATAATGCCATGGGTGGGATCTGGCTTGACTATGACCCCACCAGTGCCGGCCAGGGTGGTGACAGGTTTACTCAGAGCACATGCGGCACACGGTTGGCCCATTTCCCCCTGGGGTCTGTGCAAGTACCAGGTCTTTTCTACCCTCTGCTGTCTTCACGGCAGGATTTGCAGTCAGTGAGTAGGTAACTTGAACTGTTGAAGTTGGTCTGAATTATTTATTCATATTAGCTCAACACTGCCCATTTTGAGTAACAAAAACTAAAATAGCAATAAGGCTAGCCAGAGGATATCTTTTTGGAGAAAAGGGAAAATGAACTTTTACTTGAATCCATCCTCTCTGCCTCCTACATCATTTTGGTGTACTTTTGTCAGTGCCTGTAAATAAAGGTGTTTTAGCCAGACTTTTAGAGACGGACTCACAAGGCGAAAACTCAAAGTGATCACAAGCACACCTAAACGTACACCTTTACAAGTTTCTGCTAGTGTGACTCTCCAGTAGTAGTTCCTAGGTAATTAACACCTATTACGGAGGTTTTTTTTGTTTTTTTAATTTCCTTATGAGATACCTTCAAAAACTTCATGGAAAACAAAATTAAGACAGTTTATTTTGGTGCAAAAAAATTGGAAATGCATGTATACTTTTTTCATAATTCACTTTTCCATGAACTTTTTGAAGATCCATTGACACGCAGAGATTTCCAAAAAAGTTTTTTTGCAGCAAAATAAACTTATGCTTTAATTCTATTTTCCATGAACTTTTTGAAGTCTGCTTGTATGTCTTCTGCAGGTTTGCTTACTCTTGTGTCATCACAGGCATGTGAGCAGTGCATTGTGCTATGACATCACACTAGCTAGGAGGTCGCTAGGCAACAGCAATTTTTCAGCTCCATTACAATCTTACAAGGCCACCATCACAAATGCATGCCACTAGTCACTGGTTGGACCATCATTATGCTAAGCACAATGATACATATAGTAAATTATCAGTCAAAATCCAGCTAATGGCAATCTCAACATACTGAATTTCCCATTTCTAGAATCTAATCTGAAGCAAGAAACAACCACACAAACCTATAAATATATCCAGAGACTAACCTTCAAGGCTTCCATCCTGACGGAACCCAATCAGCCCTGCCTTTCTCCAGCTGCAGCCTTTGTGCTTGGACAGCAGGGAGCAAGTGATACTTGGGATTTCAGTGGGAGCGAACCTCAGTGATTGCTTTTCAAGATCAGACCACACTCTAAGTCTAGAGAGTGGGCCCCGACACTTTGAACAGTAAACACTGATTTGTATTTTATTGTTGAATTGAGGGGGTCCCTTTGTGAGATAAACACTCACAGATGGCAAATTCCTTTCCTAGATCAGAATCTGCTGAAAAACATGGGGGATGTCTGAGTTGGCTCCAGATACCTGCATCACTCAACATGCTTCCTGGAACACCGTGCAGCTCGCCAAGTATCTGAAACCTGAATGGATGAATGAATGAACTGATTTTTCTTGGGATCAGCCTTCTGTTCCAAAGTCTCTTTAAGAATTAATCTGAGGGTCTGGAGCTGTGGTGTAGTGGGTAAAGCTGCCACCTGCAGTGCTGGCATCCCATATGGTCTCAGGTTTGAGTTCACTTCCCATCCAGCTCTCTGCTACAGCCTGCGAAAGCAATAGGAGATGGCCCAAGTCCTTGGGCCCTTTACCTGCGTGGGGGACCAGGAAGAAGCTCCTGGCTCCTAGCTTTGGATGGGTGCAGCTCCGGCCACTGTGGCTAACTGGGGAGTGAATCAGCAGATGGAAGACACCCCTCTCTCTCTCTCTCTCTCTGCCTCTCCTTCTCTGTGTAACTCTGACTTTCAAATTAAATAAATCTCTAAAAAAAAGAATTAATCTGGGCATTTTCTTCCTTTCTGAAGTGAGGAGACCAGTAACACGAGAAATAGCCCAGGTCTGGGTCACCACACGCGCACTTTTCAGAGCTAAGAGAGCACCGGGAACTGGACAGGACACAAGGCTCCGAGTCCAGAGCCCCAGGCTTGAGACCGAGAGATGGTTTTCTGTGTGATTTTCAGTGTGCTCCTCTGTGGAATGGGGATAAAACTTTTATTTCCTGAACTTTGTTGTCAGGATCCAGTGAAAAAAAATCTATGGAAGTCCTTGGAAAATGGTGACATTTCTATAAACGTCACAGACAGTAGGTTTCCTAACGCTGCGAGTCAGCAGCTCCGTGGCTTCAGGCACAACCTCTGTCCTTCTCACCCGTGATTTCCTCATCTTGAGATCAAGCAGGTCGGGCCCTCTCTAGTGCACTCTGCACCCTTCATGCTATGTACACACAGCTGGGGCTCTCAGCTCTGGAGAGAGGAGAGCTGGATCAATCCCTTTCCTGAATAGGCTTAGACAAACCATTCATGCTCTTTGCCCCTTTATGAGCAGCCATGCACATCATCAAATTCCCTCTGGAAGGTGGGAAAGCCAGGGGAAAATGCACTGGAGATAGTCAGCAGCCCTGTATTTGGTCCATGAAAAACTTCATGTGGTGCTCGGAGAAGTGCACAAGCCAAATCAGGCACTAAAGGAAAGGTCAAGAACAGGCTAGCACGTTAGGTTTTGTAGGAACACCAGGGCTCTTCAAAAAGTTCATGCCAAATGTGCCGGGTGCAGAAACTATGCATGGGCTGCCAATTTTTTATGCCAAAAATTATTTAAGAAAAGATTTACTTATTTATTTGAAGGTCTGGGTCACAGAAGACAGAGAGGGGTGGGGGGAATCTTTGATTCACTTCCATCTGCTTCTACTTCCCTGATAGCCACAACAGCTGGGGATAGGCCAGGTCAAAACCAGGAGCCAGGAGCTTCTTCCAGACCTTTCACACGGATAGCAGGGTCCAAACACTTGGGCCATCTTCCACTGCATTTCCCAGGCCATTAGCAAGGAACTGGATCAGAAGTGGAGCAGCTGGGGCACAAACCAGTACCCAAATGAGATGCTGGTGTGACAGGCTGAGGGTTTATTGTCTATACCACAATGCTGCCCCCCCCATTTATCTTTTGATTTTTCATGAACTTTTTGAAGTTTCCTTGTATTATTTTATATACGCCTCAGACATTTTCAAACGATTATACTCATAATTCAGGGTAAGAGATCACTAAGATTCAGAGACATTGAGTGTTACTCAAATATGTTGGCATTCATTGACGGATTTAAATTCAGACAGAGGTATAGTTCCATGGTTTTCCTTACATTATTCCACTCCTAAGGTGACAAAATCATAGTTTTTTTTTCCTAAGATTTACTTATTTATTTGAAAGAGAGAGATCTTCTACCTGCTGATTCATCCCCCAAATGCCCATAACAACCAGAGCTAGGCCAAGGCAAAGCCGGGAGTGCAGAACTTCATCCAGGTCTCTCATGTGGGTGGCAGAGACCCACCTAGTTGAGCCATCACCTACTGTCTCCCAGGCACATTAGCAGGAAGCTGGATCATCAGCATGTAGTCACCAGGACTTGAGCCAGGCACTCTGAAATGGAATGACTTAACCCACTGTGCCATAATGCCCACTCACAGACCATTTTGGAGCACAACTACATACAGACAAGGTGGCTAAGGATATGGCATTGTCAACATCCAAAGGCTCAAAACACTAGTAGGAAAACAAGCAAATGCACACTGGGGGCTTCCTGCAGACACACCACTGCCTTCTGTGAGCAGTGACCACTGATGTCACACACACGTGGCTGACGGCACATTGTGCCTCCACTTCCAGGGGCAGCGCTGCAGCAGAGGGGCTCTAAGTATGTTCTCAAGGTGTAGATCTGCTCAGACCCCACTTGCCCAGCTAGCAGCCTTCTGCCTTAGCAGTCCTGAGTTACCAAATCCCCAGAGGGAATTGCTAAATTACTCCATTCCCCAGGCTTGTATTTATATCCTAATGATAGGACATTAAGATGCAAATTAAACAGGAACTTAGTAAGCAAATCATGTCACTTTCTAATGAATCCATCAATAAAGGTGCACAGAGAGGCACCACAGGGTCTGGAGCCCCCAGGAAAGATCTCAGAGGTCCACCTGCAAGCTCCAGGCACATTGTGTGTTAGAAAACCCATCTCGCCAAAGTTGTTTGTGGTCAGGGCTTTTTTTCTCATCTAGATAGCTGAACTTTTCCATGCTGTTCTCTTGCCCTCTTCTAATGGATGCTCTCTGGCTCTGCAAATGAGTGAGTCCCCAAAGACCCTGATGCTCTTTGTCACTGTGGTTTACAAAGTCACAAAGCAGGAGCCACCCTGCTTTCAGTAAAAACGCACCCAACCTGACTCCATTGCTGCTCTATATTTGTCTTATTGCCATTACCTACTCTGTTCAATTTTTCCTCCCAACAACTGGCTGAGAGCCCCTAAATTAAGTCTTTTGTTGGTTTAGCTGGAGTTTGCCCATATAAAAATCCACCCCATTGTTAGGTAGGAAGTCAGAAATTGAGCCTATGTGTGTATGAGAAAGGCCTGAAGACCAGCACCCACTGCAGAAGCTCCAGAAGCCCAGCATCTTACACTTTAACATCCTGCCAGGAACCTGACGACCAGCACCCACTGCAGAAGCTCCAGAAGCCCAGCATCTTACACTTTAACATCCTGCCAGGAACCTGACGACCTTCCAGAGAGTCCTGACCCTTCTACCCGGTAACCTTCCAGGTGCAGCCTAGTATCTACACTTCAAAGTCCCGCCCAGATCCTGATGACCTTCCAGGGGGTCCTGCCCCTTCTACCTGACCTGATAAACATCCTTCCTCTAAGGGGAGGTGACTCCAGCCAGGCTTCCCTGTCTGCTAACTTCAATGAGAAAAACTCAGAAAGGAATTTTTCATATTTATACCTGACAAATCCTTTGTTCGGGAGGAGAAGAAGGAGAGGGGGAGGGAAAATACAGGAAGGCAAGAACCATCCCCTTAAAAACCCCAGCCTAAATGTGAACTATGCACTCTCTCTCAGGTTCTGTCTGGAGAGGTGCCCATCCATTCTTATGGATGTCCCTACCCTAATAAACCTGGCTGTGTTGCTTTCCCCTATTCTCTGTCTCATGCCTGAATTCTTTCTTGTGTGAAGACAAGGACCCTTTGCTTCTCCGATATCATGAAAATCACTTACTTCTAAAATAAAATTTACTTGAGTCACCATATCTTAGGAGATCAAACTGTGTATCATACATTTCAGTATCTCTGGCCCTTAGTTAAAACCAAAAATTCAATCCAGGTCTGCCATGTGTGTGGCAGGGGTCCACGCTGCCTCCCAGGGTGTGCATTAGTAGGAAGCTGGAGTCGGGAATGGAGACGGCACTCCAACACGGAATGCAGGTGTCCCAAGTGGCGCCTGAACTGCTGACCCAAATGTCCACCAAATACTTTAGACTCGGATTCACTGATAAAACAGTCCCTGATTCTTTCAATGTTTTTCTGATCATCCTCTACCCAGGACATAGATGCGTTTCTGTGCAAATTTTCAAAGTTTTGGGGACCCTTCACCAACCAAACTCCACACCTACCACCATGCTCAGTAGCTTCCTAGTATGTTTCTCCTGAAACCAGATGACTCCCACACAGGTGGTAAGGATTTATGGGACAGCAAAGGCAAGGTGCCTACATGAGGAATTCAAGTCAGTTCCTTCCGTACAAGGTATTTATGGATACCTAATGTGTGACAATGGTTTAGGGCAGGGGCAAGTCCCAAGAGAGTTACCATGGAGCCTTTGATAGGCTCCTCTCCTGGCTCATGATTTCAGACAAAGTTCAGGGCTTACTGCTTTCCATGATGTCCTTTCAGGATTCAAGGTCAGTTTTTACTTATTCATACATGTATCATTCCATGTAGCACCTAATCACTTGTCATCTATATTATTTACTGCCTTTTTTTTGTTTTCTCTAATTTGGGGGCTTTTAAAACCAGGGTGCAGGCTGGCGCCGTGGCTCACTAGGGTAATCCTCTGCCTGCAGCGCTGGTACCCCAGGTTCTAGTCCCGGTTGCTCCTCTTCCAGTCCAGCTCTCTGCTGTGGCCCAGAAGGGCAGTGGAGGATGGCCCAAGTGCTTGGGCCCTGCACCCACATGGGAGACCAGGAGAAGCACCTGGCTCCTGGCTTCGGATTGGTGCAGCACCAGCCGTGGAGGCCATTTGGGTGGTGAACCAATGGAAGGAAGACCTTTCTCTGTCGCTCTCTCTCACTAACTCTGCCTGTCCAAAAAACAAAACAAAACAAAACAAAACAAAAATAAAGGGTGCAGATACAGAATTCCAAAAGGGGGACCAGAAGCACTAAGAATTAAATACAGCATTTCATTTACAGGTTTTTTCAAAAATTTATTTTATTTGAAAGAGATACAGAGAGAAGAAGGAGAGGCAGAGAAAGAGAGGTCCCCCCTTCCACTGGTTCATTCCCAATTGGCCACAACGGTCAGAGCTGCACTGATCTGAAGTCAGGAGCCTCTTCCAGGCCCCCTACCGGGTGCAGGGGCCCAAGGACTTGGGCCATCTTTCGCTGCCTTCCCAGGCCACAGCAGAGAGATAAACCGGAAGTGGAGCAGCCAGGACTCAAACTGGTGCACATATGGGATGCTGGTACTGGAGGCGCTGACCCCATTGTGTTTATAGCTTTCAACAGATTCCCAGAGTGATCTGTGACCCCAACACCTTAAGAGTTATGTGAATTTATATCCCCAACTGCACTATCATCAGAACCAGGCTTTCTAACTCCTTCCGTACCCTGGTGCCTAACCTTGTACTGGCCATGCAATGTCTTCCCAGGCCACTCTCACTGCCACAAGCTCTGGGCAGGGTTGTTTTAATTCTGAAGAGACATCTTCATTGGAGAGGGTCCTCCCCTGAGCCCACATTTCTCCATCAGAGCGGTCAAGCAGATTATACAAAGGGAAATGAAATCCATCAAGTAAACTGAAAACCCAAGAAAGTAAGAAGGGGCCAGCGCTGTGGCTTGGGTAAATTTGCTGCCTGCAGTGCCAGCATCCCATATGGGTGCCTGATCGAGTCTCGGCTGTTCCACTTCTGATCCAGCTCTCTGCTGTGGCCTTGGAAATCAGTGGAAGATGGCTTAAGTCCATGGGGCCTTGCACCCTCATGGGAGACCTGGAAGAAGATCCTGGCTCCGGATTGGTGCAGCTCTGGCTGTTGTGGCCATCTGGGGAGTGAACCAGGGGATAGAGGACCTCTCTGTCTCTCCCTCAGAGGTTACAGCCAGAGTTACACAGAGAGAAAAGGAGAGGCAGAGGGAGAGAGGGAGAGAGGGAGAGAGGGAGGGAGGGAGGGAGGGAGGGAGGAGGGAGAGAGGGGGAGAGAGAGAGAGAGAGAGAGAAAGTCTTCCATCCAATGCTTCACTCCCTAACTGACTGCAATGGTTGGAGCTGCGCTGATCTGAAGCCAGGAGCCTCCTCTGGGTCTCCCACGCCAGTGCAGAGGCCCAAGGACTTGGGTCATCCTCCACTGCCCTACCCACAGCAGAGAGCTGGATCAGAAGTAGAGCAGCCAGGACTTGAACCGGTGCTCATAAGGGATGCCAGTGCTTCAGGCCAGGGCGTTAACCCACTTCGCCACAGCGCTGGCCCCATAAATAAATCTTAAAAAAAAAAAAACTTAAAAAAAAAAAAAAACTAAATGCCAGTTTCTTGAATTCACTCCAGTTAATGAGAAATGAGGACTTACCGCTGGACTTAAAGCTGGAATTCCTAGAGCACCTTCTCACCAGGTTCACACATGTGGGCAGAGCACCCTGGATCAAAAGTCCAGGCCTGCCTGGTAGGCAGCTGCCCTTGAGCAAAACATTGGATCCAACAATTGGGGTTCAACTGAGGGAGTGGAGGAGAGTGTGTCTGAGACAAGAGAATGATGGGCAGAAAGATTGCCCTAGAGTAGCCTCCCCTGGTCACCATGAACCTGTGAGTCTGGGACTCCACGGGCTTCTGGAGTCTGTCATTTTCTGGAGTCAGTGGACTGTTGGGAGTAGCAGAGCCCTCTCCTGGTCTCTCTTGGAGCATGTATTGTGCATAAGCGAAAGCAACTCAAAGCTGTTTCGTGAGGAAAAGCTGCAGACAGATCCCCTGGACCAAGGGCAGTCTGACTGTCGTGCCAAGGAGAGGAGGCGGCCGCCCTCGGGAGCGATGGCTGGACCTCAAGGCAGACACAAGATGGGGAGCTGCTCAAGGTCAGCTGTTGCCTGGCTGACCCTAGGCTTTTAGCTGAGGGTCTTTGGGCCACACTGCTTATGAAATCTCCCAAGAGGGAGGACAGGGCATTCTGCCCTCACCCCAAAGACCCACGCTGTCTTGAGTACCAGCCTTTGCTCCCCTCAGTCCCTGGGTCCTGTTGGCTCCCAGCACTTTGACTCTGCTTTCCATTCCTGGTTCTCCTCTTGCCAGCTGGGACTGACAACAAACCTAGCTTGTTCAGCGTTTCTGCCAACTTCGGGGTGTGTGCCCTGTCTTTGGTGTGTGCTGGACTGCCCACAGCTCCTCTGTTTCCCACTGCTACATCCCGGGAAGCCCAGGTGCTTGTAGAGCCCCATGATTGGCATCATTTCCATGGGTAAGAGCCGTAAGAACTGGGAGGGAGGCAGACTCCAGCTTTGTGACAGTGAGAAATAAAGCAGCCTGGAATTTCAAGGATAAATGGCTAAGCAAAACCATTCACACATTGAATATGCACCCTTTGGTGCTTCCAGCCCTGCTCACCCACCCCACTGCACACAAAGCTGTGTTACGAAGCTCAAGACACAAAATATCTACTACCCAGAACGCTCAGAAAATAAGAAATTCTGGTCATCTGAATTTCCAGGAAGATTCTCATTCCCTATACCTCAGTACCACATGTGTGTTTTCAATAACTTGCAATGAAAAAATAATCAAAAACACAGTGAGATGGCAACATTATGTATGACACTGCAGATATACCAGGCTACTTCAAAATGTCTACGGAAAATGGAATTAAGCGGTAAGTTTATTTTTGGTGCAAAACTTCTGAAATCTACGCAGTTTTTTTCAGAATCCATTTCTGTGAACTTTCTGAAGAACCTCATCTCCACAGTGAGTAACTAAACGCATATCGGGCATCTATCTCTTGCACACCCGAGGGCAGTGGTGAGCACAGAGCAGTGGATGCCCCCACTGGGAGGCTCACCAGGGCCGAGCAGTCACTCAGAGGCAGCCAGCTGGAAGAGGCGTCTTAACCCTGGCTGTTCCCCCTGCACTTTACTCCTGCTCCATCAGTGAGTGCAATCCTGGGAAGTCTAGTGTACGAACCCTGGCTTGAGGTCTGCTTGCAGGGAAGCCCCAGCCTAAAGGTTCCCAGGAGCCTCTGGGGAAGGTGTGTGTGATCACTGTTCAGGGAAGAGAGAGGGAGCCGTTCTTTTCTACCAAACTACTTATGACATCTCTCCTGGTTCCCTTCTACATTCATCGGGGTCCAATCAGGAAATAGAAATGCTGATGACTTGGACAGAAAAAGCACAATACAAAGATGTCCTAACCAGTAAAAGGTATTAATGATGCAAGGGGTATGAGAGAACTCTAGAGGGTTTACTTCCAAGTAGCACATTCAGAGAACTGTGAGAAGGATGAGGAGCTTACGCCCTGCAAGGGTGACAATCATGGTCAAGGCTGCCCAGAGTGACCTGGAGGAGAAACTTGCCTGAGGCTGCAGGGGCTGGGGGGCCCTGGTGCACAGCAAGGGCCCCTGGGTAGTGAAAAGCATGGCTGGAGGGGACAGAGTGGTGGAGCTGATAAGGGGTGCCAGGCTCTTTCATGGTGATCTGCTGGCTCCAAGGTCAGGAACACGAAGGGGAATTGCTTCCTCCTACGTGGCTTGGCAGAGTCACCCCAGCACCTTCCATTCACAAAGCCTAAACTCAAGCCAGCTTGCAAAGGAGAAACATCTGTAGGGTTTAGCTCCAGTCTCCCGGGTGGATAGAGACATTCTCATTCTCATTATCTCTCTCTCTGTCCCACCTTTCCCCTGCCACCTTCCTCTCCCTCTTTCTGGTTGTCAAATAAAAAACAAGTTTAAGCTATCACCAGTTATTATTTGATAACACAGTTATATTTCACTCTTCAGACTTGTCTGTATTATCTCAATTTTCTAAAAGTAAACATCTATTTTAATCTGGGGGAAAAAGCTATTTTAAAAGATTTTTATTCATTATCAAATAAAAATTCATGGTAAATTCCTTCAGTAAATATGAAATCACTAAATCACTATCACACACACACACACACATGAGTAAGTTTGAAAGATGCTTACATTCATGGGTCTCTAAAGTGCAGTGTTTCCAAGGACACACGAAGCAGGCAGCAATTTGCTGATCCCAAACCCTCTGCTCCTGCCATGGGCTGAGACGGCCTCCACCTTTAAGCTTCTTGTCTCATGACATAAAAAGCACACAGGGTTACAGCTCCCATGCCACAGTCCGAATATCGCAGTGCTAATGCCCTGGTCAGTTTTTCGGTGTCTTGATCTCTGCCATCTTCTTACCTACCTCTTTGCATCCTGTTTGCCCTTGCATTAGCTCAAAGTCCTTGATTTCTCCATCTCCCTCTCTCCCATTCCTAGGTAGCTCACCTTATCTTTCACCAATCTGTCCAGGTTTTGAAATTAAACCACAGCAACATCAAATGATAATTTGGTTCCCCCTATCCTGTCTCTCCCTGTCCCCACATTGCCTTCCTCCGTGTCTTGGTCCAGGCCAGTTCCCACCAAACGACCTTCCCTGCGTTTAAACCAGCTGCTTCCCGAGAGTCCTCAAGACTCAGTTCAGTGGCCACCTTTCTACAAAGCCGCCTGCTATGAAGGATCCATGTACTGGCTTCGCATAAAGCACTGGGCACAACTGTGAAATCAGCAGTTTAGATGCCCTGTATCTCCAGCACAGTGGGTTCCAGAAGCACAGTGCTCAGAGCTTCCCCCTTCGCAGCCTGAGCACCTGGCCCAGTGGCTGGTGTGGAGCCAGCATTCAATACCCATGCTGGCAACTCAAGGGTCTACACCCTGACTCACTGTCCCCCTCCCTGCAGTGCGTGCCCTGGCATGGCTGTGATTCTGCAGGAAGGAGAGCCTGGGCAGAGAAGTGCAGGCATCAACACCAGCTCATCGCTTTGCTCAAGCTATTGGCAGATCTGCAGAAACAGACCAAAGCACCCCTAAAAACACTGATTTCCATTTGACGAATACTAAAGGGACAGGAAGAAGCAGATGACACTCTTGTAAGCACCGTTGGTGACTTCTGCAGGTTCCTCTGACATAGGTAGCCTGGTAGAGGGTGAGTGCGATTTTCAAAGTCATGTCCAAACTTCCCTTCTTATGCCCTTGCACAAACTCTGCCCCCACACACAAACATTACCCATCTGTCACTTTGACCTAAAATACAGAAACAGGTGAAGCTGAAGCGAGGTCAGATGCCTGGAGTTGTCATTACCCTACGGTCAATTTCTCACACTAGAGACACCATCTACACAGACATTAGCCTACCCTCAACTCTACACAGGTTGTCATTACCTTACCCTCAATTTCCCACATTAGTGACACCATCACCCACACAGTGGAACATGCTTCCCCCCCCACACCAGCCTCCTCCCAAGTTAAAAAACACTTCTCACACACGCTGGCTCACTTGATCTTCACCAAAACACCACACGGGCGAGCAAGAAGATGGATCAGGCCATCAGGCACAGAGGTGGGGGCTGTGCTGGCAACGTCACAGGTAAGCACTGTGGTCAGGGACCCCTGGGACACAGGCAGGACTTGGTCACGTGAGTTGAAGAGGCTCTAGCTTCTCCCCTTTCCAGCATTTGCGCCCCAAGGAAATCGCCTTGATAGTGTTACACTCTGCTGCTAGCACCTACTGATAAGTGGTGTGGAATTAGGTGCTGAATGAATCAGTTACCTTATTAACTAGCTATGTCAACTCGGCCTGATGGATATGAACTCAGGACAAAAGAATTCCTAAATCCAGGCATGGCTAGGGACCTGTGTAAGCTCGTGGCAGAGAGTGAAGGAAGCCAGAGAAACACGTCCAGCTCAGCCACAGTGCATCCTGTCCACTCAACTCCCGGCCTCCGTCCACTGTTGGAGACGTTTCCTTGTGTTCCCAATTTCAGACTATGTGCAGGTGACATCTTTCTCAGTTGTCTTCAGGGTGCCCTTGGAGACCCATTCCTGGGAAACTTCGGTCATTTTCTAAAGAAAGGACAGAAGAATGCAAATGCCCAACTTCTCCAGTACCTTACCAAGCTTCCTGGGTACTATTTTAAGTAAATTTGTATTTCCAAATCTACAACTGGCTAGCATATCTGATGGGCTGTATGATCCTGTTTCTAAGATGATTCCGAATATTCAATGGGCTCTTCCATGACAGGAGGCTCTTGATCCTGAGGGGGTGGGAGGAGGAGAGGGACAGAGACATAAAAACAATTGGGGGAGCAGAGGGCGGAGGAGAGAGGAGGAAGGCTGGACAGGAGGGTTATCCAGAGCACAAAGCTGGCCCCCAACATCGGAACACCCTCCCCAGGGGCACCTTGAGAAACACATCATGTAGGAGCAGCAGTGGGAAATCCATGGAAATTTTGCACAAGGATCATTGTCAAGAGGGGTTGCTGGCAGGACAATGTCATTATGTACAGTCACTTTAAAGAAAATACATAAGAGATGAATTCTGTAAATACTCATGAAGCGTTGACTTATTGATTTAATATCCTGGAATATTTTTTATAGAATTGGTACCAGGAGCCACTACTATTGACTTTACCCAGTGGAAGCTCCAAAACTCACTGGGTAACTTACAAATCACCTTTAGACCTCAGCTAGTTGTCATCGGCATGATCTATAGGGGTCACAGTTTCCCTTTGCATAAACAAGCAGCTCCTGCTGGGATTTTGCAGTGTCTTTTCCAGGGTCCAGCACAGAATAATGAACTTAGTAAAGTGTTGGAGAATGAATAAATAACATGTGAAATAGAACCATGAGTCTGGGATTCTGGGTCCAACCCCACTACTGCCTTTCTCTGACATTGGAGAAGCTGGCTTTGCATTTCTGGGCCTCAGCTTCCTTAACAGGAAAGGAAAAGGGATAGGGCAGCTGACAGTAATAGTGGCCAGCATTGCCCGATCTCCTGTTCCGTGCCTGGCACGCTTCTTGTCCACTTCTGCATTTGCTCATTGAATCTACCGCATGCACAGCTCTGGAAAAAGCAGCAAACAGGTGCTCCAGGGCTCTGCTGAGACGTTTCTAGGAGGAACCAGCATCTCCACCTCAAGCATACATAGTCTCACTCAGGCCACTCCGTGGTGTGCAGCCTTGAGCTTCAGATTAGCCATCCACAAAATCTCTCCCTTGGTAGATTTCAAGTTTGGTTTAAATCTCTCAACCAGTAAACACCATGCTCAGTGGGAGTGTAGGGAGAGCAGTGGGGAAAAGGCTGAGGGGAGAGAGATGGGGGTCATTGACCTCTTTCTCTTTCTGCTGGAGGACAGGGAGGCAGACACCCAGGAATCCACCTGGAGGAGACTTCCCCAGGCCCCGCCTGCCCCAAGTGCATAAGGAGCTGGGATAACTGGCAGCCCTCACTGGCTCTCTTGCTTCCCCTGCCCCGTGGCATCACAGCTATGGGGAATGGCCCGCAGGGACACGGCTCACCGACTATCTCATTACCTTGGGGCCCAGCAGCCCTTTGGGAAAGGCCAGGCCGGGCCAGCCTCCTTCCACCTTGGCAGGTCTGCAGCCGAGCTCTGAACCAGGAATAACGCTCGCCCAAGTCGTGAAGAATCAGTGTCCCCAGGAGCCCAGACTCTGCCTCTTCTCAGCCCCACCGAGCGGCCCCAGTGGCCTCCCAAGCAGCCTCGTGGATGCAGGACCAACAGCGGGAGGAGCAAGGTTTGCATTTACAGAGTTTCTGATTAATTAGGAAGAAGATTTTTCAACAACTTCCCTGAAGATGGAACAAACTCACATTCATTGCTTCACCATTTGCCATGCAATTCTTGGTTGAACTCTACCTCTCCTGAGGTCCTAGCCCACTTAAGAACACATACATTTCTTTTCTCCTTAGATCATCTTCAAGAAACTCATAGAAAATGTGAATTACCAACCAACAAACAAAACTATGAATGGATTTAAGCATGCAGCATCATTAGAGATACCAACCCTTCCTCTTCAAAGCTGTAACTGCTCCTGCCTCTGACTTGTTCATCTCTGTTTTCTACATTAGGGAATGGCAAGGATTTCAAGGCAATGGTCTCAGTGACCCAAACCTTTAGAGCCACCCTGTTTTAGAGAGAACTGAGCATACAGGTAGGATGTTACTGGACAGAGAGGACAAGGAGGGACCATGGTCCCTGTGACAGCAGGTGAGGCTCATTGTCATCCAGTCTCACAGTGGGACTGCATAGCCCTGTAACACTGACCAGAACCCAATCCCTTGAGCCATTACCACTGCCTCCCAGGGTCTGCATCAGCAGGAAGCTGGAGTCAGCAGTCACAGCCAGTAGTCAAACCCAGGCGCTCTGATATGGGATGTGAATGTGAACTGCTAGGTCAAATACCTGTCTCTGGAAGCTGTTTTGGGGTTAGGTGCCTAGATTCAGATCCAGACGGAACTGGATAAATCCTGGTGTATATACTAGCTAGGACCTCATGGAAATTTCCTCCTACCTTAAAAATTCATTTTTCCCACCTATAAACCCTCACCATTAGGAGAAAAAAAGGATGAACACAACAGCATACAGGGCTGTTCTGGAGATTAAATAAGATATGCATGAAAAGGTCTTAGCATCGTGTGCGGTACATGGAAAACAGTCAATAAATCATAGCTGTTAATTAGTAGCATCTTCATCACCATCCAGCATCTCATTCCTGCTCGAGTGCACCCAGCAACTTGGATGAGAAGGTTCAAAACTTCAGTCTGAAAGGGATCTGTCCCTCTTATGAACTACAAACACTTCAACTGGAGTTACACCTGCAAGATGCATTTGTAAGGTTGCTTAGTACATTGCTAAGGTTTGTGTCCCACTGTGGTTCATGTTGAAACATAATCCCTCTTTGGCCGGTGCCGCAGCTCAATAGGCTAATCCTCCACCTGCGGCGTCAGCACTCCAGGTTCTAGTCCTGCTTGGGGTGCCGGATTCTGTCCAGGTTGCTCCTCTTCCAGTCCAGCTCTCTGCTCTGGCCCGGGAGTGCAGTGGAGGATGGCCCAGGTCCTTGGGCCCTGCACCCACATGGGAGACCAGGAGAAGCACCTGGCTCTTGGCTTCGGATCAGCGTGGTGCATCAGATGCAGTGCCTGGACACACAGCGTTCATCCCTTCCTCCACCCTGAGAGGATGCAGCAGGAGGTGCCATCCGTGAAGCTGACCACAAGATTTCACCAGATACCGAACCTGCCAGGGCCCTGGTCTTGAACTGTGTTAAGTTCTATCATTTATCAATTACCCGGTCTGAGGCATTTTGTCATAGCAACCTGGACAGACCTAGACATACACTGAATCACATCCCAGAGTGGTCCATACTTCCTGGAATGTTACAGGTCTATGCAGTCCCACTGTGAAACTGTATGACAATGAGGCTCACCTGCTGTTACACAGACCACAGTCCCTCCCTGTCCTGTCCAGTAACATCCTGCCTGTATGCTCAGTTTTCAGGGTTTTCCTACCACCAGGTCTTTTCCTCTCCCTCAGCTGAGTTAGCATGCAGTACCCTGCTCTGCCTGGCTCCACCCACATTCCCAGTCTTGCTGTGGCAACCCAAGTGAGATGAGCTGTAGAACCAAGGCCAGGCTCCCAGGAGACCACGCTACTCAAATCCAGGGAACCCTGGTATATTAGTCAGTTCTGTTGTTACTATAATTAAATACCTAAGACAAGCTACTCACAAAGAAAGGGGGTTTGTTTTGGCTTATGGTTTTGGAGCCCCACTGGGCTGGTGTCCAATGATGCGACACACACACAGAGGAGGTATCAAGTGGTGAGCCAGGAAGTGGATCTAGCGAGCTAGGCAACCTCAATCCGTGCCCTCGGGGTAGAACATCTCTGAGCTCAGCAGCCAAATCCTACTCACATCAGCAGTAGGCCTGCTCCTGTTAGCAGTCCTAGCCCCCACCCTCCTCCTGGCAACTACAGAGGTGGGGTCAGGTTCACATAACTCCCAACATGGGGATGGGCTAGAGTCCAGGCCCAAGAACTGTCAACTGGGGTATTTTCAGCAGCCTCTGGGGTTATGTAAGTATCACCTCTGCCTCCTCTTCTGGTACCATCCTAGGAGTTCTGGTGAGGGTGCTGTTGAATCAGTAACACCTTAGCACAAACGCAGTCAATGTGTCACCTTGCCCAGGGAAAAAGAGATACAAAAACTGAGGTGCCCACAAGATGAGGACTTTCAGAGCATGGGCCTTGGAGAAGGACAGCCTCGAGAGAGAGGCTCCCTCCTGATGCCTGTGCTGCCCCTGGTGTGTCTGTCTGCTGAGGGCAGTCATTCCCCAGCAGGGGAACGAGGTGAAGCTCCGTCCCCAATAAGGTAAGGCTGGTTGATGAAGGATTGCCACACTATGCCGCCACTTTTATATCAGTGCTCCTACGTCATCATAAAGTCCATGGGGAATTACAAAGTCAGGTGCTGATACACCAGGTAGTAAAAGCAAAATGCAGTAAGAATGGTGAGAAGTATGGGTTGTGTAGCCCTGGGTCCTTACCCCAGGTCTACCACATCCTCGCAGACCAAGGGCAAATCACCCAACCTGCCGTGCCACCTTCCAGTCTCGGTGTCCTCATGCCTGGTGGGATGCCAGCACAAGCAACCTCAGATGGGTGCTGGGAGACTCGAAGGCGACGATCCCCAGGGAAGCACCTTGTCCATTAAAGAGCACTCGATAAACCACAGGTGGTGTCGTGGGAGGTTAGAGTTGGCGCCTCTTTGTCTTCTCTGCTGTGGGCAGGCGTCTGTCAGAGGCAGGACAGCCCAGAGAGCTTCCTTCCAGTACCAGAGAATACAAAGAGCAAGTGAGGCAGGAACTCCTAAACATGCTTGTTTGCATTGCAGCCACAGTATGAATTACGGTGGTTCTGAGTTTGAGAGGGGGAAAAAAATGAGACTTGCATTTTGATTAAATCTCTTCTCTTTGCTCCCAAACCAATGCTTTAGAGCTTATGGAGCGCATATGCCAACTGTGCCCTCGTTTTATCAGAAGTGAGCAGACATCACCTGCCATGCGTAGCAAGAGACGCTGTCAAGTCAAGTACCAGCAGCTGGCTCTGCAGATGTCAGCGACAGCTACATTCTGTCATCCCAAGATATGTCAGCTCCAGTTACACTTCCTCTTCCCCTGGTTTTAGACATTTTGACATCTGCATATTAAACCATTTTATCTGCCTGCTTAAACTCATTTTGCAATTACACCCACATGCACCCAATCACCTTTTCATGACCAGACTCAATTTGTTTAGGAATATGAAAGAAGAATGAGCTCTTATTGGATACGATCAGCAAGAGAAATCTCAGCTAAAGTCGTCATCCAGTTTGCTAATCACTTCCAGCAACAAATCTCAGCGAGATGTCTGTCAATATTTCATAGTGCATTTGTCTTACAACAGGACCAATCAGAGATGTAAAAAGATGGCTTAGCTGAAAAAGGAGACAAAAGAAGTTGTCTGTGCTAATGGAACGTGACTAGTGAGTATGGGGACCGTCTTACAGGTCCAGTCAATTGATGCCATCATGGGAAGTATGTTTCATCCACCACATAGGACCTCACACATAGGCACCATAGGAAATCCAAACTCCCAACAGACCAGCTGCTAATTTAGACACACCTGGTTCTGGCCAGGATACATTAGAGTGGCTGGCTTCAGGCCAAGGTGTTGGCTGACCGTGTGCATTTATTTTATTTTATTTTATTATTTTATTTATTTTGACATGCAGAGTGGACAGTGAAAGAGAGAGAGAGAAAGAAAAGTTTTCCTTTTGCCGTTGGTTCACCCTCTAACGGCCGGCACACCACACTGATCTGAAGCCAGGAGCCAGGTGCCTCTCCTGGTCTCTCATGTGGGTGCAGGGCCCAAGAACCTGAGCCATCCTCTACTGCACTTCTGGGCCAGAGCAGAGAGCTGGCCTGGAAGAGGGGCAACTGAGACAGAATCTGGTGCCTCAACTGGGACTAGAACCCCGGGTACCGGCACCGCAGGCGGGGGATTAGCCTATTGAGCTGTGGCGCCAGCCAACCATGTACATTTACTAAATGAAAGAAAACTCACGGCCCATAGTTATGCTGTCTGGACACCCATGGCAAGGGGACACTACTTAATGAAGGGATAAAGGGAACAAGGATGAAGTAGGGATATTCAGGTGGCCTCACATTTAGGGAGCCTATCCAAGGTTTACCCCCCCTACTTCATAGGCTTAATTTCTGCAAGTTCCCTCTGCTCATTCAACCCAACAGACACACACGAAAGAAGTACCTCCACAGCAATTCTATTGAGTCTTCTCTTTAAAAAAAAAAAAAAAAAAAAGAAGAGTGGGATGCTTCAATTTACATTGGGTCTCCCAGTCTATTTTCACTGTGGTCAATGCTTAATTGCCCTTATGTGGGTGATTGCCCAGGGCCCCTTCCTTGCTCAACACAACCGTGCGTATCTGAGCCTCCATAATTGTGCACCTGTTAACAGGATCACCATCCCTGCTCCAAGATATAGCATGTCACCTTGCAGAAGATCTAAGAGAAGTCTTTAATCAAAAAAGTTCTATTCCTCCACCAACTACAGTGGTTTTCATGCTTTAAAAACAAATTAAAACATCTTGTTTTAACCTCTTTGAAAGGCAGAGAGAGAGAGAACAATAAATCTTCCATCTACTAGTTCACTTCCCAAATTCCTGTAACAGTCAGGGCTGGGCCAGGCTGAAGCCAGGAGCCTGGAACTGCATCTGGGTCTCCCATGTGTGTGACAGGGGCCTAAGTACTTGAAGTATCACCCACTACCTCCCAGGATGCCTTAGCAGGAAGCTGGATCAGGAGGCAGGAGACTCAAGACTCCAGTGAACACTTTGATATGGGATGCCTGTGGCACAAGTGATGGCTTAATCTGCCACATCACAACACCTGCCCCTGCAGGGATTTTTAAATTGTGACAGCTCATTTCAGCAATGAAACAGCTTTTAGCAAAATATTAAATAAAAACCCACAATAGAAAATGTTGGGACTTGACCAGAATGACTCAGATTCCTTTTCAGTGGGGGTGAGGAGAGGGAGAGGGAGGGAGAAGGAGGGAGAAGGAGAGGGAGGGAGAAGGAGAGGGAGGGAGAAGGAGAGGGGGGAGAAGGAGAGGGGGGAGAGAGCGGGGGGGTGGGGGGGTGGGGGGGGTGGGGTGGGGGGAGATTGAGAAATGGGAGTGGGGCTGTGATAGGTTTTCACTTCTAACAGCCAGCACCTTCAGCTATTTGGTGGAGACTTCCTTCCACCTCTCTGCTCCACCCCTGAGAGAATGCACTGTCCAGGTACTTAGGCCCCTCGGCAGCAGCCCTCAGCCAGTGATCCACCACCAGAGGTTGTGCAAGGTTCAGCTCCCTGACCTCAGACTGGGACGATGCTAAGATGCGCACACCACACTACAGACAACTACAGACATCTCCAGACATAGGAAGATGCTACCTCCCTGAGATTTTTTCCATGGTGGCACCTTTGTTTGACTTCCCCCACTTTCCTGAAAGGGAGGGGCAGCAGAGTTTTTGGAAATTGGCAGAAGTGGTGCTGTTTGTTCTCAGCAGGAAGTGGGAAGACAACTCAGGAGGACTGGGGAGACTCAAAGCAGAGCCTCCTCGTTCTGCTGCCTCCAGGGAAGTCGGCCTGCTGCACATTCAAATGTAAATCAAAGAGATTTTAAAACAATCCCTGTGGCATCTTCCCATGAGAAGAAATAGTAGCCAGTGAGATCACATGAAGAGGATGCCTAGAAAGGGTCTAGAAATGAGTATTTAGATGGGCGGTCAAGTTGGCCACCTCTACCGGGTTTCTCCAGCCCCGTGGGTGTTCCCTGGGGCTGGCACCATGGAACTCAGCCAACCTGGGTCTGACCCACTCTCACAGATCCTTCCTGCCACCTGCTACTGCCTGCCTCCCAGCCCCTGACTCTCAATGGGGCCCCTCTTTCCCCAGCCTTGCTCTGCTTTTCACATCTGATACTCAGTGCCATTTCTACTCCCCTTAACGGTGCCTTCTCAGCTGTGTAACTGAAGAGCCCCCTGGAAAAGTGTCCCTTCTGGTTTGCACATCGAGACTTTCCTGCCTTAGAATTGACCTGCCTGTGGGCTGGCGTTGTGGCATAGTGGGCTAAGCCTCCACCTGTGGTGCTGGCATCCTATATGGGTGCTGGTTCATGTCCCAGCTGCTCCACTTCTGATTCAGCTCTCTGCTGGGAAAGCAGTGGAAGATGGCCCAAGTGCTTGAGCCCCTGCACCCACGTGGGAGACCCGGAGGAAGCTTCTGGCTTCAGACTGGCCCAGCTCTGGCCATTGTGGCCATTTGGGGAGTGAACCAGCTGGACAGAGGACCTCTCTATCTGTAACTCTACCTCTCAAGTAAATAATTAAAAAAAAATAAGCATTGACCTGTGGGGAGCAATCCGGACTAGACTAAGTTACTCGAATTAGGACTTATTCTATGCATCTGCTCTCCCACAATATGGCGCTGGGAGAGAAGTAAACAGCTTCCGCACAGCTGCCTCCAGTTCAACTAATAAACTGTAGGACTTGCTCCTGATTGGAGGAGAGCAGCGTACTCGGCGTGTGGGCAGCCGAGTTAGGATTGGCGGAGGAGGACTATAAAGGAGGAGAGAGACGGCATGCACCGGGAACATCTATGGGGAACATCTAAGGGAACCCATGCAGCCCCCGAGAAGAGCAAGCCGGCGGTGTGCCGCTCCCCTGCGGAAGTGGGGAATGCGGCCAGGGGGAACTGCCCTTCCACGGAGGTGGAAGGGATAGTAGCCAACCCGGGAAGAACCAGCAGCAAACCCGGGGAGGGCCGAGCAGACGAAAGAACAGCGCAGGGTCCTGTGTTGCTCCTCCACGAAGAGGGGGAGCGACATAATGGTGCCGTGACTCAGATAGAAAACCTAGGACGGATAGGAAACCTAGCTCGGATAGGAAACCTAGGACGGATAGCAAACTTAGGAGGGAAGAAACGGGAAGAAATGGGAAGAATTGGGAAAATATCGGAGAGAGAGACTAGCAAACAGCCGAGGGAAAATATCGGAGAGAGAGACTAGCAAACAGCCTAGGGAAAAGCCGGACGAAAAAGGAGCCGGAAGAAGCTATTGAAAGCCTAGGCATAGACTCAGATACGGACTACGGGGGGAAGCTGGGAGAAATCTCTAAGGTCGAAAGCGAAAGTGAAAGCTAGAACAAACAGACTCCGACGCGGACTGTGGGGAGAGGCCAGGAGAAATGAGGGAGGAGTATTGTTGGAAGAAAACTTAGGGAAACATACCGGGTAGAGAAAAGTGTTAGGGAAATTGAAGCCGCGGGGGGCAGGCCGAGGCGGATACGAAAGCCACTTTGGGATTCTCAAGTTAGCCCGGGAATAGGGGGCGAAAAGTTGAAACCAGAAGCTGAAACGTGAGCCAGGTTGGGATCCGTCTGATTAGCCCGGGGAGCAAAGGACGGGAAGCCAAACCGTGGGGCGGAGACGTACGCTGGGTTGAATTCGCCAGGCTAGCCCAGGGAACTTAGATTGAATGCTAGTGGTGGACACGTAAGCTACGCTGTGTTACTCGCGGAAGCCGCCGCGTGCAGAGAGAGCACGGGGCGTGAATAGATAGGGAACGGGGCTGGCGTAGGCCGTGGTTCAGACGCGAAAGGGTTAAGCATGGAGACCGCGGAGCGCGCGAAGCCGAGCCGCGCAAAGCCGGGAAGCTGCGCAGATGAGAGAGGCGCGCGGGCTGAAGCGGCGCAGAGCCGGGAACCCGCCGGCGGGGCGAGGTGCCGGAAAGCCGCAGGGATAAGAGAAACAGAAGTTTAGAAGTAAAGTGAGAAAAATAGGAATGCTGGAAGATAGAAGTAAAATGGGAGAAATAGGAATGCCCGGAGATAGAGAAATAGAGAAATAAAAAGGCCTCCCTACAACACTGCAATGTGAGAGCTTGGATTCGGTCTGCCTAATCAAGTGAGGCGATGAGCACCTGCGGGCAGCTAGCAGCTTATGCGCCGCAGGTCACCGAAGACAGGCACGAATTAACATCAGTAAAGCTTCCCCACAATACCGCAATTAGAAGGCTTGGATTCGGTCTGCCTGATTTAAGGCGGTAAGTGCCAGCAAGCAGCTCGACCAGAGTATGAGCTGCAGGTCACCGAAGATAGGCACGAACCAACACTAATAAGTCTCCCCCACAAAAAGGCAATGAGAAGGCTTGGATTCGGTTTGCCTGATAAGTTTTGTAAGCCCCTGCGGGCAGAGCAGAGCATGCGCTGCAGGGCACCGAACACAGGCACGCATCAGCGCCTAAAAACCTCCTCACAATGGCGAAGAGAGGACCCGGATTCGGTTTGCCTGATGGATAGGACTTGTAAGAGCCTGTGGCAACTCTAGCAAGTAGAGCAGAGTGTGTGCCGCGGGACACCGAAGACAGGCGCGTATCAACGCTAAAAAATAAAAAGAAAGGGGGATCTGTGGGGAGCAATCCGGACTAGACTAAGTTACTCGAATTAGGACTTATTCTATGCATCTGCTCTCCCACAATATGGCGCTGGGAGAGAAGTAAACAGCTTCCGCACAGCTGCCTCCAGTTCAACTAATAAACTGTAGGACTTGCTCCTGATTGGAGGAGAGCAGCGTACTCGGCGTGTGGGCAGCCGAGTTAGGATTGGCGGAGGAGGACTATAAAGGAGGAGAGAGACGGCATGCACCGGGAACATCTATGGGGAACATCTAAGGGAACCCATGCAGCCCCCGAGAAGAGCAAGCCGGCGGTGTGCCGCTCCCCTGCGGAAGTGGGGAATGCGGCCAGGGGGAACTGCCCTTCCACGGAGGTGGAAGGGATAGTAGCCAACCCGGGAAGAACCAGCAGCAAACCCGGGGAGGGCCGAGCAGACGAAAGAACAGCGCAGGGTCCTGTGTTGCTCCTCCACGAAGAGGGGGAGCGACATTGACCCACCTGGATTGTTTACCCCTTCAGTAGCACCCGACCAGGTTGGGGCAAGCTATCTCCTTCCCTGACTTTCATAGTACTTTTCTTCATTTAACATGCTGAATTATTTTAACTCATCGTTTCTCTCTTCCTACTAAATGTAAGAGCCACCCATGAGGTTAGAATTGTGGGTTTTTGGTCTCTTTCGTTCTCCATGCTACCCTCCAGTGCTGGTTCCTTCCCCAGAACTTCTCAACACGGTTACTTCCTTCTCACCACTGTTTTTGTTTTTTGTTTTTTTTTTTGCCAGGCAGAGTTAGAGCGAGAGTGAGAGCAAGTTGTAGACAGTGAGAGAGAGAGAGAGAGAGGCAAAGGTCTTTCTTCCATTAGTTCACCCCCACCAATGGCCACTATGGCCAGCGCTGTGCCAATCGGAAGCCAGGAGCCGGGAGCTTCCTCCTGGTCTCCCATGCAGGTGCAGGGCCCAAGCACTTGGGCCATCCTCCACTGCCTTCCCGGGCCACAGCAGAGAGCTGGACTTGAAGAGGAGTAACTGGGACAGAATCTGGCACCTGGACTAGGACTAGAACCCGGGGTGCCAGCACCGCAGGTGGAGGATTAGCCAAGTAAGCCACGGTGCCGGCTCTTACCACTGTTCGTTAAGATCCAACAGAAGGACAGAAGAATAAATATTTTTAAAATTTTCATTTATTGCAAAAACTAGGTAAAAGGCATAGAGAAAGGGAGAGAGGGGGAGGGGGAGAGAGAGGGAGAGAGGGAGTGAGGGAGAGAGGGAGAGAGGGAGAGAGGGAGGGAGAGAGAGAGAGAATCTCACCTCCACTGATTCACTCTTCATATGCCTACAGCAGCCAGGGCTGAGCTATACTGAAGCTGGGAGCAAAGAATTCCATGCAGACTCCTACATGAATGACAAGGATGCAACTACTGGCATCGTCACGGCTGCCTTCCAGCATGCACATTAGCAGGCAGCTTTCATTAGGAGTGGAGCTGGGACTCGAACGCAGGTGTTCTGCTGGGGAACCTGGTCATGCCGCCCAGCACTTCAATCACTCTGGCAAACGCCTGTTCCAGTGAATCAATCTTAAGCATTGAAAAGGCATGGAAGGATTTCCAGTTAAGGGGCCGTGGCCTGCTTCGAGCTGTAGGAAGACAGGACTTGCAGCAGGAAGGGAAGGGGAAGGATGTGAGGCAGCCAAGGAGGAGACCAGTTTTGATGAATCTGTCAGGAGCAAGATGAGACATGATTAGCACCTGCACAAAGTCTATAGGAAGGCAAGGTGAAGAGAGACTCAAGAAAAACCAGCCAGCCTCTCAGACAGCAGGAGTGGCTTACTGAGATTTTAACCATAATTGCAATCAGTTCATGAATACACCAAGCTCTAGAAACTCTAATGTAACTTGGAGTGTAGCTCAGTGTTTGTCACTAATTAGACCTGTAATTGCTTTTTCTTAGGAAGCCTCCAGCATTGGTCATGCTGGCGTGGTTTTTTTTTTAACTTCCCTCATCATTTAAAATTATTTTGATGCACTATGTTACTAATAATACCTTCCTGACCTCTGACCTCTATCTTCTTCTTCCTTTTGCTCAGCCGGTATATGAATAAAATATCAAGATGCTGATTAATGACCCAGTATGTGCCACTTTGAGATGTCTCCAGGAATTATCCAAATGCCCAGACAGCTCTATAATGTCACATTTAAATTGGAGACGGGAGCTTGCAAAGGCTGTCCTCTGCCATGGTGACTGTGTTACAAGGGTGGTAAACAGACCCAATCTCCTTTTAAGAGAACGAATAGAAAGATCAACTCTTAATGCCAAGGAAAGAGCATGAGATATGCTGTTTATAACAGGCAAATGTGCAAGCTAATGCTTCGACTTCAGTCACACTTAGCCCTGCACTGAAAGCATGCCTTCTCAGGAGAGTCTAAGAATGGATGGTGATTTTTGTTTTTGTTTTAATTTTAATTGCTTTTGTCCCAAAACTCCAAAGCGATGTCACTTTCCCCCCTTCAGCTTTTTATAGGGATTGTAGTGACATTGTGCTGCTTCCCCTAGAGGGCACTGAGAGTTGGCATTGAGTCCTCTTTACAGAAAACCACATCTACCAGGGTCATTAGCAATAGGTAGAATCTTGGGGCTCAGGGGCTGGAGCTATGGCGCGGCAGGTTAAGCTGTGACCTGCAGTGCCAGCTTCCCATGGAGACATCAGTTCAAGCCTCATTTGTTCCACTTCTGATCTAGCTCCTGGCTAATACACCTGGAAAAGCACTAAAAGTGGTTCAAGTCCCTAGACCCCTGCACCCACGTGGGAGACCCAGAGGAAGCTCCTGGCTTCAGCCTGATCCAACCCTAGCCACTGCAACCATTTTTTGGGGAAGTGAACCAGAGGATGGAGGAGCCCTCTCTCCGTCTCTTCTCTCTTCTCTGTAACTCTTCCTTTCAAATAAATAAATCTTTTTTAAAAACTAAAAAAAAAAAAAATCTTTGTACTGACTACAACTGAGAAACATGGAAATACAGCAGCCGAGCTAGGGGTCACAGGGAGCTCTCAGCCACTTTGGTCCAGAATAATAAAGAAAACAACAAAAATATTAGCAGCAGGAGTAACCACTGGTGATAAAGATAGTGTCACCAAGAAGATTAAGAATTTGCTAACTGCTGACTACTTGACATGGGGCATCTCATTTAATCCTTTCAACTCTATGAAGCAGGTATACAGTTAGTACCCAAGGTCATACTACTGAGAAGAGGCAGAGTGAAGAGCCAAACCAATGTCCTTCTCTTGCCAAAGAACATGCTTTTTGCCACTATACTATACTGCAAAGATCTGAGCTGCTACCTGGCCTGATACTCAGACACAGTCTGCGAGAGCTCTCTCCAGGCAAGTTCTATCTTAGTTTTAAACCTGTGTTTAAGGGAAAACTAATCTACGTGGACTGAGACACATACCCCAAATGACAAGTTGTCTCTAGGAGGCAGATGACCAATAGTTATGCAAAGCTTATATTTTCTAGGACAGCTCAAATTTACATTCTTTCCTTCTGCTCCTAAAAGTATCACCCCACCTGTCAGAGTGTTTCAGTACTCGGATGAAAACTATGGTCTCAGTAACAACACTGATCTTTGAAAGTCATGAACAGGGAACATTTGCTTTTCTCTTAAGAACATCCAAAACTAAATATTGCAGTCAACTAGCACGGGGTAGTGCACCAAGTACCATGCTCTCTCTCAGAGGCCTGTGGCAACTTCAAATGCTTGCAAGTTATAGCATTCAAGTACCTCTGCCCAGGGCATTTTCTCATGTTACTGCAAAACCCCAAAGCCCCACCTAAAAATAATTGTTTTCCTGTTTTCAATGAAATCTTTTTTAAAAATGACAAAGTCATTCTCAAACTCATTTTTTAAAAAGATTATTTATTTGAAAGTCAGAGTTAGCAGGAGAGAGGGAGGGTGGAGAGGGAGAGATAAGAGAATCTTCCATTCATTGGTTCATTCCCCAGTTGGCCAAAACAGCCAGCCAGGGCTGGGCCAGGCTGAAGCCAGGAGCTTCATCTGGGCCTTCCACATGGGTGGTAGTGGCCTAAACTTGGGCCATCTTCCATTGCCATACCCAGGCCATTAGCAGGGAACTGGATCAGAAGTGAAGCAGCCAGGACACAAACTGGCCCCTGTGTGGGATGTCAGCATTCCAGGTGGCAGCTCTACCTGCGATACCACAATGTTGGCCCTTCAAGTTCATTTAGAAGAAAAACAGGTAAAATAGGACTTACATGACAAAGGAAGGAACTTGACTTTTAAGATGTATTTGAACGTTTCAGTAATTAAAGCAGCACAGTAGTAGAGGGATAGTTGACAGATAAGCGTTGATACCTGTACATAGCAATGTGAGGCGGCTTCAGCATGTTCATGAAAATATGGAATTAAAAGATAATGTGCATATCCCATGAATGCTTGAGCTCCCCTCATATATCTCAATCTATTTTGAACTACATGTATCACAAAGGAACAATCATACACCATGAGAAAGTGATAATGATGCCCACGTTAGGAGGAAAAGTGACTTTGGGGATAAAAATCAAGTTAGATTCTACTTTATAGTACAGCTCTAAGTATATTACCCATAGCTTAAAAACAAAGTGTGAAAATTAAAAGCTTAGTTTTACTTATATTTTTTAAGTTAAAAGAAAATATATAAGTATTTAACTTTCCTATGATTGAGCAACGATTTCTTTTTTTTTTTTCCCCCAAAGATTTATTTGTTGGCCAGCATGGTAGTGTAGCAGGTTAAGCCTCCACCTGCAATGCCAGCATCCCATATGGGTGCTGATTCAAGACTCAGCTTCTTCTTTTCCAGTCCAGCTGCCTGCTAATGCACCTGGGAAGGCAGCTTAAGTTGGCCCAAGTCCTTGGAATCCTGCATCCACATGGGAGACCAGGAAAAAGCTCCTGGCTTCAGCCTGGCCTAGTCCTGGCTATTGGGGCCATTTGGGGAGTAAATTAGCTGATGGAAGATCTGACTTTCTGTCTCTCCATCTTTCAAATAAATAAATCTTTTTAAAAAAAATCTTTTATTTATTTATTTGAAAGTCAGAGTTACGCATAGAGAGGAGAGGAAGAGAGAGAGGGGGGTCTTCCATCAGCTGGTTCATACCCCAATTGGCCGCAACAGCTGAGCTGCGCTGATCCAAAGCCAGGAGCCAGGAACTTCTTCTGGGTCTCCCACATGAGGGTAGGGGCCCAAGGTCTTGGGCCATCTTCCACTGCCCTCCCAGGCCATAGCAGAGAGCTGAATCAGAATTGAAGCAGCCGGGACTAGAACCGGCGTACATATGGGATGCCAGCGCTTCAGGCCAGGGCGTTAACCTGCTGTGCCACAGTGCCGGCCCCATATTTTTTTAAGATTTTTAAAAGTCAATCCCCCCCCCACCAGAAAAAAAAAAAACTAAAAACTTTAGACAAATTCTTTTCAGTAACACAACACTGAGGATTAAAGTTTCTGACATATTTTAAAAATTTTCAAATATCACAATACATAAAGGGTCAAATACATGATAATTAAGAATCACATAAACATGAATGAAACTGGGATGTCACAAATTTACTTACACAAAAATATAATGAGTATGGGCATGGTGCATGGTGTTTAAGGCCCTGCTTGGGATGCTCCCATCTCATATCAGTGAGCCTGGGTTCAAGTCCCGGCTTATTCCCAATTCCAGCTTCCTGCTAACATATACCCCGGGAGGCAACAGGCGATGTCCCAAGTACTTGGGTCCCTGCCATCCATGTGCATAGATTGAATTCTAGGCTTCATCCTGGCTGTTATAGATATATGAAGAGTCAGTCAGCAGATGGAAATACTTTAGGCATGTGCTCTGTCTCTTTGCCTTTCAGAATAAATTTTTAAAGATGTTAATAATAAAATTAATATCAGTATGAACACAATGATGTACACATTTTCAAACATTAGGAGGCATTTGTGCTATTACTAACTTTCTGTTCAGTGGTTTGACAGGATATACTAAAGACGTTAAAATGGAAACTGTCAAAAGAATTTCAAATCTAGCATTTTGGAAAGTCTTATATGCAAAAGTGTTCATCAAAAAGTTATGCACATAATCCTTGACCGAAAAGAAACCAGACTCCTTGGAAAAATGGCTGGTTCCAGAACCCAGGCCCTAAGCATAAAAGGTAAGACTGGAATGAAGACATTGAGCCCCAGAGGAAAGAAACCCAATGCTGTAAAGACAGAACCAACAGGTATGGAAGCCAGCTTGGAGTCAGGGGGTAGAAGCCCAGGGGATAGGGGTTAGGGTCCCCAGTGGACAATATGAACATGAGAAAGTTACTATAACTAAAGGCAAAACACCAAGAAAAATCCATGAGTCTACAGCAATATAAAAAAACAGAAGAGGGAGAAAAACCTTACTTATCTCACTCTTCAAATTAGTACTTAGAACACAAGAAGTAAGCATTTACCCCACATTTTGAGAAAAGATAGGCAACTTTCCCGAAGAATGGTATCTATTAAATGTAGGTGAAATACCAGCATTAGAAAAATCACCCTTTGCAGCTCCTAAGAAAATAATACCGTTACGTGAAAAGTTGGGGAACAGAATATTCATGTGGTCCAGAGTAGCACACCATTGACTACATTCTAATTGCAAATGGGAAAATAGACCTCAAAGTAGAAACACCTGGTGGTCCCCGTGTGACGGATTGTGGGACGGTGTGATGGTCCATCCTCAGATCACATACTCATCTGTGAAGCATCCCCGTCCACGTTCTCTCCCCACATCCAATTAAGATTTTCAACTTCCAGCTTATAGGAACCCCGGGGCTGGAGGAACAAGTTAGATAACACTGAAAGGAAACAATCAGACAAATCTAGAATGTGGAACATGCCATGTAATAATTCACAAAACCAAAAAGGGAGTCCTATTTACACTAAAACATACTAAAAATCCTAACCACGAAGTACAGTGTATAATCATTCATGGGACTCCAGCAGGAAAAAGAAATGGAACTATAGAAACATTTCAGAGACAACTGAGAAAATGCAAATACAGACTATCTACCAGATGGTATTAGGCAACTAGTGTTAATTCTCTTAGTTGTGATAAACGTATTGTGGTTATATACAGAATGTTTTTATTCTTAGGACAGGCATGTCAAAGTACTTAGAAGTGAGATGGTATGAGATTTACAATTTATAAGAGGTCCTACAAAACAATTTAAAAACTGTCTTTATCATGTATATAGATATTGGTATCCATTCACACAGCTAGCACTTGCACAAACAGAAGCAAATACAAGGATGGCACATTTTGAAGACATTAAAATATGGTACACTGATGTGTATTATACTCATATTTAAGTTCCATATGTTTGAAAATTTTCAGGATAAAAAATATTTACAAAAATATTTATACACTCAAAATTATATGATAATTAGGAAACACTCATTGAATTATTGATATTATGCTATTATTAAACATTTTCAAACATGGAAACAAATATTCACAATGCAATAATGGCAGAAAAAAAGGATACAAAGCTTTCTATATGGAATACATAGTTTGATGTCACTGTGGTTGTTCATCCAACGTATTTATTAAGCATCTGTAATATACCAGAATCTCTTCTAGGTATATGAGAAAACATCTTAATTTCAAAGGGTTGAGCTTGGATGTTAAGGTTATAATAGGAAGTTCTTAATAGCTACCAATATTTTTCTAAATATTTCAAATGATACACAGCCAGTTTTATAGTATAAGTAACCAGTAAGCATTTTGTTGAAGAGCAGCCTTCAGGAATTCGATGTGAATCACTGATGATGTTCATAATGCCCTTGGTATGGGGCAGTCCCTCTTTTCCAGGCTTGACAGGGCCGAGTCCATTCAGCTCTCCCAGGAACCCTCTGAGGCGGGTATTATCCTTCCCATTCGACACACACAGAAATAAGCATTGAGAGCTTTGGCAATTCGCCTAAGGAAATGACTCTTATGGAGATGGAGAGGAATTGTCCCCAAGGAACACTTGGCAAAGCTGGCGGGCATTTCTGGTTGCCACACTGGATGGGGTGAGAGGGAAAAGCAGACCGGGGTTCCACCCATTCTAGGAAGCACAGGACAGGTCCCCACAGCAGGCAGTTCAGAGTTACAGAGGCAACAGTGCCAAGGTTCAGAAACCCTGGCCTCAGGTCACCTCACTGGCAAATGGCAGGGCCCAGCGGTGAGCACCTGCTGGTTCCCTCCCCAGATGGTCACAATGGCCAGGGCTGAGCCAGGCTGAAGCCAGGAGCTTCCTCTGGGTCTCCCACATGGGTGGCAGGGGCCCAAACACTTGGGCCATCTTCCACTGCTTTCCCAGGCACATTAGCAGGGAGCTTGATCTGACATGGAGCAGTGGGACTTGAGTTGGCACCCACATGGGATGCTGGCATTGCAGGCAGCAGCTTAACTCACTTTGCCACAATGCCATTTCCTAGAGTTATGGAGGATAACTACTGGCAAAAACAATTACGACTATACATGTTGCCTTGTGACATAAAAAAAATTAAATAGATTATTAAAAACAATCCTTTTGTATAAATCCAAAGAGGAATGTTATCAAATTAACTGAAATGACAGCTAATATGACATTCTTATATAAAGTAAAAATTGTTAAAATTCTTTTGGAAAGCAAATTTACTCTACAAAATATGCCAGAATCCAGTGAGTAAATATGTATACACACAGAGACAGAGAGAGAAAAGCTTAGTTACCTGGGCACATGTGCTTGAGAGAATCTACATAAGGATGTTAAACAACCATGCACAGTATAATATTAGGTGAACAAAAGAAATGGAGTATAAAATCACGCACGTAGATTTGCAAGCATGTTAACAAGTAGCACGGCTTAAAGATGAAGAGGAGATGCAGCACCAGAGTTGCTGGATTAGAACAGTGAAGAGTGATTTTCTTTTTCTTTTTTTTTTGCCTTTTTTGTTTCCTGTCTCATCTTCAAAATTATCTGAAATATAGCCATGCATTCTCATGGAGCAAAAATAATCAAAATATTGTTATATGGGCGTACAGCCTGGGAAAATGATGTCTTCTTTAACAGAGAATCTCTTTGTAAAATCTGAGATATGTGTACACAAGCTTATGACCCAGATCTGAGCACTTTAAGGGAAAAAACAAATCTGAGAACAGAGCCTGCAGTCCTCCCAACACATCCTTTCGGTCGATATTAGATGAACAAAACCTCCTCTCCAGCAATCTCAATGTCTCTTTCTGCCTCCATAATGACTTGATGCATAAAAATTAATCTTTTTTCCTCCGCTTTGATCCCTGAGCTCCTTAGCGAAGATTCCATCTTGTTCTATAACACATGATGAAGCATTTTCCCTGTTATAATGTGACAACGGCTCTACTGAGCACGGCAATTTGAGTCTGAATGGGCCACAGCCAAAGGAGGAATCTGAAGAGGCAATTCCACCTAGAACTATTTGGCAAATGCATAAAAAAGACGCATTAACATTGTCTGAAAACTGTGCCCTTAACAAAAGAACACAGAACAGAGCTGGGAATGGGAAAGTGGAGAGGGATGGAGGAAAGAAAGCAAAGAGGACTTTTGCTCCAACACACCCACTGATTTCAGCCAAAGACACTGAGAAAGCTCATTTGAAAACTCCTGATAAAGAAGATTCTTTGTCAAGGCAGGGGGAAAAAACATTCTCTTTAATTAGTTTACGCAAATATTAAATCTGACATCTAGAATCTCAATATTAGCAAAAATGTGATAATTATAGCTGGAAGGGATTTTTTATTGAATGTAAATTCATGTATAACACTTTTAGCATATCTCACTCCCTATTGTTATCTCATTCAGTGTTCACACTTAACTGGAAGCCTTGGGCTCCTCTCTGAAACCTGATTGCAAATTCACAGCCTCCATACTTCCTTTTAAAATAAGCAGTTGTACTTCAGGCAACAGCCGTGATAAAGGACAGATCAAGCCTGCCACTGGAGAGATCCTGCCCCACTTGGGGACAGCTGACCCCTCAGAAAGCCCAGGCTGCTCCCCGGGGGAACTGCCTGCACCCAGCGGGAGTCCCAGGTACCTCAATCTCCACAGGGGCCTGGGGTGCCTTCTATATGCACCGGGACCACTTTGGCCATCAACGCAGCCAGGGAACTGGACAATGCACTTTAGTTACTGACTGGAAGCAGGAGAGCAGGAGCAGGGAAATGGGTCAGGGAAATTGCTCATTCTGCCCCGCAGCATCCTTGTCTTCTAGAGAATTCTGGAACTGGGAGAGACTACATGACTTGCCCAATGTTACAGAATTAGTGAATGGCACAGTCAACTTCTGAAGCTACCGTTCTGCTCTTTCCAGAGCTTGTGAGGGTAAGCAGAGGGGAAAGGATGTGTGGCCACTGAGCACACCATGGACACAGACTGAAGAAATCAACACACACACACACACACCCCAAGAGTGAGCTCACCTACATACCCCTTTTTTCCAAATCTCAAAATATCAGTACGTGTTCTTATAACAAATAGAGAAGTGGCAATGGTATTTCTGTTTGCTGATGGCAGTAGCCATTGAACAATCTTCTATGCTTTTTCAAAATATTAATTTATTTGAAAGGTAGAGCAACAGAGAGAGATAGAGAGAGAAGGGGGCTGGGTGCTGTGCTGTAGTACAGTGGGTTAAAGCCCTGGCCTGCAGCACCAGCATCCCATATGGGCGCTGGTTCGAGTCCCAGCTGATCCACTTCTGATCCAGCTCCCTGCTAATGTTTCTGGGAAAGCAGCAGAGGATGGCCCAGGTCCTTGGGCCTCTGCACCCACATGGGAGACCCGCAGGAAGCTTCTGGCTCCTGACTTTGAATAGGTTCAGCTCCAGCCAATGCAGGCCACTTGGGGAGTGAACTAGCAAATGGAAGATCTCTCTCTCTCTGTAACTATTTCAAATAAATAAAATAAATCTTGAGAGAGAGCGAGCGAGCTTGCATCTGCTGGTTCACTCTCCAAATGCCTACAACAGCTGAGGCTAGGCCAGGCCAAAGTCAGGAGCTCCATCCAGGTCTCCAGTGAGGGTGTCAGGAATCTGAATCCAAGAACTTGGGTCATCATCTGCTGCCTCCCAGGCACAGTAGCAGGAAGCTGAATTGGAAGTGGAACAGCCAGGACTTGAACTAGCGCTCTGATGTAGCTGACCCAGCAGTGGCCTAACCTTGCTATACCACAATGCCTGCCCTTTTACTATGATTGTAATCTCCACTGCCTATAAGGGCCAAACTTTTCTCAATGCACAAGGTGGACGTGGGGAACACAGCAGCCGGGAATGCTCACGCTCTGAAACAAGAGCTCTAGGATCAGCAGCTTCTGTCACTGAGTAATGTAGGCCTGTTGTGCGGAGCCTTGGATCTTTTGAAAGATGCCAGAAATGGGATTTGCATGTGAAATTTTCCAATTTGTTAAAAGCTGACCACTATTTAAAAAATATGTTTTGGGGGCTGGTGCTGGAGCGTAGTGGGTAACACCTCTGCCTGCAGTGCTGGCATCCAAATACAGGCATCAGTTCGAGTTCTGGCCATACCACTTCCAATCCAGCTCCCTGTTAATGGCCTGGGAAAGCAGGAGAAGATGGCCCAAGTCCTTGGGCCCCTGCACCCACATGGGAAACCCGGAAAAAGCTCCTGGCTTCTGACTTCGGATCGGCCCAGCTCCAGCCATCACAGCCATTTGGGGAGTGATCCAATGGATAGAAGACCTTTCTCTCTCTCTCTCTGCCTCTGCCTGTAAATCTGCCTCTTAAATAAATAGATCTTTTAAAAAACTTTTTCAGTTATGTGAAACAAATGAAAGAGCCTGATTTGGTCTGAGCCCTCTGTTTTGCGAATCCTGGTTTGGAGAAATTATCTTTACTGGAGTGATTTTTCCTAGGAAGGACCTCACAGGAGGCACAGACACAGCTTTGTCGTTCCTCCCACGTTCAGGTCATGTCCTGCATGCTTGGCGCTCTTCATCATTCTAACAGTGTTATTTGAAGAATGGAAATGGTGATCATGATTCCAAGTTAAAATGTGTGTAAATGTCAAAACCAGTCATCAGAGAAGCGAGCAGACGGGACAGCAATTTTACAGGTTAGCAAAGTAAAAAATTCTCTCTCTCTCTCTCTCTCTCTCTCACACACACACACACACAAAGTCAGTATTAAGCAAATGCTGAACAAGACTCCCAGTCACCAAGGAGAGGCCCATCAGAGAGCTTCCCACTATCCCCCAGTTCTTTCCTTTTCCTGTCATTGCTATCTTGTTTCTGATTTAATCCTAGACCAATTTCAAATGTGCTCCATTACTAAAATCTCCCTCTTGCATGGGAGGAACTGCAAAGGGAGACACAGTTCTACTGGCTCAGACACCCCAAGGCGGTCTGCAGACAACCTTGTTCTCTTACCAGCTGAGTGCTCTCACAGGAACGCATGCAGCACATGGAAGCCTTTGGACTCACTGCCTGCTTCCACACACATGCAGGTGCAGCTAAGTCTCCTGCAGCCCTGGTGCTGTGTTGAGTGGATGGGATGGACGGCAATGAGAGATGTGAGAGGACATTTGGGAAAGCCCCATGTTGGTGGTCTCTGCCTTCGGATAGTTCAGCTTCTTGACTTTGTGACCGTGTGAAACTGTACTCACACAGCCATGCTGGTGTCCCCTTTCAGTACAGGATTCAGCAATTACTTGAGATATCCAATACTTTTATTTAAAATAATATTATGTTAGATCATTTTGCCCCACTGTGGCCTAATACAACTGTTCTGAGCATGCTTCAGGGAGGCTAGGTAAAGCTATGATGTGTTGTAGGTTAGGCACATTAAATGCTTTGTCAATGTGGGATATTTTCCAATTGACAAGGAGTGCAATAGGACATAACCCCTGTTGTAAGTACAGATGCACCTGTATTACCAGTTTGTTGTAAAGTTTCTAAAGGATCTCAAACTGATCATTATTACCTTCTGATAAATTAATCTGAGACGAAAAATACTTCTAGTACAACAGCCAAAGTGTGGCAATGTCTACATCTAAATATAAACCCTTAGTTGTCACTTGTGTTAGGGAAGCCGAGTCTCCTCTCTTGTCCACAAGGTGAAGATGAGGGTGAAGAATTCATCATCTAAGAACTTTGTCATCAAATCCAAGCCTTCAAATTGACTCAGTACTCAGTGATTTCAGTGGCAGAAGCATAGCTTTTTTTTTTAAGTCAAACAGGTTGATTTTAATAACTTTCCCTATGTACACATTTATCTGCTACTAAATTGAAATGCCACATCAAAATTCCCTTTTATTGCAATTCAAATCTTTGAAAACCAGAATATCTAATTATCTGCCTAATTATTATGATCTAGCCAAAATATCCAACATTTTCTTTACATTCCTCTCCCACAAGTTACTTTGCACGGGAAGTTCTTGTTGCTAGGTTTCATCTGACTTCAGTCTTCTATAACACATGGGAACACTTGAAACTTGAATCAAAATGAACTAAAGTATACTGGGAGTCATTCAAACACATTCAAACTACATATTCCATATAAATTGGTGGTAACAAGGTAGGAAGAGAAAGACATCACAACTAATATCATAGGTTATAAAAATTATTGGTATACAAGTCTTAGAGAATAGCTGTCTGTATCTACTAGGTAAAATTATCAGCAAGAATAGTATAGCAGAGGCCGGTGCTATGGCATAGTAGGCTAAGCCGCTGGCATCCTATATAGGCACCAGTTTGTGTTCTAGCTGCTCCTTTTCTGATCCAGCTCTCTGCTATGGTCTGGGAAAGCAGAAGATGGCCCAAGTCCTTGATCTCCTGCACCTGTGTGGGAGACCTGGAAGAGATTCCTGGCTCCTGGCCTCAGATCAGCTCAGCTTCAGCCACTGCAGCCACCTGGAGAGAGAGCTAGGAGATGGAAGTCCTCTCCCTCTGTCTTTGACTCTCAAATAAATAAATAAATCTTAAAAAAAAAAAAAAAGCAATAGTATAGTAAGGCTTCTGCCTAGCCTCTTTGTCATAGTCCACTGCTGTCCCAGCATTTTCTGAAGGATCCATGACACAGGCAGGAACCCCAGCCACATCTGGAGGGCTCACTTCCCCACTGTGAACTCCCTTATGATCCATGTCTGTGCCTTCTTTAAGCTGAGAGTCACCTGTTCATTCAAAGGTATCCCAGCTCTGCAGCCTTTCTCCACTCAGATAACAACCTCCTTATTCCCGTCCTCTTTTAGAGCTCCTGTAACACCATCTTCTCTCATCTGTCAGGCTGTCGAGGTGGATCTTCTGGTACAGAGAAGGGAATTTGGTGCTAGGGGTGAATGTCAACTTTTAAGTTCCTTTGTCAACATTTCTGGACAGAGGCAAGGAAAGGCTGCGGCATCCTGAGAATATCCTTCAGTGGACATCCAAAAGGGACTCTGAAGTCAAGGTCAGGTTATGCTTTCGTGGTGGATCCACAGAAGACTGGTTACAACTCTTAGGGGTTTGCATCTCAGGGAAAGGTGTGCTGGACCCTCTAGTTACTCCAAAGGAGCCTGAAAACAACTAAATAAGCCAGAAAGATCCTGAAAACCCATCCTCCATCAGAGAGGTCAACTTAGCCAACCTCCATAGCTTGAGTTTTAAAAAAGAAAGAAAGGCAAGGAAACAGCAGAGAGGCCTCGGGTTTAACTCCCTACTTACTGGCTACTTCTTGACTCTGTGACCTTGAGCAAGGCCATGGTGTTTAGGATGTCATGGAGGGTGTGTGCCAGGAAAACTAACATGAAAGTTCAACCTCCAGTCTATTCTTATGAGCTGTGTGAACTTGAGAAAAATCCTTAACATTTCAGAGCCTCGGTTTCCTTGAGAAGGTCTAAGCAATCACAACAGAAGCTAACTTAGTGTATACATTATTTTTTTTAAAGATTTATTTTTATTATCTGAAAGTCAAGAGTTACACAGAAAGAGGAGAGGCAGAGAGAGAGAGAGAGAGAGAGAGAGAGAGTCTTCCAGCCACAGGTTTACTCCCCATTTGGCCGCAATGGCCAGAACTGCGCCAGTCTGAAGTCAGGAGCCTGGAGCTTCTGCTGGGTCTCCCACATGGGTGCAGGGGCCCAAGCACTTGGGCCATCTTCTACTGCTTTCCCAGGCCATAGCAGAGAGCTGGATCAGAAGTGGAGCAGCCAGGTGTTGAACCAGTGCTCATATGGGATGCCGGCGCTTCAGGCCAAGGTGTTAACCCGCTGCGCCACAGTGCCGGCCCCTATACATTATTCTTAAGTCAGGAAGTTCTCAATCATTAACAGTTAGTGGTATTGATAAGAAAATATTTACTAATAATTGACAATAGTACCATCTTTCTGGGATTTTTATGATCGCTAAATGAAAACAGGGGTAAGAGCTCTTAGTCAACCAAAAGGATATCTTCTTGCTAATTATAAAATATGCAGGGGCTGGCACTGTGGTGTAGCAGGTAAAGCAGCAACCTGCAGTGCTGGCATCCCATATGGGTGCCCGTTAAAGTCTAGGCTGCTCCACTTCCAATCCAGCTCTCTGCTGTGGTCTGGGAAAGAAGTAGAACAAAGCCCAAGTGTTTGAGCCCCTGTACCAGCATGGGAGACCTGGAAGAAGTGCCTGCCTCCTGGTTCCTGGCTTCAATCAGCCCATCTCTGTACATTGCAGCCATTTGGGAAGTAAACCAGCAGATGGAATATCCCCCACACCTGTCTGTAACTCTTTCAAATCAATAAATAAATCTTTAAGAAAATGTAATAGAATTTTATAAGCATGCAGCAAAGTCCATGATCACCAGCCAAGATTACAAAATTCTTATCAGGGCATTATTAATATCTTCATCAAGGACTAAATTATCTTTTACTCCAAAATTGCTACAGAATTTTAAAACACAGACATGGAATCCCTGTTCTGGGATTTTAGGTGATCTTACTAGCATATACTAAGGCAAAGATGATGGATCACTGGGTCTTTTCCTAGGTCTATGTCTTGGGCAAAGGTTACAGAAAGAACACACGGTCCCTGAACTATGGGCAGACTACAGGGGGTAAACAACAGTGGGGGGTTGGGCAGTACATAAAGGAAGGCTGGGCCGGCAGGAGGTAACCTGTCTGGCTTTGAGAATGGACTTAAGAGAGGAAGTGGTTAATTCTTACTCATTATAAGAGTAGAATAGCTGCTTCCTCAATTATGGTACAGGGTACTTCATGCCATCATCTAGTCTTGTTTAAGTGTCATACCAGCACACCAGGACAATTCCATCCCAAGTAACAACTTCACATTTGAAGAGCTGAGAAAATACATCTATGGAAGGGTTTCATTAATCTGGACGTCAGTATGTCGGAATGTGCAGCGATGTGAGTCCGGGCTAGGCTGCTGTTCCCCTTTGCTTGGCAAACTGCCTCTTCATTGATAATGCAAATTATGACTGCAAACAGCATCTCTGGGGGGCGTTTAAAGTGCTTAAGGGAACACACTGTGCACTTCAGAAGCGTTCCTTTTATATGCAATTAGTCTGTTCATGACACATCATTCTTATCTATTCATTAAAGTAAGCCCCTGGCTTAGTTGGAGGTATTTTCAGGATTTATAGAATCACCGAGCTCAGCCCCGGCTGGAGCCTAAATGTCATCAAGTTCATGACCTCTGTTGGACACGCCTCTCTCCAACAGCCCTGCCTGGGCTACCCTCTGTCTGCTCCTGTCCAATCAGAAGCCATTCTTCACCTCTTCAGGGAGCCCTCAGATGGCGAGCTCTGGAGTCAGGAGGACATGCGTTAAATCCCAGCTTCATTCTTTGCTAGTTATGTAAGTCTCAGTTTCCACACGGGGATGGTGCACACTGTAACTGGTGTACGGCATGGCCTCAAAAAGCAGAGACTCTAAGAAAAGGAGAAGTTGCCAGGGGTGGGAACTGGGAGTGACTGCAAACACATCCGAGGTTTCTTTGTGGAGTTGTGGAAATGTTCTACAACTAGATTGTGATGCTAGCCATACGACCCTGAAAGTTACTGAAAGTCCCTGAATTGTAGACTCCAGACAACTGAATCTTATGGTATGTAAATTACACCTCAATTAAACTGTTAAAAAAAAGATTTAAAAATAGACAATATTTCTTTTTTAATTACAAAAGTACCCAAGGTGCTAAGCACAGTATACATGAGATGAAAGCTAATTTGAGGTGCTGTGGGAAGAAGGCTTTGTGGCTAAGATGCAAACAGAATTTTAGAAAAATTAGCTGCTGAGGCTGGTGTAGTGATGCAGCAGGTTAAGCCACCACCTGCCACGCCAGCTTCCCATATGGGCACTGGTTCCAGCCCCAGCTGCTGCACTTCCATTCCATCTTCCTGCTAAAGTGCCTGGGAGAGCAGCAGAGAATGATCAAGTACTGGGTCTCTGCCACCCACGTGGGAGACCTGGATGGAGTTCTAGGCTCCTTGGCTTCCGCTTGGCTCAATCCTGGCAGTTGCAGTCATTGGGGGAGTAAAATAGCAGATAAAGATCTCTTTCTAACTCTGCCTTTCAAATAAACCTTTTTTAAAAAAGTAAAATTATCTGCTTTGCACTGTCATGAAAATTAAAGAGAACTTATCCCTATGAAAGATAATTAAGGGTGAGTTCCTGGCCAGACTAAAAAGAAACAGTAGACCTTGAAAAAGAGATCAATATGTTAAGAATTTGCCATTTTTTGAATATTAGAAAGGTAATAGCATGGAGCACTTTCCATAAATTATATAACACACCCAACAGGGTATATGATGGCATATCGTCATTCAACATATTATTATTTCTTTCATGCAATGTAGGAATATTCACAGTAAGATAAATCCAAGACTATAAATAGACTTACGTTGACTCGGGTCCAGCTTTGTCACCCAGTAAATTTGCTAGAAACTCCAGGAAAACCTTGTTTGCAAGCCTTTGGGTTTCCAGACTTGGGATCTGGGACTGAGGTTAATAGTTGTTTCTATCCTCATAGCAACTTAGCCTTTCATGCGGTAGAAGCATCAGTGACTGCTGCTTCCTGCTCCTCTCCTTTCCCAGAGTCACAGCCCCAGGGACTGTGACAGCCTCTCCCAGAGGAGGCCCTGACTGTGGGCACCAAGCCTGAGGATATACTGGGATTGTGTGTGCCGTCACTGAGCTTCTATGAGGATGGGATGTCAAAAGCAAACAGGGTGAAATAGAAGTTTTCAATGGGGAAATCCTATTCAGAACAAGGAAGAGAAAAAAAGGAGCAACTGTGCAATCACAGGGCAACGGACAGGAAGTGTAGCTTTACAGCTCAAGCCGAAGAAGCAGAAAAAGGAAAACTTCTGGGGTTAAGCTCCGGATCATGCACTTGGGTACTTACTTACTTCAAACCTGGCGTAAGTTTAAGTCTTGTTGAGGATGATTTCTTACTGGCTGTTCTCTATCTCTGATGTACTATGTAAGTGACTCCCTCCTACCTTCCCCAAGATATCCTGGCCCAGGAAGGGGCCCGGGGAGTTGTTACCACACATACAAAAGCTGGATTTTCCCCTCAGTCTGGTGACAGTGATGGGACAGCTCATCACGTCTGAGACTACACACAACCTATGTCCCAGAGCTTCAGCAGAACCCTGTCCCGCTAGACTTCAAACTCAGAGTGAAGCCAATCAATGCTCCATCTCCACCCCCTAGCAAGGTGCCCCACCAATCCATGTTGAATCACTGAATAGATTGACAAAAAAAAAATCAATGTCAATGTACTTTGAAAGCTTGCTCTTTTGCAGACTGCCAACTCCTGCTTCAGGACCAAGAAGCGCTTCACAGGAAACGTTCTTTCCCTTGGGTTGCCCTCCTACCACCCGCAGTGATCCAAGATCTTCTGAGCATGTGTTTCCCTTTGTGGATGAAATCCAGCAACAGAAGTCTCGGGAGGCAAGGGGACCCTGGAGCTGAAGGGAACGGAACACTGGCGTCCTAAACGATGAACATGGCTTCTGAACATCTTACTCTCATTTAAGGAATCACTAACCAAAGGCAAGACCAGAATGGAATGTACATTTTGCTTTCTAGGATGTCCCCAACGCATTGACCCAATTCACCCAGTTATAGGTCAAGACAGATTCCAATTTCCTACATGGGAGTTCTAAGGCACTGGGGTGGGGGTGGGGGGGGGTGGGGGCAGGGAGGGACTGCGCTGATGCTGGATCTCCATAGCACACAGTTGAGGTCCAGACTATTTACCTGGGTTCTGTGGGAAACACTGAGGACACGCAAGGGGCTACTGAAGCCTCCCTGGCCAACCTGTGGCCTCTGCTTTAGAAAAAAATAGCCGGGTGGGTATTTGGCCTCGCAGGAAGACACGGGACTGGAGTGCCTGAGTTCAACACCCCACTCCAACTTCCTGCTGGGAGGCTGCAGGTGATAGTTCAAATACTGGGGTCCCTCCCATCCACTGCGGAGACCTGAATAGAGTTTCTGATCCCAGCTTCGGCTTGTCCCTCCCCAAGTCGTTGTGGGCGTTTAGGGGAGTGAACCAGGATATGGGAGCTCTCTCTCTCTCTGCCACTGAAATAAATAATTTTAAAAAAGATACAGTAGAAAAATAAAAAATGGCTTACTATTCATGAACAAAAGATACTAGAATAAACTGTCATTCAAAGTATCAGCTTCTTCCTCTGAGCTTTGTTTACCTTATGATTCTGTCTCCCCACCACACACACACTCACACACACACACTCACAGAATCACAGACCCTTGGGTTCAGATGAGCCTCTCAGATGAACATACTGTGCACGTGTGGTTTAACAGCCTCTGTAATGTCCCCTCTGGATGCCAGGAATGGGAAACTAACACTGATGAAATTCGTGATATGAAGGTACTTCAAAAAGCTCATAGACAAATGGAATTAAAGTATCTGTTTATTTGGGTGAAAAAGAAACATTGAAATCTGTGCCTAAGCTTCTCATAGGTGACATTGTCCATGAACTGTTTGAAGACTTCTCATTTGCATGGATTTCAACATTTTCTGCACCCAAATAAATTTTTCTTTTAATCCTTTCACATGAACTTTTTGAAGTACTTTCATATCTGCCAGGCACCAGGCACCACACACACACACACACACACACACACATACATTATCTCAGATCCCTCTAACTACTCAATTCAACATCCCCTTTCCTTTCTTTTTTCTTTTTCTTTCTTTTTTTTTTTTTTTTTTTTTTTTTTTTTTTTTTTTTTTTTTTTGGACAGGCAGAGTTAGACAGTGAGAGAAAGAGACAGAGAGAAAGGTCTTCCTTCCGTAGTTCACCCCCCAAATGGCTGCTACAGCCGGCGCGCTGCGCCAGGAGCCAGGTGCTTCCTCCTGGTCTCCCAAGTGGGTACAGGCACCCAAGCACTTGGGCCATCCTCCACTGCCTTCCCGGGCCACAGCAGAGAGCTGGACTGGTAGATGAGCAACCGGGACAGAATCCGGTGCCCCAACCAGGACTAGAACCCGGGGTGCCGGCGCCGCAGGCGGAGGATTAGCCTAGTGAGCCGCGGCGCCGGCCTCCCTTTCCTTTTTATGGACAAAGAAACCAGGACTCAAGAACACTGTATGACTTCCACCTGCATGCAGTTAGTAAGAGTTGGATGAGATACAAACCCAGAGACTCTCTCGGGTCTGCGTTCTTTCAACCACGTCTGGGGCTCCACTGCCTGCTGCCAAGGGGCTGATTCTACACACCTCTAGGAAATGTCTCTGGAGAAGTGGAGATCATGGTTCTTGAGCGACCCATCCATTGACCCTGTGTCTGGCCTTGGGAGGCCACAGAACTGAGGTTTGACCGTTCTTTCTCAGGCTGGTCCCTGCAACGCATGGAAATGATAGGCCCAGGTGTCCTCTGGCTAACACCAGAGGGGAAGGCCCCTCCCAACACAATGCAAATGCTGGCAGAGCAACGGCTTTGTCTCTGAGACTTCTCGGTCTGGAGCTCATGCCTGAGACAGTGGCTCTTCTCTGCACCTCTGGAGGGGACGGCAGCAGACACGTGTGTACAGGATGGACTCGGGACATCTCCTTCCCACCTGGCTTTCCCACGGAGCACCACAGCCACGAACACCCATCTTCCTGCCCTCCCACTTTTTTAAACCTTTCTGCTTTGTTCTTTCCTCCCCTCTCCACACCTACATGTAACATCACATCAAATCAGAAATTCCAGTGAACTTGGGATCTGTACGCCTCGGTTCAGCTCCAGCTTCGAGATTTGCTCTTGGGGGGAGCTTTGCTAAGTTCCTGCAACTCAGGCCTGGTTCAGCTCACTTCTGTGAAGAGCATCAGAAAGACCACAAACACAGCGCCCAGAGCTAACCAACTACAGGAGGAAGTGGGTTTGAAACCACAGATTCTGAGGGTGTCATTCTGAGCAAGGGGGATGGGAATTGTCACAGCCCAAGCATCCGTCTGAGCTTCCCAACACATGGTTGTACACTATCTCACAGGCCCAGGAGCCTAGCCTGGTGTTAAGACTTGCAGCTGTGAGGCCTTAGAGCTTTCATTTACCACTGAGTGATAGGCAGTGAGGGCAAGATCAGTGAGGGCGTTGTACTGGCTGATGGTCTGAAAATGTCTCCATTCTTTTTGTCCTATCTTCAAACACATTAAGTTCTTAAACTAAATAAACCAAAGCAATGACATTCCCATGCAGTAACTTACCACAAGGCTGCAGAAAAGTGACATGATCAAACAATTAATGACATGCAAGCAGGGTCTCTGTTTTTCAGTGAAATAAGTGGTTTTAAGACAGAACATACATTAGCATCCTGTTATAAGCCATAAAGGTGTACAATGGGCAGGCTATACCCCAGTATGTTTGTTTTTGTTAGCTCTAGTAAGTAGAACTATGCGTGAATGTTATTTCTTTTTGTTTATTGAGACGGTTTCATCTTTCTGCAATGAGAATATACCACCTTTGTATACAGATTTTTTAAATGCACAAATTCAACCAAGTCCCCGTCAGCCCCTCCGCTAAGTTCTCTTGTCCAAGAGCATATGGCTTAGCCCAATTACCCTCTTTTACTTTCTACACCCTCCAGCAGCTACACGGTTTTTCTCGTCAATAAACAGTGTCTTTATCCAAAAAGACTGAACCCTGTCTCGGGGTCTGCTGACAGGTCAATCACTCCCCCTGGAAACCACAGTCTGCAAACAGTGTGTGGCTGGGGGAAGCCTGGCAGCAATGCCCAGCCATGTTTTATCACACACAGATGGAGCAGTGGCCACTAGTGATCATTCTTTACAGCACACGTACCTGTGATTACTGATAGAGTTATGCTTGGAAAATAATGAACTGATATAATCTGGGTTGCTACCTCTTCCAGCTCCCGGCTACAGTGAGAAGCTACTAACCCTTGAGATGTTCATCAGTACTGCAGATGACGGGAAACTGTAGGCTCAAGCCATCTGTCAGGTGCCCTGTGTGCTCAGCAAAAAGTGGCCATGGCCAGCCATGAAGCTGTAGTCAGGGTGCTGGAGATGACCCAGATCCCTGAGAATATGGTGGTCACTAAGCCCCCACTCCCCTTCCCCCAGGCTGGAGGCTAGAGGATCAGTTTTCACCACTGGGTCAAGGTGAGGCCCACTTCCTTTCTCCTCCTAGAAAGGTCTGATGTCAACCCTTGAAGCTGCTTTCAGGCCTTCTCACCATCTAAAAGAAGACTACTGGGCCTGGGGTGTACTCTGAGGGCCCATCTCTGAGTACGAAAATAGGCCCTGAAGGTATTCATAGAATATTAGTTACACTATGACTATTGACATAATATAGAGAGTGGTGACAGCAGAGTTCCTAGAAAGCCAGGATTTGGAACAAAGGATGTCTGGCCATCTTCTGCAGCTTCTCCAGGTCATCTGCTACAGGCGCCTGGGTTTACTCACCTGCACGGCAGTCGTACCTTGGCTTGGTGGTACGGGCAGAGATCTCTAAATGTAAGAGAGCTGCTGATGCGTGCTGTGGGGGTGGTGTGAGCTTGGGCAGGTTTCTGACCTTTATGACCTTGTGTTTGCCCCTCTGCCCGACAGGCAATAATGCCAACTTCATGGGGTCGTGTGCCTGGCACCCAGCAACTCTGCTCTGAACAAGAGGGAGAAGGCCTAGTGTATTGTTTCTATCACTGAGTAGAAGAGAATGGAGTTTCTTTTCATTTCCCCCACTGAAGTTCTCCAGAGTGCCACACAGACCCTGCCCACTGCCTCACCTGTATGCACCTGCCATAAAGAAGTCTCATGTATTCAGCAGCATCAAGTAACAACCTGCCCCAAAGCTGTATTTTCTTAAAAATAGAGCTTCCTCTTTTCAGCAATGGAACTTCTTATTGTCAACAATTTTGGATAAAAATCTTTCTGAAATATATGTCATCATCACTACCCATTATCTTGATCCTTTAAGCTAAATATATGGTGCTACATACGACCACACACAGACCTCTCAAGCCCTCATGATCACACCAGAGGGGTGACTTCTCTCTCTCTTAGTATCTGTAGGCTCTAGTATATGTTTTTAGAGAGCTGAATGAGAAGTGAAGTGGTCAGGACTCGAACTGGCACCTTTATGGGATGCCGGTGTTGCTCGTGGAGGCTTTACCTGCTATGCCACAGCGCCGGCCTCTGTCATTTCTTTTGCTGCTACTGTGCTTGCCTTAAAAAGTGCTCCTTAATGCCCTATAGTTGCAACACAATCAGTGTGACAGGATTATCTGGGGCAAACCCCCTCTGTAAGAAGAAATATGGAGAAGTAGAGAGATACTAGTGGAGATAAGGTCTATGACTATGGATTGGGGAACTGAGCTAAATCTCAATAGCAAGTGCACGGTAAACAACAATCAATAAGGATGAGAATGGAGGTCTGCTGAAGGAAGGGAAGCACAGTGCTCGATGCCAGCCCCTGTGGGGACTTCCTTCCCAGAGACCCTTGGAAACCTTTTGCATACACCCCTTGGATCAAGAGAGCTGAGGACAGTGGGAGGCCCACCTGCAGAGAAGAGATATCGCCTATATGTGTGTTCATGAACGCATACTCACACCTGCCCCCTTCCCCCCACCCCCATATGTGCACACACAAATACACACCCACACGTAAATGGAGGAGGACACTGGTCCCCATACTGGCTGGCTCAACGAAATAAGCCCCTTTTAACCCCTGTTGGCTTAACCAGGTCTTGTTTTAAATGATGCACTTTGAGCTAACCTGCGGGAGATCAGTGCACTGAATGTGTTAAAGGGCTTGAGAAATCTACACTGAAGAGAAGGCAAATCCTTATTCTCATTTCCTGCCCATTCCTGCAGCAATGGCCTCAAATGTCTGTTGGAGAAATGCACTGTTGCTCCCCAACACCACAGAGCGAACACCTGCCAGCAAAGGAACAAATACGAAAACTTTAACAGCATCTCAAGAGTGTTCCCCCTTTGCTCCTCACCAACTACTGACAATCAATGTAAAAGTAATCCTAGTTTTTATTTGAAGCTATCTTGGCTTTAAAAGAACTTTCCAAAAAATGATTGATGCGATGAATTAAACCCACAGGTAACCCCTGAAATCTGCTTTGAATAGCAACAAATTCCTAACAATATCTTCAACGCCTGCAGCAACGAAATCTAATCTCTGAACTCCTAAAGGTCAAGATTTGCTGTCTGGTAGCACGGCTCAAGAGTAAATGCTCCCTAATGCTGCACTAGGCGATTGCTTTGCACTCCAGACAATGTCAATTTTGTCCAAGTAGCTGCAGATGTGTCTAGCATTAAGTCAGAATGGTGTCAAGGGCCCTTCTCGAACAGCAGCTGCTTCTCAGGGAAACTGGTCCTAAAGCCCTAGTCTATTACAGCCCATGCCCCAAAGACAGACATTTAAGGCTTAAAGGAGGACGGAGACTAAAGCTGCATTAGATTTTTTAATGTTTCTGAGTCAGGAGACCCAGGGGAAGAAATGCTCTGGTGATCCAAATGTCCTTCCTTGTCGCCTCCCAGCCACCAGCCCTTTGGATTTCCTGATTAAGGTGCGGCCACAGCCTCTATGAAGTCCTACCCTTGAGCTACTCTCCTGATAAACCATTCATCATAGCCCTGGCCCATGCCAGCTATGGAAAAGCTATAACAGACTAATGAACCCATTAAATTAAGAAATGCGTATGTTACAGGAAGTAATGTGCCAAGAGAGGGCGTGGGATGGGGGAGGGGAAGCAGAGGCTGCAGTAAGCTCTGTGCAGGGCACTCAGTATAATGAGGTGTGCAAACACATCCACCCCTCCAGCCCCAATCCTGCAGGGGGACATGCCACCCCCCCACCACCACCACTGTACACTTCTTAACTTAATCCTGTTTTGTAAAAGTGGGAAAATACTATAAATGATTTGAAAGCATACTTACACTGGAAAATTCAGAAGGTGGCATTTTGGTTTTAAAAAATGGTAAGACCCAAATGAAGGTATTTGGCCTTTAAAATTTGGCAGGGTGACATGGAAACCAAGTAAGAGTTCTCATGTTTTACTAAGAAACCTACTCATCACTCCCTACCATCTACCACCATTAGTATCTCTGCTACTCTGTAGTCATCACTTTGGTATTCCTTTCCTCCCATGTTCTCATCACCTGCCATGAGCCTTAGAATAAGCAAATTTATACCCAGGGCAAGTTGCCATGAATTCCCTTAAGCATATCTTGCCAGTCCATAGAGGAAATCATTTTTTAAAAACGTTAATTTATTTGAAAGGCAGAGTTACAGAGAAAGACGTAGAAACAGAAAGAGAAAAGATCTCCCATCTTCTGTTCACTCTCCAAATGGCTGTAAGAGCCCAGGCTGGGCCAGGCCAAAGCTAGGAGCCTGGAACGCCAAATGAGTCTCCCACGTTGATGGCAGGAGGCAGGACCCCAAGCATGTGGGCCAACTTTTTTTTTTTTTTTTTTTGACAGGCAGAGTGGACAGTGAGAGAGAGAGAGACAGGGAGAAAGGTCTTCCTTTGCTGTTGGTTCACCCTCCAATGGCTGCCGCGGCCGGCACACTGCACTGATCCGAGGGCAGGAGCCAGGTACTTATCCTGGTCTCCCATGGGGTGCAGGGCCCAAGCACTTGGGCCATCCTCCACTGCACTCCCTGGCCACAGCAGAGAGCTGGCCTGGAAGAGGGGCAACCAGGACAGAATCCGGCACCCTGACCGGGACAAGAACCCGGTGTGCTGGCACCGCAAGGCGGAGGATTAGCCTAGTGAGCCGCGGCGCTGGCGGGCCAACTGTTGCTGCTTTCCCAGGTACATGAGCAGAAAGCTAGATTGGAAGTGGAGCAGTGAGAACCCTATCAGGTGCTCATATGGGATGCTGGCTTCAGAGTCATCAGCTTAACTCACTGCACCACAATGCCAGCCCTGGAAATTGTTTTTAAGACAGGAAAATGAATACTTTCCCATGTGTACAATGAAAGACTTTCCTCCTTTGCAGTGCATTTCATATTTTCACTGGGCACAACCATGACCAACAAGAACACTAACAAGGGGTTTTCTGACATCTCTTGAGTCTCCTCCTTGACAAGAGATGAGAAGCAAGTGGCAGAGGTTACCACTGATTCAATGGGCCATCTCTGTCAAAGGCCAGAATGCTTCCCACAATGGGATGTCATTGTGGAATTGACAAAGGAGACAACCTTAATTTCTCTGTACCAGGAAATGGAATGTTACATAAAACCCTGAGCTTGCTTTCCTTCTTCACTTCTCCCTCAACTGCAGGTGGTCTGACCCTTCCTTACCATCATGACTTGCACTGGATTTCAGATATCACCATTGGAAACTACAGAATCCAGGCAGGTACATGAATGAGTGCAGGGAGCAGCTCAGTGTTTCAACTGTGCTGAGCTGGGCTGGAGCCAAGTGTCACTATGCAGAAATGCTTATCTGCTTTGCTGGATCATTTGATTTTTATTTTAGGAAAAGAGAGAAATCTGGATTATACTGTGGGCAGTATCTCCAAATGGTTGAATATTGGCTCAGATTTTTAAAAACATGGCATAGGCTAACAAAACTCAGCCACCTACCAGATCCAGCCCTTTGGATGCCAGCAATGATCACTGCTTTAAATCCATTTACCCAACTAGGAAGCCACCTGAGTAGTTAGAAATGTTGGTAGGGAGCTCAAGTGTGGTGCAGGGGCAGTACAAGATCTGCCTCTGATTTGACAGGTCATTGGAGAAAAATCGAGCCTGCACACCTCCACAGTTCTGCAGGTGGAGTAATCTCAGGGTTTTATATAAAGTAGTAGGCTCAGAGATCTCTTATTTTAAAGTGGGAAGATCAGGGGTAATTGGTGTTTAAAATTAGGAGATGTAGCTAGAGAAACTAAGAAAGTGAACTTGAGTTCAGGTAGCCCCAGATCTAATCCAGGGATTTTTTTTTTTTTTTTTTGACAGGCAGAGTGGACAGAGAGAGAGAGAGAGAGAGAGAGAGAGAGAAAGGCCTTCCTTTTGCCTTTGGTTCACCCTCCAATGGCCGCCACAGCCGGCGCACCGCACTGATCCAAAGCCAGGAGCCAGGTGCTTATCCTGGTCTCCCATGCAGGTGCAGGGCCCAAGTACTTGGGCCATCCTCCACTGCACTCCCGGGCCACAGCAGAGAGCTGGCCTGGAAGAGGGGCAACCGGGCCAGAATCCGGTGCCCCAACCAGGACTAGAACCTGGTGTGCCGGTGCTGCAGGCAGAGGATTAGCCAATTGAGCCACGGCGCCGGCCTAATCCAGGGATGCTAAATCCAGTTCCTCACTTATGCTAATGCCAGCTGACCAGGCTGGTGGGCTGCTGGGGAGGTTAGGAGGCTGGAAGGAAGGAGCACTAAGCACAGTGGTGTCTTGAGTGAAGTCCTTTCGCCTCCTGCTTTGAAAGAGATCTCGGGCTGGCGCCACGGCTCACTAGGCTAATCCTCCGCTTGCGGCGCCGGCACCCCAGGTTCTAGTCCCGGTTGGGGCACCGGATTCTGGCCCGGTTGCCCCTCTTCCAGGCCAGCTCTCTGCTGTGGCCAGGGAGTGCAGTGGAGGATGGCCCAAGTCCTTGGGCCCTGCACCCGCATGGGAGACCAGGATAAGTACCTGGCTCCTGGCTACAGATCAGCACGGTGCACTGCCTGCAGCGCACCAGCTGCAGCTGCCATTGGGGGGTGAACCAACGGAAGAAAGGAAGACCTTTCTCTCTGTCCACGCTGCCTGTCAAAAATAAATAAATAAAAAATAAAGCAAAAGAAAGAGCTGAGATCTCTGGAATAACCAGACACCTAGCTCTTAACCACGGAACTAGGGGCTCTAGGTTCAGGTGCAGATCAGCAACATAACCAATGACATAACCTCAGAACTACCCTGCTTTGTATCTTTAAGTTACATCCTAGAAATTTATAGGCTACACCAGAGTATGGATTTACATCATACATTTTCAAACCACAAAACATTCATCACACTGGAAAAAAATGAAAAATAGATTCTAGGTATAGCAGATAATCCATAGCCTTCAGTGCCGGCATCCCATAAGGGTGCCAGTTCAAGTCCCAGCTGCTCTACTTCCAATCCAGTCCCCTGCTAATGAGTCTGGGAAAAGCAGCAGAGGATGGACCAAGTGCTTGGACCCCTGCACCCACATGGGAGACCTGGAAGCAGCTCTGGGCTCCTGGCTTTAGACTAGCAATTACAGCCATTTGGGGAGTGAATCAGTAGGTAAAAGATATTCTCATTCATCCTCTCTCTCTCTCTGTATCTCTGCCTTTCAAATAAATAAATCTTTTTTTATTAAACTTTTATTTAGTAAATATAATTTTCAAAAGTACAGTTTATGGATTACAATGGCTTCCCCCCCCCATAACTTCCCTCCCACCCGCACCCCTCCCATCTCCCGCTCCCTCTCCCATTCCATTCACATCAAGATTCATTTTCAATTATCTTTATATACAGAAGATCGATTTAGTATATATTAAGTAAAGATTATCAGTTTGCACCCACACAAAACATAAAGTGTAAAATACTGTTTGAGTACTAGTTATAGCATTTTTTTTTTGACAGGCAGAGTGGACAGAGAGAGAGAGACAGAGAGAAAGGTCTTCCTTTGCCGTTGGTTCACCCTCCAATGGCCACTGTGGCCGGCGCGCTGCGGCCGGCACACTGCGATGATCCGATGGCAGGAGCCAGGTGCTTTTCCTGGTCTCCCATGGGGTGCAGGGCCCAAGTACTTGGGCCATCCTCCACTGCACTCCCTGGCCACAGCAGAGAGCTGGCCTGGAAGAGGGGCAACCGGGACAGAATCCGGTGCCCCGACCGGGACTAGAACCCAGTGTGCCGGTGCCGCAAGGCGGAGGATTAGCCTAGTGAGCCGCAGTGCCGGCCTTAGTTATAGCATTCATTCACATTGGACAACACATTAAGGACAGAGATCCCACATGAGGAGTAAGTACACAGTGACTCCTATTGTTGACTTAACAATTTGACACTCTTGTTTATGGCATCAGAAATCTCCCTAGGCTCTAGTCATGAGTTGCCAAGGCTATGGAAGCCTCTTGAGTTCACTGACTTCGATCTTATTTAGACAAGGTCATAGTCAAAATGGAAGTTCTCTCCTCCCTTCAGAGAAAGGTACCTCCTTCTTTGATGGCCCGTTCTTTCTGCTGGGATCTCACTTGCAGAGATCTTTCATTTAGGTAATTTTTTTTTCTTTGCCAGAGTGTCTTGGTTTTCCATGCCTAAAATACTCTCATGGGCTCTTCAGCCAGATCCCAGTGCCTTAAGGGCTGATTCTGAGGCCAGAGTGCTGTTTAGGACATGTGCTATTCTATGAGTCTGCTGGGTATCCCACTTCCCATGTTGGATCGTTCTCTCCCTTTTTTATTCTATCAGTTAGTATTCGCAGACACTGGTCTTGTTTGTGTGACCCCTTTGACTCTTAGACCTATCAGTGTGATCAACTGTGAACTGAAATTGATCACTTGGACTAGTGAGATGGCATTGGTACATGCAATCTTGATGGGATTGTATTGGAATCCCCTGGCACATTTCTAATTCCACCATTTGGGGCAAGTCTGATTGAGCATGTCCCAAATTGTACATCTCCTCCCTCTCTTATTCCCACTCTTATATTTAACAGGGATCACTTTTCAGTTAAATTTCAACACCTAAGAATAAATGTGTGTTGATTACAGAGTTCAACCAATAGTATTAACTAGCACAAAAAAAAATACTAAAAGGGATAAAGTATTAAATTGTACATCAAATAAATAAATCTTCAAAAAAGAAAATGTAGATCCTATAAGGAATGGCTCAATATCTGTGATTAAAGGAAAAATATCAAGAGATGACATGTCTAAGAGTATACCCGCCCCCACACTCGGTCTTGAATATTTACATATTAGAATTATGAGTCTTGTCCCCACAATGTAGACACTCACTAGAGCGAACACAGAGGCAGGCTAACTCCACCTCGTCAGCAGGACCTGGCCACGCACATTCCCAGCCGCTGGCAGCATGGGTTGCTGATGGCTCACAGCTGAGCCCTCTTCAAGACCAGCCATTGGCTTCAGCGCTGCTCCCTAGGGCAGCCTGGATTCAATGTTCAGCCAAGGAGGGACATGAAGCCCCACCCTCCCTTGGCTCAGTCCCCATAATTACAAAGGGCCATTCAAGAGCAGATAATTAACTAAGGATTGAATGAAGTGTATTTTTCTAGATTTTGTGATGCCTATGGTATTTGTTGGCATGCATATTTATTATTTATCATTTATTTTGACTTCTATTGTCATTTTATAAATACACCCATTCATAAGTTTGACTGCAATTTTGAATTTGGGGACAGGGTCTTTCCCCTTCCTTCCAAACTGTATAAGCTTCAAGCCCCCAGCAGCTGCTCCCAGGGTTGCACTTTCTCCAGTGGACAATGTTCCAAGGTCAGAGGGGAAGAAATCTTGAACCTGCCTCCTGGCCCCACTCAAGGACCCTGGCAAAGGTGTTAAATTTTGTCATCTGCAGTCACAGCCAGTTGATTAGACTTTGTGCTAATTTAAGGGATGCATTACTTCTGGAACTTCCTTCTATATGATTGCCAAAGTCTACCTGGAACCTGGGATTATTGAACAGAGGTCAGAGAATAGAGAATCCTGTTTTTCCCCAATTTAGCTTAAAATGCAAACATTTGGGTTAAACCTTCAGCATAAGTTCCTTTAATTTCCCCCTTTTTGTGAGGTATGATAGAGGGGGAAACAACAGAATTTGGGTGGGGAAGAAGGAAAGAAAAGAAGGAACAGGAAGGGGTGGGGAGACAAATGCAGACCATTCCCACCGATGGAGATGGGAGGATAAAGCAAAGCCACGCCTGGGACAGAGAACACAGAACCTCCCAGACGCACACTCCTGTTCCCTTGCCATCAGAAGCAGAGGAGCCCACTGGGGCTGTGGGTTGAAGGTTGCCACGTGCACCTGCCAGTGCGGGCAGCTCACGCTGCATGATTTATGAAGTGTTTTTGAGCACAGCCCCACATCTTTTCAAGAAGGTTGGTTCCCCAGGGATTTGTTAATCAAGGAGCACTGTACAAACAGCACTTCCTGTGGGATGTTAATAGTGTCTGTAAGCAAGAGAGAGAGCAGGGAGTCATTGTTTCGTGGAGAAATTAGCTCACAGCTAAAACAGAAAACTTGCTTTGATGTCAAAAGGATCTCTTTGTTAACAAGTGGACAAAAGCAACTTTCTTGTGTAAGCATTTAGAAATTTGAAGACTGGGCGCTGTAACTAAAAAACTAAGTATGTTCTCGAGGCTCCTAGGTCTTTCACAGTCAAGGTTGTATTAGGATGACAAAGCAAGAAGTTCTACCAACCCCAGGCTTTGGTTGTTTAATTATGTGAGTTGTTTATTGATGTGGATTATGCTGCAAATAGGAAAAAAAAAAAAACAAAGTTTTTAAAAATTGTTTTTTGTACTCAGGACACAGAGAGAAGAGACGGGGACTGTGGCATGCCATCTGTTTCTCACTCCCCGACTGGCTTTCAGCCCTTAACAGGAGGGGTGGGACCAGAAGCAAAAGGAGCTGTGTGAGGTGGTGTGAGGTTGGGAGCACAAGCAATGCTGTTGGAGACCTGGGAGACAAAGAACCCTGCAGAGTTGGGGACAGGAGAAATCCTGCAGGCTTGGGAGCCTCAGGGGCTGGTGCTCCTATGGTGCACTGTCAGCAGAGCAGCACTGGCAAGTAGCTGGGCCAGTAAGATATTAAAAAGCAGTCATAGCCATGGGATAGCATAGGCGAGAAAGCCTTGTGGCAACTGAAACTGACAGAATCATGAGCCAGATGCCGTTTTGGCCATATGGTTTATTTTGCCTCATTTCCCTTGACCCACAGCCTAATCTAGATCTTAGCATTTTTAAAGCCAGGATAAAAGAGATCCCTAGGAAAATCAGAGAAGAGGCAGTATTTCTCCGAAACCTACAACTAACTGTCTAGGTAGTTCTCTCCAAAGACAGGAGTCACTTCTGCTGGGAAAACAGCCCAGAGCAAGCATGCCACACTGGCCACAATGTAGGGAACCAAATTGTGGTACAAGACCAAGGGTCCAGGACTCTCAGAGCCTAAATGCAAAGAGAACTGAGACAGATTAGGAGGTAGATTGTCCTGTAGATACCGACACTTTAAGACCACCAGGGCCAGGGCTGGTGCTGTGGTGCAGCAGGTTAATGCCCTGGCCTAAAGCTCAGGCATCCCATATGGGCGCCAGTTCAAGACCTGGCTGCTCCACTTCCAGTCCAGCTCTCTGCTATGGCCTGGGAAAGCAGAAGATGGCCCAAGTGCTTGGAGACCTGGATGGGGTTCTGGGCTCCTCGCTTGTGACTATCTGGGGAGTGAACCAGTGGATGGAAGATGTTTCTCTGTCTCTCTATGCCATTCAAAAAAAAATAAATCTGAAAAAAAAATTGCAGCTGGGGCTGGTGCTGTGGCATAGCAGGTTAATGCCCTGGCCTGAAGAGCCAGCATCCCATATGGGTGCCGGTTCAAGACTCGGCTGCTCCACTTCTGATCCAGCTCTCTGCTATGGCCTGGAAAAGCAGTAGAAGATGGCCCAAGACCTTGGGCCCCTGTACCCACATGGGAGACCCAGAAGAAGCTCCTGGCTGCTGGCTTTGGATCGGCACAGCTCTGGCCATTGTGGCCAATTGGGGAGTGAACCATTGAAGGAAAAACCTCTATCTCTCTGCCTCTCCTCTATCTGTGTAACTCTTTCAAGTAAATAAATAAATATTAAAAAAAAGACCACCAGGGCTAATCATCATCCACTGGGGGGCTTCAGCCATAGCCATATATTTCTCAGAGTTCTGGAGGCTGATAAGTCCAAGTTCAAGGTGCTGGTAGAGTCAGGTCCGGGGAGGTCTCCCATGTTCTGATCTTGCATGGAGAGAGAGGGCTTGTGATCTAGTCCACGTGGCTCCCTAACACCAACCACCACCTGCTATTTATTATGAAGGTCTTGGGAAGCACTAAGGGCTGAGTGTTTGCATGCCTCCCTTTATAGGTTCACATAGTAACCCCCAATGCAATGAAGGGGAGTAGGAGATGGGGGCTGCAGGAAGTCATTAGGTCATGCAGGTGCAGCCCTCATGAAGGAATCAGTGCCCTTGTAAAACAGATCAAAACTATGGGAAACAGGTTTCTGTTGGGTGCGAGCCTCCCAGTTTATGGTGTTTTTCTTACAGCAGCTTCAAAAGACTAAGACCAGAGGGAAGTTTTGGTTTAAATCCCCAGTGCAGAGCAACAATCTTCACACCCTGGGGATAGAAGCTCCTGTTGTCCAAATGTCACCTGGGGACAGTCTCAGTTGTCACTGCAGCTGAAGCCTCAAGGTTGTTTTCAGGAAACACGGATATTCAGAGCGGCAGACAACATGATGCCCACACAGCATGTGTTTTTGCGCCCCATCAGAGGCACCTGTCCACACAGCAAACTCTCTTCCAGCTTTAAGGATGGACCAAAATACACCCGATTGTGGAAGGGGAAGTGGGGCAGGACATGCCCCAACAAACAGCCCTTACTAAGAAAAGGCTCCAAGATAACAGTTCATTAAAAATATTTCAGCCAAAGTGAGATGCGAAGGCGCTTCAGGCCTCCTGCCCTTGCCTGGGAGATAGGTATGTTCTGTGGGGAGGCGGGGAAGTGCTGGCAAGAACCACTGCACTAAATTACAAAGTCATAGCTCCCAGCCATAAAACATATGAATTCCCTCCATTTGTCAGCTTGTCAGAAATGGAATCCTGATTCCACCCTGTCAATGTCAAACCTTTCCTGCCTAGTTAACACTGCCAGGTGGATGCAGGGAAGAGGTGAGAGTAGCATGTGCTAAGTGCCAAGGGAGGATTGCTTAGGAAAAGCATATTAACCCTTTCTTCCTGTTACAGCTCCTAAAGCAGATAGAACAGGTGGACCTAACTGGCACAGAACAAAGTCCGTTGAATTCCCTAGAAAGCTATGCAAGCAGATGCCACTCTGTGGTGCCAAGTGTTAAAGAGGGTTCTTTCTAACCAGCCCAGGGGAAGGCAGACGGCAGGTTTGTTTTAATGAAACCAAGCTCTTGTCTTCACTCCACAGGGATTTCAAGACACCCCTATCTAGAGTGAAGACAACAGGGTCCCTCTGGAGTTTACAATTTAGGTTCTAAATGTACCAAACAAGGGTAGAAATGAAGTTACAAGGATCTTGTCAAAACAGTAGTACCCATCAATGTTACTCCCCTTTACCACATTCTCTCATTTCCTGATCTTCAGGGCTACTTTATGTTTCTTTATTGTACAATGGAATGGGTACTTTACCAGGAGACCAAAGAACTGCACTTCAGTTCTGTTTTTGCCATTTATCATCTGTGTGATGCTAGGCACACCAGTGATCTATCCTGAGCCTTCACCCTCAGGTGAGACAACTCTGTGGCAGGTCTACCTCACAGGTAACCATAGGACCCTATGCTGTCATCAGAAGACACCGGCCTCGTAAGGGACTGGAGGAGCTGACTAGGGAGGTAGGAAGAGATACAAACTTGGATGAGACTCAACCCTGAGCCCAGGGAATTCCTGGTGCAGCCACTGTGTAGGAATGTGCTCTGTAGACTAAAAGCACTTCAGCAAAATAAGTCACTTTCACCTCCTCTTACACAAACTTTCACTATTCCCTAAGAATCTTGCTAAGCCCTATTCTCCTGGACAGTTCTGGTCTACTTCCCCTCCATTCCAACTCCTTCCTTTCAACTCACATCTAATTATGGTTTCCAAATGAGCTACCCTTGCAAGTAGAGAAATTCCCAGCTTCTCTTTTAGGTTGATCTTCCTTGAACATATGCTGTGGAAGGGGCAGCTCATCTCCTTTGAGACTCTACCTTCAGAGCCAAGACAGAATTCTTGAAGCAAGATGAGGCAATTTTTAGATGTAGCTGCTAGGAATTCAGAATTGGGGCACTGAGAGAGACACTTAGTGGGTGGAAGCAGCAGCCCATGAACCTGCAGCTTATGAAGAGTGAGCCCCAGGATGGAGGTTTGTGTCTTTGACGAATGTGTTCCCAGAACCAACCCAGTGACTTCCTGAAGCTCTTTCTTACACTGTTTTATTTTTATTAGCTAGAGTTGAGTTTGTGTTTTCTCCTTCTGAAAAACCGATCTCTACTCCCAAACATGGCCTGGGAAGTAGCCTGCCAGGTCCCAGATGTCTGGGGTTAGCAACAAAACACATGTCCACGTTCTGCAGCATATAAAGCCATAACCTTTAATGGAAAAACATTAAAAATCTGTTTATGACTCAACCCCGTATTAACAGCAAACCCTTGTAAAGAAGCAATTGAACCAGTGTCAACAGAATTACTGTGTGCAAAACTGTTTAAAAACCATTTGGTCAAAATCAGGTCAACATTTTTATAAGACACAGAGCTGGTCCTGTTCATGGTAGTGCCTCAGTTTCCCTGTAATACTCCCTCTGTCTATATTTCCAACATTGGACATTAGACCTCAGCCCACTCAGCATTGGCCTTGAGGCCTCCTTGAGCCCAGATTCACTCCCCTCTTCCATAAACACAATCCCCAGGTGGAGTCCTATCAGACATTCTTTTTATTTAATACATAATTATTTAATAACTAGGAGAAAACAGGCCCAGGGTTGGCATTGAGGCCACAGAGGAGAAACAAAACATTTAATACTCTCCAGAGCTCTATGGACAGCAGAAGAAACCTACCTTCAAATGAATACCCAAAATACCAATGTGTCATGTGCAGCTTGTCTGTTCGAGACAGAGCTAGTATAGAGATGAAGGTGACTGAAAACAGTGGGGAGGAAGACAGCAAAGTCTTTCTAGAAAAAGCCAGCTTCTGAAAACCACACCAGAACTTGTCATGGAAATAGGGTAAAGTTTGATGAGGAAGAATGAAGGTCATTGGAGTGAGAGGAACTGGAGCTTCCTCCTGGACCATGACCCTCCAGCTCCATGGCCAACACTGAGAGTCCACCACCACCCAGCCTCCTGCTTGACAAATTGGGCCCCTGGATGGTACTGGACTCAGCCATGCTTTCCGCTTCTATGGATTCAGTGTTTGGGGTCTTTGCCTCAACTTCCTGAGGCCCTCAGCCCCTGCCACCATCTGACGTTCTGAAGTCCTGTCCATGGTCCTGATTTATTCCTTCCTATGGTTGGGATCCTATTTTGTGATCCTTGCCAATTCCTGAGTTACATCAGCGAATGATTCCTGTGTGGATATGGGACTGGGGGTAAACTGGGCCCCGGACAATGAAATTTCAATGGGATGGAAAGCGAGTGCACTCCCAACATTTTGAAGAATATGCCTCGCTGAGTGGGGTGGGGAGAAACCTAGAGGTGACGTTTACATTGGTAAGGACATTATTCAAATATCAACTTCCCAGGTATCCATGTCACATAAAAGCATCAAAGGCACAGTCTATCCTGACAGTGCTGAGACCTTGTCCCACCACAGGTCAGAGTTGGGCAACATTCTCCATCTCCAATTTGTCCTAAGTGAACCAATGTGCAGAACTAACGAGGTCATCAATTTTTCTTCCAGCTAATGAACTCGTCAAGAAGGTGTGATGCAGGAAGATGATGAGACAAGCAACCAAACCTGATTAAATAGTTTCATCTTCATCAAAGAAGCAGACCCAGAGCTGAAGCCCCATTACTCACTGGAAAGGCCTAATTACACACAGGGGGTTGTATCAGTGCCACCCGGCTCTTCATCCAACTAGCTCTCCTCCTTCAGATACAGGGGCTGTACTGGACCTTGGAATGGATGCTCCCTTAATCCAACAGCTATTTATGGACAATCTGCTCCATGCCAGATATGGGCCAAAAACAAAAGATGGAGATGAGGAAGACCTTGTCCCTTCCTTTGAGTAGTTCATGGTTGATCAGCTTGCAAGAACAAGCAACTGAAATATGCTATGCAAATGCTCTCCCAGCACTGAGAACAAAGTGCTGTGGGCATAAAGGAGAGAGGGGTGGAGATGGAACCTGGGAAGACTTCTCATAGGATGTTATCCTCAAATTGGGCTATCAGGCTGAGCACTATTTTGATTACGGAAGAAAGAAGGAAACTGATAGGGCAGCCCGGACAGAGGGAAGGGCTTGGGCAAGAAACAGCTCTCTTCTACTGAGCTTCACAGATAATAAACCATCCATAGATATTGGTTAGAAATGAAATAATCAGTTCTCTTGAAGTAACCCAAACAAGGTCAGTCATACCCATAACTGTCAGGATTCTAATCTTGGTGGGTGGATTTCAGGATCACTTTTCCACTCACATCCTCCTAACTGTATGTCACTCACTTATTTCCTTTAAAAACCTTTAAAATCTTTTCAGGACTTATATGATCCCACTGTCCCATATGAGAAGCTCTGAAACAATGTAAGACCAAAGGTTGGTTTTTAAAGTGGACTCTACAACAGTTATGCAAATAAAATATTTTGTGGGAATATAGCCCAACAGTAGAGCTGACCTGCTCATTTCACAATGTGATCACTGGCTGCATTTGAGAACAAACATACCTGGATCTGGTGAAGTGGTCCAGGTGCAGGTAAGCTGCTGTGGGGAAGAGTCCTAAAGATACAGGGACCACGAGAAAACAAGTAGAGACATTTTCTTTCAGCAAACAGTACTGAGATGTCTGCTCCCCTCAGGGTCTGTTCCAGGACCCAGACTCCTGCCAAGTTGTCACTATTCATTCTCTAGTGTATTGTCACCCTCTTCACTATGGATGTTTTATTGCTACCATGTCCGGGTTTCAACAAAAAGGGTAAAGCAATGTGTAGGGGAACATAAGACCCCTATAAAAATGGCCAACATCTCATCAGTACACTTTGTGTTCACGAACAGCCACATCACTACACTTCACTTGGAGAGGCTGGGGAGCTCCAGGCAGTGACAGCCACCTCTGTTCCTATGGAAGAAGGAGGTAATGGGCTTTGAAGAGAGGCTATAGTACCCTTCACTGTCCACACCTCTGGTCCCTCATCTCTGTTCATCCTTCCTCCAAGGACAGTTACTCAAAGTTCCATTCAGTCCTAAGTCCAGAATCTCCAGGGGATACCTGGTCTTCTTGGGATCACACATGGTGGCTGAAGGTGTGTAGGCTAAAGGACACAGCATCTGTCCCAACTCTCATACAGTGATGGGTCAGAATCAGAGTCAGCACTGCAGCATGGAAAACAAAGAAACAGTTAAATCCCATTGAGGGAAAAAAATGAAGGAAATTTTTGTCCTGACATGGAGGATGGTCTCCGATGAGACCCTGGATATGTTCATCAAGAAAGATTTCCTGGCATTGACCTCTAAATATCCTTTCTTGTACTTCATCCTCCATGGCCACATCTGAAGTGGGAGTTGAGAATACACCCTTCCTGGTGGCTGAGTGCCTTGCACAATGGCTCCCACTGCTGCTCACTGGGAAGCCTCAGGATGCGTCAAGGCTCGCACAGTCATGTGCTTTTCACAGACCTGGTTTGTGGTTTCTCTGGCAACACTTGGAAAGCAGGTGTCTGAGCTGCTTCTATTTAGTTACTTGTGCTCATGACCACACCCCCCAAAGTTTATTCCAGTTTCTAAGCCAAGTTGACCCATGTGTCTTTCTCTAATAGTGGCTCCCCTGGAGCCACAGGAAACAATGCCCATAGTTGAGACAGTAGTAACTGTCACTCTATCTTGGCCAAAGTCTTTGAGCAACAAAAATTTTTCCTCCTGCTATTTGGGTTAGAGAAGTTCTTTTTCCAACTTTTAAGTTGCCAAATTTCTAGGTGTCCTCTACTTGCTTCCATCTTTGCTCACACTCCTGCGTAAAACTCATCTCTTGCAGTATCTTGCTAAAAGCAAAGTCAACACACCTTAATGTTCCGACTCTTGCCAACCTGTATAGATGGCAGCCTCACAGTCTGCCTTCAAATGACCAAGAGCAACAGTGTTACCAAGGACTATGGCATAGAACAAGGATTGCCAGCTTTTCATTCTGAGATATTTGCTTCTTCCTTAGTCACCATCTGACACCATCTGACACCTAAGCCAAAATACACTTCTGGGCCAGCACCGCAGCTCAATAGGCTAATCCTCCACCTGCGCCGGCACACCAGGTTCCAGTCCCAGTTGGGGTGCCGGATTCTGTCCAGGTTGCTCCTCTTCCAGGCCAGCTCTCTGCTGTGGCCCCGGAGTGCAGTGGAGGATGGCCCAAGTCCTTGGGCCCTGCACCCGCATGGGAGACCAGGAGAGGCACCTGGCTCCTGGTTTCGGATCAGCGCGGTGCGCCGGCCGCAGCGGCCATTGTGGGGTGAACCTACGGAAAAGGAAGACCTTTTTGTCTCTCTCACTATCCACTCTGCCTGTCAAAAAAAAAAAAATCAAAATACACCTCTGTATTTTAGCTTTACGTCATGGCAGCATGCCAGATAGGGAACCAATTTCTACATGAATTCAAGTTAAGCTAGGCTGTGCCAATGAGAAGACCAAAAGAGGGAGTGGCTTCAAGAATACGGGCCTTTGTTTCTCCCTTTAACTGTTTTATTTTAAGCTTTATTAAACAGAACACATGCAGGAACTTTTGCAATGACTTACTAGAGGGCTGCCTCAAATTGAAGCATCATTTTCGGAGAAGAAGAAACCATGGCTGCAGGCACACGACTGACGTTTGGCTGTGTCGCGTCCTGAATGCTACACGATCACCTGGGACAGGGTGCTGAGCACGAGGACTTCCACGGAAGCTCAAGACAGGTATTTCAACTCTTCCGCCACTTCTTGAGGCTCTGAGAGCTTCATTTGCATTGGGGCCGCTTCTTAATCCCAGTCCAGAGCTCCCTTCTGCTGCTGTCCAGGTGCAGCAGCGTCACCTCGAAGCTGCCCCTCCAAGGCCTTGAAGGGTTCACCTTCGCTGCAAACCCTGGCTCCTTCACACGTAGTGCCCATGGACGCCTCAGCTCGTGCAGTGCTCAGTGACAATTTCCTCCACTCCTTCCCCACCATCCTCCAGCTTCTCCACCGTTGCGGCCTCAGCTTTCTGCTTCCTCTTGCCCAGAGCCATGGTGCCTACCTCCCAGGAGCACAAAGCTTGGCCCGCGGTGCCCACGTGGAGGCGGGTCCTCCGGCCACAGCTTTCTCTTTTCATTGCTCTTCTGAGCAATTCACTGTGGGTGGGCATTTCTCTTCCTGGAAGTCAGGTTCCTTCTATGGCATGTACCATTCCCTAGGCTGTGGTCATCATCTGTATAGGTCACCAGCGGTCTCAGCCTTGTCCAGGTACCAGCCAGGGGGAAGAAGAAAGAGATCTTGGGAGAGGCTTCCCTACAGTCCTACATTCAAGATGGGGAAATGGCATGTCTCTATCCAGCTCACATTCCATTACAAAGAAGTATGCCACATAGGCAAGGGTGGGACATGCAGAGTAAACAAGATTGGCTGCAATTGTGATACCATGGAAGAAGAGGGGGATAGATGGTGGAAAGATGGCAGTTTCTGCAACACTGCTCAAGACTGCAAAGGTGTAATCTGTGGACCATTTTATACTGTAAGTTACTATTAGGCTCTAGGAAACCCATAATGGGTTGTAAACCTGTTTTACTCCCGACTATAAGCCTGAATGCTGCTTAACATATGAGCACATGGTAATCACTGATTAGAATGGAGTTAAAATCAGAAACAACAGCTTCTCACCACCTTAAACTATGAGTAAATCAATCTTTGCTTTCACAATAAAAGACCACAAGACTTATTCCAATATCTGGAAGCACATTCCCATGTGTGCAGACAAAGCTCTACCAAACTCCCATGTTCCACTGAGCAGTTTGCAAGGTTCACAACCACTGACAGGTCAGAACTGAAGGTGTATCAGGAATTCACTGTGATATGAAGACCCACCAGCAAATCTCAGCTTCTGCTAACACAGCAGTCCCAGAATCTTCAGCTGTGGACTAACGAGAGTTCAGTTTTGAAAGAAAATTTTGGTATCTCCATATCAGATTCCTCACTGCCTACAAGACTTTCTCTAAGCACCTTGCTTTGGCAAGCAAGGCTGTTAACTTTCCCATTTCAGTCCCAGCTCTTCAGTCCCTATGCTCCTTGAACCACCTGCTGGTTTCTGAGCCTACCCTAACCTTCCTTACCCTTACACCTGTGCAGGTACTCTCCACCCACCCCACCCCTCTTTGTCTGCAATCTCCTTCTTTATTTCTGTATATTTCAATGCTTCCCTTCCTAATAGTTACCACTTCCATCAAATCTTTCCTGGTTCTCCAGTATGGGTGCTTTATTCCTCCACTCTGGCATTTTCTTTTAAATTGTTCCTCCCTTGTGACATATTAGGCCTTGCCACATTTGCTAGATCCTCGATGAGCTCTATTCTAGACTAAGTTCTTCTCAGGAAGAGTGAGTCTTTGTTATCTCTTCATTGTTGCCATGCCTAGCCTAGTGCCTTGATACAACATGTACTCAAAGAAAGGTTGTTTGAATTGACTAATTTCAGAAATCTCAAGACACTGTGTATTCGTTTCCACTCAAGCTTCTCTTAGGAAAGAAAAAATATTTTCTCTGTGTGATCCAAAACTCTCATGTACATTCGTGATATAAGATTTTATACCAAAGGCATTGCATCCCAAACATAAAGTTGTTCAACTGTTCATCTAGCAAATATTCTTGGAGTAGCTCCCAGGTACTGGGAATTCAACACTGAATTTGCTGGACTTGGTCCTCACCCTTGAGGAGTTTATAGTGTAGGCTGACAAGAGAGCCATCAAACCCTCCCCTACCCACAATCCTTAGCTGAGGGTTCACTGTAGATTGGACATCACACCGTGGGGGCTGTGCATCTGCAGGGGTGAGGTAGGGGAGCAGCTAGAGCTTGGTCATAAAGAAAGGTCAGCATCTGATTCAGAGTCAAGCAAGGTTTTTAAAAACTCAACTAGTAAGCACCTTATGTTCCTTACCAACCAGGATGTCAGTCATTGGGAGGTGCAAGTCTTCAGAGGTGGAATTTCATGCTAAGGTCAAATAAGTCTGGAAGACTTCATGGAAGTAGAGGGATTTGTTCCTGATGTTGGCAACAGGATATGATGTGGAAACATGGAAAAGAGGAAGTAGGAGCACACTCCAGGAAGCTAGAGAAGAAGGTATAGTGAGTCTAACAGAAGGAAAAGGTCAGCTTTGCACAAACAAAGCACTCACCCATTGTTTGTTTTAATTTCATCTCTCATGATGTGCAAAGTACTGGCAAGATGCTGGGAGGGTCTCACAGAGGCATGGCTCCTGCCCCAGAGGACTTACAATCTGCCTAAGTGCAAAAAGCAGCAGCAATCAAGGTGGTATTTCAAGGCCTGGTGCCCTTCCATTCTCTGCTAACTCAAACCAGGATGGACAGTGTTATCTCTGAGATAATTTCTGCTGCCTAGAGGTAGAGGGAGAACCAGAGAAGGCTGGTACCCACTAACTGCTTTATACCGTTAGACTGCCAATGCCTTCACTGACAATAAATGGAGATGTTCAGTAGAGAGCAGCATAACCAGCGGCAAGCAAATTGAATAGAGATCTAAGACTTCCTTCCCCCACTCCACACCTGGACGATTACTGGCCATCTCACTCCCTTTCTCAAACAGCTCTTCTTCCATTCTCCTTTTCTTGTGAACTGAGACTCATAGCAGTTAAAGATATGGAGTCACTCTTGGGATGCGTCTTATGGCAATGTCTAAAAGGATAATAAAATACCAGGCGAAATAATGAGTCACCTTAATTATCAAACTCCTTTGAGGAGAAGGAAAATTAGTCAATGTCAGTGAGACAGGACATGTCATTTATATAAAAAACATATCCCCTCTTTTTCCATCTTCCCTCTAACCCTTTCTCTTTCTGCTTGGACAGCAATTGTTAAAGGGGGCCATTTTTAGTTTGGGTCAAAATGCAAAATAAAAATCTTATAAGAGCCCATAAAATTCTACTAATTTCCTTTGACTTTTTCTTACTCGAATATGGTAAGTTACTCCACAAGGAACCCATTGTGCTTCTAAATTTTGATCAGAATTATTCTAGAATAACATACATTCTTAGGGATGACCTCCCGCGTAGTGAAGAGATCATTTTCTTGATAAGTCCCTGGACTCTCTTTTTGCAAGTCTGGCAATGTAGCTTATTGGCTTTGTAATATGACACACTCACCATTAGGGACTGAGCTAAGATCACCAAACTATTTCCCATGCATCCTTAGTTGAGCTTTGAATCACAAAAGTAGTAGAAGGCCCAGCATGATATCTTCTCTGAAATGAGCAATCCCTTAATTAAACAGAAGTAAATAGAGGTTACAACGTGTTCCTTAATTAAATAGATGTAAATGCCCCATCACTCTGCTTTCCACACACATCAATCTTGCATCATCTCATTTTCCTGTTTGCCCAGTGGAAATGGAAATTCTGAGGCACTATTTTGATCAAAATCTCCTGAGTGTGCCTGCCAAGCTGGGTGTTCAGTCATGAATATTTACCTTCTGCTTTAGAGAAATCCATAGCTAGTGCCTATTCTCCCTTACCTTGGCATCTGGGGGCTTGGGAATTATGGGGAAGCTGACACAACTGGATTGTCCAAGAGAAGTGGTCTCGCTTTGGCCCAGCAAAGCAACTTGACTCCTACCCTGGTGAAAACACTCCTGGAGGCACAGGTGAGAGATGCCCTGATATAAACGTCGACCCCTACCCGAGGGTCTCAAAGCTTCATACCTGCTCTTTTCTTTATACCCAGCCTCATGTTCCTTGCATGGACAGATTAGATAACCCAGGAGCATAGTGGAATTCATAGAATGTATGTCAAGAGTAACTTATGGGATGTGTGATGATTAATTTTCTGTGTCTCATTGGTAAGTCTGTAGAAAACACTGCTTTGGTCAAATCTGAGCCTGGGTGCTTCTGGGAAACTATTTTGTAGTTGTCATTAATATTTATAATCCGGGCCGGCAATGTGGTATAGGGGGTAAAGCTGCCACCTGCAGTGCCAGCATTCCATATGGGCACCGGTTTGAGTCCCGGCTGCTCCACTTAGAATCCAGGTCTCTGCTATGGCCTGGGAAAGCAGTAGAAGATGCCCAAGTCCTTGGGCCCCTGCACCCATGTGGGAGTCCTGGAAGAAGCTCCAGGCTCCAGATCGGCACAGCTCCAGCCATTGCAGCCAACTGGGGAGTGAATCAGTGGGTAGAAGACCTCTCTCTCTGCCTCTCCTTTTCTGTGTAACTCTTTCAAATAAATAATCTTTTAAAAAACATTTATAATCTATTATTTTTAAGTATATTACCCTGGATAATGTGGGTGGGTTTCATCCAATCAAGAAAAGAACTTGAGAGCAAAAACTGAAAGCCCCATTTGGGACCCTAGCCTGCTGGCCCATACTATGTATTTCAGACTTTCCAGCTCCACAATCATGCGATCCAATTCTTTGAAATAAATCTCCCTGCATGTATTACAAACTCCCATGTGTTTCATTTCTCTGGAGAGTCCTGAAGGATACACAATATCTGAACAGGTGAGACCATCCCATCTCCAATTCAGAAAGAGTAGCTCAATCCATCCCCAGCTCAAAGCAAGCAAATGAAATCTGTGAAAGCTCAGGCGGAGTGAGGGGTGGGTGGCAGGTGGAGAACCAGGTCCACAACACTCCACGTGGTGGCCTCATTTAGATGGCTCTGTCTCCTAGCTGGCTCTGGTGAGGCCAGCCATTGCTGCCTGTGGATTCAACGGTTATTGGAGGGCAACAGTGGGTTAACTTCACTTTAACTGAGTCAAACTGTTAATTGGAATGGAATCCATCTCAATTTATTCGTAGAAACAGTCCTGCTTTTCTGAGGCATTAGGAATAAATTGAGGTGGATCCTGTTGCAATTAGAATTTATGATTAAGACCACCATCTCGGGCAGACAAGCTAGGGAAAGCCATGAGCATTTGGCAATCTCTATGATGGAGGGGTCTTAAATGAAAAGGCTACTAGCTGGGGAGAAAGTCATAATGACCTAATCTCCCTCCTGATTTCTTCCCACTCCCCAATTTTCCAGCAAATTGACCGACATTTGAAGGTTAGTTTCAAGGAGCATTTTTTCCCTCAAATCACAGGATTTCAGAGGTGGAAGGAACCCTTTATAAATGAGCTAAGCTCAGAGAGAAGAAATACCTTGCTCAACAGAGAACTAGCAGGGGAGCCTTAGTCATCTTCCTCTGGGCAGCTAGGCGTGTCCTCTGCTTCAGCCTGAAGAACAAGTGAAATCAACAGTGGCAGCAACCCTCTTGGGCAGCCCTCAGCTGGTTCTCTCAATATCATTACTGAAAAGCCATAATGTGTAACTTTTCACCTTGAATAGAGTCAAGGGGTACAAGGAGTGTGTGCCAGGAAGTTGCTTCCAACATTTGGAAGGAAAAAAAGAATTCCTATGTGTTAGGACCTATCAGGTGCCAAGCAGTCTAATAACAATGTTGCAGATATTATTAGTATACCTGCTACTGTGCTACCACTGTGCTAAGTACTTCACAATAAGTCTAACAATCCCATGGGGTATGACCTATTTCCATTCCCTATCTACACAAAAGGTCACAGAAGCACAGAGAAGGAACTTACAGCATAGCTAAAGTATGAACTCGGCAGTGTGGGGCTGCACTCAGTTCCCTTACTCCTGCAGTATCCCAGGCTGCTCTCACTTAGTCGTCATACTTTTATCATGGTGAAATTATCCTCTCCATTGGCAGATGAGGAAAGCAAGACTAAGGACAATCAAAGAGGCAGTTCAAAGTCAGTGCATCCAATGCTATTAGGCCATCTGCCCCCCAGGTACTGCTGCTACCCAGCTCACTGCTCACCTGTCTTCCAACTTCACCCTCCCTAATTCTTTGCTTGCACACCTGACTCTAATAAGGCGCTTTCCTGAATGAACCTTCTCAGGAACCTTTCTCAGTAGCCTGAAATCAGTTCTTCCTTTGTGAAGAGAGCAGCTCTAAGGACCAGTGTCTTTATGTGCTCCAGGTCTGAGGTCACTGCCTCCAGGTCATCCCCAGCCACCTGCATTTCTCAGACTTCCTTGAAGTCGATCACCTTGTTGGATACAAAACCTAGGGCCCATCCCAGACTCACATATCGTAAGCCCCTGGAAATCACCATGATTACTAAGTGCTCCCACGTGATTCTGCTCCTCCAGAAAACCCAAGGCGGCTGGATAAAACTGGCCTTATTGCCGTATCCCAACTCCAAATTAAATGGCAACACAATGTCCAAACGCAGCTTTGAATGTGTAGGCTTAACATCAGAAGAACTCCATCTGGCCTCCATTCTATTACTAAACTACCATACATTCAGTTAAGTAATTTAACCTCCCAATACCTCAGTGTCTGTCTCTGTATAGTGGGAATAGCAAGTTCATGGCAGTGTTCTCAGAAGAGGTAAAGGGTATGACATGCCTAGCACAGAGCCTGACATGGAGTGAGGGATCCAGAAATGTCAAGTATTCATTTATTATCTATCTTCCAACCTAGGGAGCAGACGTTACAGGGGATTCAGCGCTGTTAATTAAAGGCCAGTTGGCATCAGAGTCTTTAGGTGCCCCAGAAATCTTAGCACACACACCTGAGGGACCAATGGCCTTCAAGGGCTCACCTGAGCCTCTCAGAATGACCTCAGTTTCCATGAGGATTAATTCAGGTTAAACCCATTGACCTTAAAAAGCTCCCAGGAGTCCTTGAAAGCTGAGACTCAGGAAGGAGTGTCTATTCTTGGTTTCCTATCCTCCGTGCCGGGGTTTGAGCCTCTACAGCAGACACAGGTGTAATTTAATCAGAGCCACCACCCCAAACACTCAGACCCAAACCTGTGAGGGGGTGCGGTCACAGAGGCACCCACTCAGTCGACTCCACAGGTATTTTATTCAGCCCCTGCGACTGCCCTCTGGATATCTGGCTCTGCCTTTCTGAAATTTACCACTTACCAGGTGGGACCCATGAGCAAGGGACCACGCAGCGCGGGTGGTCAGTGAGACAAGGCGGGGGCAGCCTCAGCGTGCCTCTCAAGGTCAGCTTCTGATTCAATTTCGAACGCTTAGCACCGCCTGGGTCACTTAGCAGCAGCCAAGGAACACCGACTATGCGTCATTCTCCTCCCCACGTTCCAGGTGCACACCAGCCCCGGGGGCTCCTGTGCTGTTCTCAGACTCGGGACTGTCCTCCGCCTCCAACCCTGTCCCCTCCTTCCATCTGCGACCAGGAGCCCTGCAGTCATACATTTCCATGCTCTCTAGCACCTGGCATTGCACCTGATGGATGCGGCTTTTGTGCGGTGGATTCAGAACAGCTCATCCTTGAGTCCCTCCTCCCTGTGGTCCCACATATCCAGCCTATAGAGGTGCCTACAACTCTAATTTCTCTAAACTACTGGCCTATTCCGACCTCTCCTCCAAGATAGCAAACTTCCCCACACATGCTATGACATTAGTGTAAGGAAGCCCAAGTTCTTATTTAGGTGGTGGCGTGGGAGGGGGTCAGGTTGCCTTCCCTTATATAAATCAGGAAGTATCACTGTGGCAATGGGAACAGCCTCAATCAGCTTTTTGGTTATTGGCTGTTGTGTTTTTAACAGCAAATCTGTCTTCCTACCACCCACAGGTGAGCAAAAACCAACTGTTGACTTCGGGGGGTATTTTGTAAACTGATTGTAAGACCCAAAGAGTGTTATTAAAAATTATACATATTTTCAGTTACATATATTTCATTACAAGCAAAACTAACCAGTATGTAAAATTTGTTACTATTTTCCTGGATTTTATTGCTATCTGTTCTCTTGAAGTTGTTCCCATTTATCAGGTCTATATAGTGTGTGGATGGGTTAGCCCATTTTTCATCACTCTAGCAAATCCCTGAGAGAAGCTACTTAGAAAGGAAAGTTGATTTTGGCTCACTGTTCTGGAGATTCGCAGTCCAAGTCGGGAAAGGACATCTGGTGAAGCCAGGAGGTGGCAACGCAGGAGCTTGTGAGGAGGCAGGAGCCCACGGAGAGCCCGGAAGCAGAGAGAACAGCTGGGCCCACTCAGGCTTATACACCCAACTCGCTCCTGCGCCCCGCCTTCCGAGGGCACGCCCCTAATGACGTAAGGACCTCCTACCTGACCCAGCTCCTAAACACCACAATTGGATCAAGCCACCGCCCTCCTAGCATCATCAATCACGAATTCTGGGAGTAAAGAAGCCAAGTCATGTTCAAGCCAATGCAGTGGACATGCTGCAGAACGGCGTGTGGCTACTTCTGTCTTCCGGAGTCTGCACTCAGTGACGTCACGTCGTCCTCGGAGCTGATATGGTGCGAGCATTTACCAGGGCAATGAGCAAGTGCTGCAAGCCAGAGCTTAATTTTTGTGGGAACTGGTTTGTAAACACTTAGCAGCACGTCATGACCATTCCCCAGAGACCAACACGGTGGGCAGGTTCCCGTGTCTCAGGAGTTGGTGTGTCGATGGCATGGATGGCAGAAACACACACACACACAGACACGCACCTGCACACAAGCGAGTTAAGCATGATCCAGGGCGAAAGGGCATGCCTTAGTGGAGCAATCGGCAGCAGCTAGAAAGAGATGGTGAGAACCAGGTTACCCTAGGACCTGGCTGATAGCCTGTAGATGTGGGACACAAAAGGAAAAGATACATACAGAGGATTTGAAACACCTGCTCTTGCAGTGGGTCTTCCTTGATTAATTATTCAGAACACTCTATCTGGGCCCCGAGTTTTAGTCTGTAATCAATTCGTACACTCACCTGAATGTGAGTTGCTTAACCTCACACTCTCTGTCTGATGACGATCATTATGGGCAGGTCAGACTGAATACATTTTGCCTCCAAATGTAGATGCTGAGAACCAGGTACTCAACCTGGTTAAAAATATGATAATAACAGCCTCTTCACTATGGGCACTAAGTAAACTGTGTATGGACTTCCAATGTTTCTAGTTAGGCTCCCAGTCTTCATGGATAGGGCTGTCCTGGGTTGCTCTGTGGAACTTTCAACAAATTTAATTGCATCTTAATCCCTATGTTGAAGAGTGAAGAGCCCCGTGCTTTTTCAGTTTCAAAATTCTGTCTACACATCTATGGATGTATGTATAGATACCCACACACCTGCATGCAGAGATGAGTGAATCAAGGATTGTAGGGGAGAGATCAAGAGTGCAATGGAAAGGGGGGGGGAGGCTGGCAGGGACAGGTAGAGATGAGAGAAGGGGAGAGGAGTGAGAAATGGACACAAAGACAGTGAAGGTGGTGGAGAGCTGAAAAGGAGGAACTTCTGAAAGTGAGGGAGGTGATGTAAAGCAAGAAAAGGCAAAGGCAAGGGCAAACGTGTGGCTGCTTGGGATGCTCCCATCCCATATCACAGCGCCCTGTTCAAATTCCAGCTGCCCCACTTCTGATCTAGCATCCTGCTGATGCACCTGTTCGAGCTCAATGGCTCCACTCCTGATTGGATTCCTGCTAATGCTGCTAAGGCAGCAGATGAAGACCCAAGTACTTGGGTCCCTGCCATTCACACGAGAGACCTGGAGTGAGTTCCTGCCTCCTCGCTTTGGCCTGGCTCTGGCTGCAGTGGGCATTTGGGGAGTGAACCAGTGGGTGGAAGAAACTGAGTGCTCTCTCTTCTCTCTTTTCTTTGCCTTTCAAATAGCTGAACATAAACATTGAAAAGAAAAGAAAAGAAAAGAAAAGAAAAGAAAAGAAAAGAAAAGAAAAGAAAAGAAAAGGGGAAGGCAGGGAAAGATGAAGGAGAGAGCGAAGGGAAAAGGGGGCAGAGGGAGGTACTGTGAAAACCAGTTTGGGAGGAAGACTCTCATCAGAGACTCTTACAGTCTCAGCCTGGGCTTTCTCTTCTGTGAAATGGGGGCACAAAAACATGCTTTAGAGGGCTTCCTGGAAAATTAGAGGAGGAGACAATGCATAAAGGGCAGTCCCAGTGTGTCCTTCAGTGCACAATGCATTTAATGAATATACAAGTGCAAGGGCCACACAGGTAGGCCAGGTGTCAGTGCAGCTTCTGGATCTTTCAAAGCACACACTGTGTCCACCATGTCTCATGTTTAGCCTTTCTGGAGAACAGAGCCCCTGCCTCCACCCTGGGTAGGAGACAGCACCTACAGGGGTATTGGAGCACAGCCTCTGGAGAGTGGGCCGCGGTTCCTGTCACTCCACCTGCGTGCCAGCGCCGGCAGCCACCGATGAACTTTCCACAAAGACAGTTTGCCTCACACGGCTCTCAATCCATAACCTTTACTGGTCTCCGTAGAGTCATTACGACCATTAGGCTGTGGACTCAGCTCTGCTTCAGCTCTTAAGTTAATACAACCGAGACTTTTTTACTTTCCTATTGGGAAGGCACATGCGCAATTTTAGTGATTTCTTAGATCATTCCATAAGTAAATCAAATATTCTTTCAAGCTCGGTTATCAAAATTGTGTCCTTTGATATCACGTCTTCCATCAAACCGCAGTAATCCAGTTCAACACATTTTAAACCTCTGCTCGCTCCTAATATCATCCCGACTAGATAGAGTAATTAAATTTGTACTTTTTTTTACAAGTCGTACTCAATAAATCTGAATAAATTAACAACGCATTACTAAGACTGCTACATTAAATTTGCATAGTGCATTTAATGAATATGCAAGTGCAAGTGAAAAGGTCTGGTACTGCGAACCTTCCACATTAGCATAACTACTTCCAGCATGTTTCTTAAATAATGCACTCATTTGCACATCACTGACTTGGCTAATTCTAACTTCAGTCAGGGTAGCCTTGTAATTAAGACTCTCGCTTTAATTTTTAATGAAGTTTATGTTACATCAATCCTGACAGTAATGAGGGGACATGGAAACAAAAAGGCTGCTAATAATTAAATTCACAAACCAGTTTGAGGGATAATAATTCCTGAGGAGAAATTACATGACTAATTATTAATTAAATATTCATACTATTGCACAGCCATCTCACTTAACTGCTCTTCTTGTTGGTAATAATATTGAGCTGTGGATGCCTTTTGCCAACCATTCTGAGTTTAAGGTCTCTGGTTAATTTTAGTGCCCCATTAATCAATATGACACAAAAAATAAAATTGTTTTAATTGGTATCATTTTATTGTGTCTAAATATTACTACAGTTGGTTTAGTTTGTGGAGAATTAATCTAGTTAGTCGGGGCCTGTTTTATGGAAACATAAATCCAGTTTATATCCATAAACATCTAATGGCAGGACAAGTTGACCTTTTTTTTTGTAACGTTACTGTTTACAGATAATTACACCAACTCTTTAAAAGGTTATTTAATAGCTTTGCATTCATCACAGTAAAATGAAAAACATGCAATATTATTTAACTCCAGCCTGTTCTAAGGAGGTCTGGGAGACCCTCATTTACCCCTGCTGAAAAGTAAGCAATATTAATGTGTGGATTTTTAGGAAATGTACGAGGGCTCTCTCTGAATGCGTACAAACAGCTTTACGTGTTTGGGTCTGGGTCTGTGAATGCCTCCTTCATGATGGGGATGGAGGTCTGGTCGCGATTTTTCCATCTGCAGAAAAATGCCAGCGTGGAGATGTTCCAATTCTGGATCTCAGAAATGGCGCCCATCTCCCTACAAAAGCAAGTAAACAAACACGGCAAAGCCAGAGAAGTTACTATCATGGAGCCTAATGGGTTGCAGTGTTTACTGTCCCCTTCCATTTTCTGAGTGGGATTTAGGAATCTACATTTCTAACGAGAAAGTCCCATCCATAGGCAAGCACAGTGGGGATGAGACGAGGTCTACCGTGTTCCTGCCTGAGACCCCATCGCGATGTTTGTATGAAGCTCTGGGAAGTTCAGGACCAGGTGCCTGATAGAGACCATTCTGTCCATTATAAAACTAAGCAGGCCCAGGACAGGAGACGTTCTATCCCTGTGGAACCAGGGGGAACAGTTCTGTTCATTTTTCTAGTAATTCAAACTAGCTGATTCTTCAAAGTGCACCAAGTCCACAGCCATGAACCATGGGGCAAGCTTGCCCCGCGGCTACTTCTCGTCCCCTTACTGCAAACGGACAGCCTGGCAGGGCATTATTATGGGGCCTGATGGGTATTGATCACTCCCTTTTACTAAATCTTAACAATCTCTTTAACTCTTCTTTTTTTTATCCAATCCCTTAAACTAACACCTGAAGGCAATCGGGAAAACCACTCGCCATGAAACAGTTGATTGATGCAGCCCAGCCTAAGGATGTCACAGTCAGTCCTGGGTCCCTGGTTCTGCCTTTAGATTCTTTCATTCCAGGAAACCCTTCTACGTGTGGAATCCCATGTGTGGAGCAGAAAGCCCCCTAGACTGGACAAAGGTAGAGCACAGAGATGACCAGGCCTATTGGGAAGAAGAAACTGAAGAATCCTTGTCTGTCCTCCTCAGGGGCATGCCGCACCTGCTCCAGCTGGCATGGGTGGAAGGAACCATCCATCGCCAAGGAGCCCCTGGCTGACCGGAAGAACCCTATTACCCCCCTTCTGGGAAACAGTCAGGAAGGTCAGGGTGCCAGGAAAGACTGGGGCTTGAAAACCAGAAATACCCAGTTCTCCTCTCCCCGGTCTTAGTGAGAGTTCACACAACATCGTCTCTTCCTAATGTGGTTTCCTTTCCTCAACGGAGCTGCTCATGCCCCCTGGGCAGAGTGCTGTGAGAACTGGTCACACATGTGAGTGCTGAGCATGGTGCCAGCTGCAGGAGAGACCAGTGCAAAACGCCAGTCACTGGGGCCTGTGTGTGGCACAGTGGGGTAAGCGGCTGCCTGTGATGCCTGCATCCCATCTGAGTGCCTGTTTGAATCCTGGCTGCTCTGTTTCTGATCCAGCTCCCTGCTAACGTACCTGGGAAAGCAGCAAAAGATGTCTGAGTGTTTTGGCCCCTGCACCCACACGGGAGACCCTGATGGAGTTCCAGGCTTTTGTTTTTGGCCTGGCCAAGCCCTGGTCATTGTGGCCATTTGGGGAGTGAACCTGAGGATGGAGGACCTCTCTCCCACTATTTTCCTCCCCTCCCCTGTAACTCTGCTTTTCAAATAAACAAATAAATATATATATTTTTAAAAAGACTATCAGTAATTGTTATTATTTTTATATCTGTCAAGGAAGACTGTCAGAAATTTTCCCACGTGAGAGAGGGGCAGGCTTTTGGCCCAGTGGTTAAGAAGACACAGGATTCCCACATCCCATATTGGAGTGCCTGGCTTTGAGTCCTGGCTCAGCTTCCAGTTCCAGCTTCCTGCTAATTCATACCCTGAGAAAGGAGCAGCTGATGCTCAAGCAGTTGGATTCCTGCCACCCACGTAAGAGACGTGCACAGTTTCCCAGGTTCTTAGCTTTTGCCTGTATGTGGCAGGGTATTTGGGGAGTGAACCAGTGCATGGAAGAGCTCCCTGCTCATCTCTCTCTTTCAAATAAAAAAAAAAGTACAGGCCGGCACCGCGGCTTACTAGGCTAATCCTCCGCCTTGCGGCGCCGGCACACCAAGTTCTAGTTCCGGTCGGGGCGCCGGGTTCTGTCCTGGTTGCCCCTCTTCCAGGCCAGCTCTCTGCTGTGGCCAGGGAGTGCAGTGGAGGATGGCCCAAGTGCTTGGGCCCTGCACCCCATGGGAGACCAGGATAAGTACCTGGCTCCTGCCATCGGATCAGTGCAGTGCGCCAGCTGCAGCGCACAGGCCGCGGCGGCTATTGGAGGGTGAACCAATGGCAAAGGAAGACCTTTCTCTCTGTCTCTCTCTCTCACTGTCCACTCTGCCTGTCCAAAAAAAAAAAAAGTACATAAATATTTAAAAGAGGGACTGGCACTGTGGTGTAGAAGGCTAAGCCTCTACCCACAGCACCAACATCCTATATGGGTACCAGTTCCAGTCCTGACTGCTCCACTTCCAATCCAGCTCCCTGCTAATGCTCCTGGGAAGGCAGCAGAAAATGATCCAAGTGCTTGGGCCCTTGCACCCTTGTGGGAGACCCGGAAGAAGCTCCTGGCCCCTGGCTTCAGTCTGCCCCAGCCCTGGCTGTTGCACCTATTTGGGGAGGGAACCAGCAGTTCGAATACCTCTCTTGCTATCTCTCTGAGTTTCAAAAATAAATAAATCTTTAAAAATTAAAAAAAAAAACTTTTTATTTTTTTATTTTTTTTTTTTTTATTTTTTTTTTTTTTGACAGGCAGAGTGGACAGTGAGAGAGAGAGACAGAGAGAAAGGTCTTCCTTTGCCGTTGGTTCACCCTCCAATGGCCACCGCGGCCGGCGCGCTGCGGCCGGCGCACCGCGCTGATCCGATGGCAGGAGCCAGGAGCCAGGTGCTTTTCCTGGTCTCCCATGGGGTGCAGGGCCCAAGCACCTGGGTCATCCTCCACTGCACTCCCTGGCCACAGCAGAGGGCTGGCCTGGAAGAGGGGCAACCGGGACAGAATCCGGCGCCCCGACCGGGACTAGAACCCGGTGTGCCGGCGCCGCAAGGTGGAGGATTAGCCTAGTGAGCCACGGCGCCGGCCCAAAAAAAAACTTTTTAAAAGAAAGAAAGTCTACCACTGGAAAGTCATGCCTTTGAGACAAAAACCATTGCCCAAACTTTTTTTTCAAAAATGCAAAATTTGGTGGCTGGCGCTGTGGCACAGGTGGTTAAGCCGCTGCTTGCAATGCTAACATCCTCTGTCAGTGTGTGGTTCGAGTCCCAGCTGCTCAGCTTCTGATCCAGCTCCCTGCTGATGTGCTTGGGAAAGCGTCAGATGAGGGCTCAAATATTTGAGCCCCTGCCACTCATGTGGGAGACCCAGATGAAGCTCCTGGCTCCTGGCTTCAGAACTGGCCCAGCCCTGGCCATTGTGGCCATTTGAGGAGTGAACCAGCAGATGGAAGGCCTCTTTCCCTGTTCTTTGTCTCTTGCCGTTGCTCTGTTTTTCAGACAAATCAGTAAATCTTTTTTTAAAAGAATTATTTTGGCCGGCGCAGCGGCTCACTAGGCTAATCCTCCACCTAGCGGCGCCGGCACACTGGGTTCTAGTCCCGGTCGGGGTGCCAGATTCTGTCCTGGTTGCCCCTCTTCCAGGCCAGCTCTCTGCTGTGGCCAGGGAGTGCAGTGGAGGATGGCCCAAATGCTTGGGCCCTGCACCCCATGGGAGACCAGGATAAGTACCTGGCTCCTGCCATCGGATCAGCGTGTGCGCTGGCCGCGGCGGCCATTGGAGGGTGAACCAACGGAAAAGGAAGACCTTTCTCTCTGTCTCTCTCTCTCACTGTCCACTCTGCCTGTCAAAAAAAATTATTTTATTTATTTGAAAGACTTATAGAGAGAAGTAAAGCCAGAGAGAGAGAGACAGAGAAAGGTCTTCCATTCCGCTGGCTCACTCCCCAAATGACCACAACGGCCAAAGCTGAGCTGATCTGAAGCCAGGAGCCAGAAGCTTCTTCCAGGTCTCCCATGTGAGTGCAGCGGCACAAGGACCTGGGCCATCCTCTGCTGCTTTCCCGGGCCACAGCAGAGAGCTGATCGGAAGTGGAGCAGCCAGGACTCAAACCAGTGCCCACATGGGATGCTGGAGCTACAGGCTGGGGCTTTAACCCGCTGTCCACAGCGCCGGCCCCAATAAATCTTTTTTTAATATGCCAACTGTGTGCCTTGAAAAGCGTGTCAGATGACATCATCATTGGTTGCCATGGCTCCCTCTGTCTGTAGCAGGGACACAGCCGGTGATACCAGAGGTGTGACTTAGAGTGCAAGAGGGTGGAGCAGAAGGCAGAATAGAAATGGAAAAGGAAGATGTAGAAAGGGGAGTTGGAAGTTGCGAGGGGAGAATGTTATATAAGCTTGGGCTGTTTTGTCGCCATGGTACCCTGGAAGGAAACCCAAGAAAACAACAGCAAAAAGCCCTACCCCAGAAACGTGTATTTCAATTATCTTAAGCTTCAGTTCCACTAAAATGACCATGTATTCCAAGCTTAGTACCAGTTTTTCTGCTCTGTCTCTATCAGGATTTGGTTGACTGGGGCTAGGGATCATCTATTTCATAAACTGTCACCATATGGAGCTGCATTTTGTGACTTAACTCAAAGTGGAGTACACTGTCCTCACTAAGTATGTATCAAGCAGCATCCATCAGAAACCTGGGCAAAATATCAGGTATGCACAAGACATATCTATTGGAGATCCTCCTGCTCACCTCTCTTCTTCATGCTCCCAGTGAAGCTGTGTAGCAAAGCACCTGCGTAGACCCTGATCTGTAGGCACAGCGGTGTGGAGTCGTTTGAGGGGATTTTTAGTGTCTGGTACTTTCTGCTCCTTTTCTAGAAGTCATGAAAGGGAAAAGCTCAGATTCTGAGTCGGATGAATTCCAGCCCCTTCACTTTGTTAGCTGAGTGATTTGGATAACAAATCTGACCTTCCAGGGCCTCATGGAGGATGCAAGACCACCATTCACCTCCCGGGAGGATGGCAAGGGTTAGATGTCGTGTTTATGGAAAGGCTCCATAGAAACAGGGTAAACTCCATGGAGGGGTCCAGCATTTAGCCTAGCGGTTAGGATGCAAATGTCCCACACCAGGGGGCCTGGCTTCAACACGAAGCTCTGTCTCTTGATGTTCTTAACCTAATTGTGGGGAGCAATCCGGACTAGACTAAGTTACTCGAATTAGGACTTATTCTATGCATCTGCTCTCCCACAATATGGCGCTGGGAGAGAAGTAAACAGCTTCCGCACAGCTGCCTCCAGTTCAACCAATTAACTGTAGGACTTGCTCCTGATTGGAGAGCAGCGTACTCAGCCGAGTTGGGATTGGCGGAGGAGGACTATAAAGGAGGAGAGAGACGGCATGCACCAGGAACATCTATGGGGAACATCTAAGGGAACCTGTGCAGCCCCCGAGAGAACCGGCCGGCGGGGTGCCGCTCCCCTGCGGAAGTGGGGAATGCGGCCAGGGGGAACTGCCCTTCCACGGAGGTGGAAGGGATAGTAGCCAACCCGGGAAGAACCAGCAGCAAACCCGGGGAGGGCCGAGCAGACGAAAGAACAGCGCAGGGTCCTGTGTTGCTCCTCCACGAAGAGGGGGAGCGACACTAATGTGGACCCACTGAGGCAGTGGTGACAGCACAAGTGACTGGGCTCCTACCACCCATGTGGAAGACTTAGACTGAAATCCTGGATCCTGGCTTTAGCCCTGCCCAGCACCAGGCATGTGAGCATTTGGGGAGTGTACCAGTAGACAGGCATTCTTTCTCTCTTCCCCCCATCTCTCTCTTTCCCCCATCTCTCTCTTTCCCCCATCTCTCTCTCCGCCTCTGAAATGAAAGCAAATTTTTTAAATTGCACATAGAAATCCCTTTTCCCTACATCAGAACCAAGCTAAAATCTCCTTTGGGTTTGACAGTGTATTGCTTGAGGAAGGATATGTATGTATTTCAAAGATCTTGACTTTAGTTTTATAATGTTCTATTTACCCTGCGTGTGTGTATTTATCAATAAACCAAGATTCTCATGGTCAGCAGGCCACTAGTCTTCTTAAATTGTTATGAAGATTAAATGAGGGATCGGCACCTGTGGTGTAATAAAGTAAGCTCCTGCCTGCAGCACTGGCATACCATTTGCTGCTCCTCTTCTGATCCATCTCTCTGCTATCGCCTGGGAAAGCAGTGGAAGATGGTCTAAGTCCTTGGGCCTCTGCAAGCACATGGGAGACTTGGAAGAAGTCCCTGGCTCCTGCCTTCAGATCGGCTCAGCTCCGGCTGTTGCAGCCACTTGGGGAGTGGATGGAAGACCTCTCTCTCTGTCTCTACCTCTCTGTGTCACTCTGCCCTTCAAATAAATAAAAATAAATCTTTAAAGATTTATTTTTATTTATTTGAAGGGCAGAGTGACAGAGGCAGAGACACAGAAAGAGAGAGAGAGATAGATCGTCCATCCACAGCTGGGTCTGGGCCAACAGCTGGGTCTAAAACAATATGAAGCAAGGATCCCATAATTCTATCTGCTACCCAGTTGGAATTACAGCTGACAGGGTCCCAAGCATGTGAGCCATCTTCTACTGTTTTCCCAGGAGCATTAGGAGGGCACTGGATTGGAAGTGCAGCAGCTGGGATTTAACCCACACTCTTATATGGGAAGCCAATGTTGCAACCAGCAGCTTAACCCACTGTACCACTAGGCTGCACCTCCCTCCCGTCTTGTCACCCTTCTCCATCTGCCTGTCACACTCCAGTCACTACCACATGGCAGACAAGTATGGAACTTCTCATCTTGCGTTTTTCCAAACACTGTTTCCTTTGCCTTGAGTGACTTCCTCTTTCCACTCGACCACTTGTCAGTCTCTTATTCATCCTTTAAAACCCAGCTATGCAACTGCTTTTTCCAGAAAGTCTGCCCTCATAATTCTTTGTTGCTTGATATTTTCTTTTCTGTGCTTCCTCTCCAGTATACTCAAAAATTTTTTTTTTTTTTTTTTGACAGGCAGAGTGGACAGTGAGAGAGAGAGACAGAGAGAGAAAGGTCTTCCTTTGCCGTTGGTTCACCCTCCAATGGCCGCCGCTGCAGCCGGCGCACCGCGCTGATCCTGGCAGGAGCCAGGAGCCAGGTGCTTTTCCTGGTCTCCCATGGGGTGCAGGGCCCAAGCACCTGGGCCATCCTCCACTGCACTCCCTGGCCATAGCAGAGAGCTGGCCTGGAAGAGGGGCAACCGGGACAGAATCCGGCGCCCCAACCGGGACTAGAACCCGGTGTGCCGGCGCCGCAAGGTGGAGGATTAGCCTATTGAGCCACGGCGCCGGCTCAAAATTTTTTAAATTGGTCTTTGCACACCGTGAGAAGATAAGCTACTTCCACTCCCACTGGGGAAGAAATACACACGGTGTTTGCAGCCCCATCTCTTACAGCACTGCAAGACACATGTTGGCAGTCCTTAGATGCTTGCTGAATCAAATCCATGTTACACAGAGCAGTTCCATGATTACATTTATATAAACCTGAACATAAGAATTTGTATATGTAGCTGATCAGAATGCAGTACTTACTTAATGAACACAGCTTTTTTCTTTGATTTAACCAAGAGGGAAAAAAAGACCATGGTAATCAATGAGATCAGGAGAGAAGGAGGGGAAGAAAGTGATTTGTGCATTATAAACAGCAATTTTCTACAGGCTTGGATCAATTCAGAATGAACCATTCATTGGCAATCAATAGCTATCTGGTAACAAATCTCAAATTCCCATCTGACTTTTAACTAAAAGAGCCATTTGATGACCCAACTCAGTGGACACACGTGTGCCTTTTTCCCACGGTGGCAAAACTGTCTGTTGTAACACTGAGCATCGCCTGCACCCCAGAGGGTCTGCAGGCCGACACACTCACATTCCCAGGGCCAGGCGGCTGTGCAGTGCGGGAGCAAGCAAGTAGCAGCACGTCACAATGCACAGCTGCCTGTCATACCCAAAGCAACCACCCAATCCTCTGCCTCCCCTGGGCACCTACAGTCTCCCAGAAACATACGATCTGGAAGCTTCGGTCCAGAGACTGCCACTCATGGTGAAGGGACAAGAGTCATTCCCAGGTAGGCACGGGGAAGTGAGGAGTGCTGCTGGCGTCTACAGCAAAGTGCAAGGCCCTGGGCTCCCAGGCTCCGCCTCCATCTTCTTTTCCCCAAACACTGACCAGCTCCCTTGCCTCTGTTTCAGCGGGCTTCTCTTCTGTCAGGGGTGCTGTTCATAGCCAGTAGGGAGGTCAGACTCCAAAGCCATCTTCTTTGGCTCAACTCCCACTTATTCACTGTATGGATATGGACAAGTTCTTTCATCTGTGTCTCATATCTGGGATAACAATGAAGAGAAAAAAGAAAGGTATATCTTTACTATAATATTTTTTTGAAGTCAAAAAAAAACCACCTATATTTTTGTATGAGAGTAGAAGGGTGGTAGGCTGCAAATCATATGTTAACACTGATTATCTGAGTGAGGATGAGAGTGGAAATGATTGTTAATATTTTCTTTATTCACTTTGATGTTGTATAAAAAATTTAATAAAGTACAAAAGTATAGAAGATTGATAGATTGAAGCCTTTTATCTTTCTAAAAAGGATTTTGATAGTTTGAAGGAAAAAAGGAAGAGCAGAGCAAAATGAGGCTAGAAGTTAAATTAGTGCCGTGAATTTTCTACAAGTCTGCATCACTCAAGTTATCAGGGAAAAAATTAAAAATGAGGGAAAATTTTCTCTACCACCAAATGATACTACTCTCTAATCTTGTGTTTATTTTTAAATCTTTATCCATTATAATAGCTATATTGTTTCATGAAAAGAAATCTGGAAAAAGCACAGGCACAAAAAAGGGGGGGAAAGCATGCACCCCTGTTGACATGATCCAAAGACAATCACCGCTAACGTCAGAACCTGTTTCCTCTCTGTCTTTTCCCAGCAGGCAGATGTTTTCGACAGTAATACTGTGACTGTGTATTATTGTTGTCTGTTGACTCCCTGTTCGCGGCCAGCTTTCCTCTCCGAACAGCCTCAGCCCTCCCTGGGAATGGGAAGAACAGGAAGCTTAATTCATGCACCAGGCAGTTACAACCCCGTCAGCCAGTGTAGGAGGAAACTTACTCCACAGGTGCCTTCCGGGTAGAAATGCCTCCAGTCTGGCCAGGTGAAACTGTGTCCAGGAGGTACTGTGACGCAGCGAAGGGAGAAGCAACAGGTGTGGGGTCTCCTGGTTCATATGCACACCCTTTGCACACAGGTGCTCTGTGACAAGGCTGAGAATCACCCAAACCCAGAAGCAGCCTCATGTTCTCTTTTGTCTTGTGCCACGAGTCCCCCTCACACGCCCCCCAGGCTCTTCCCCCAGGGTGACTTTACCCTAATTACCACCCGCCTCCCAGCTTGGCGGCCTCACTGCCACAGGGACTGCAGTAGGAGTGTTCAGGGCAGGGCAGCCCCTGTGGATGCTGTAACCCCACCTGGGTGACCTCGCACTCTGGCCTCTTGACTCCTGCAGACTAAAGCAGACTCCAGCTTTGCGCATCTCTCCTTAGTTTGCCTGTCTCAAAGTCTGTTCAGAATTAATACCTTTTTATAAATTGACTAACGTAATTCTTTTTATATCTATGGGCCTACTTGTAGCCCTCTCCCTCCCTCAGTATAATAGATTTTCCCATGAATTCCCTCTGATCATCAGTGCTCGTCCAACACCGGCCCCTCCCTTTTGTCACTAGAACAACTGCATTTGCTTATTTTGTTTCAGTATTGGTGCTAACAGTCATAAAAAAAAAAAAAAAACAGCTGATAGACTTTGTTGTAATTTACTTAAAGACCTCGCTTTTATTGAACATTTGGGTTTTTACAGTTCTTCACTGTCAGAAATGGTGCTGTAATACACATTTTGAAGAAAAATTTTTACCTTTTTCCTTTACAACAGAATCTAAATAGATTTTTTAAATTTTATTTCCTTGGGGAAATTAAAAACAAGAGCTTCCCACACAATATTATAAATGTGTTAGTATTTTTTGTCCTCATCAAAGGAGGGGTAAGAGCCATATTTTCCCCTTACTTACTTTCCTCTACTTTTCCCTTCTTTCTCCTTCTCTTTTGATCTCCTTCAACTCTCCTTAGAAATCAAAACCAGGGGGCAGATGCTGTGGCATAGCAGGTTAACCCACAGCCTGCAGCGCCAGCATCCCATACGGGCACTGGCTTAAGTTCTAGCTGCTCCTCTTCTGATCCAGCTCTGTGCTATGATCCTGGGAAGGCAGGGAAGGATGGCCCAACTGCTTGGGCCCTGCACTCACGTGGGAGACCTGGAAGAAGCTCCTGGCTCCTGGCTTCAGATCAGCTCAGCTCTGGTTTTTGCGGCCATTTGGGAAGTGAACCAGTGTGGGGAGCAACCCGGACTAGACTGAGTTACTGGAATTAGGACTTATTCTATGCATCTGCTCTCCCACAATATGGCGCTGGGAGAGGAGAAAACAGCTTCTACGCAGCTGCCTCCAGTTCAACCAATAAACTGTAGGACCTACTCCTGATTGGAGGAGAGCAGCGTACTCGGCGTGTGGGCAGCCGAGTTGGGATTGGCGGAGGAGGACTATAAAGGAGGAGAGAGACGGCATGCACCAGGAACATCTATGGGGAACATCTAAGGGGAACATCTGAAGGAACGCCTGTGCAGCCCCCAGAAAGCCGGCCGGCGGTGTGCCGCTCCCCTGCGGAAGTGGGGAATGTGGCCAGGGGGAACTGCCCTTCCACGGAGGTGGAAGGGATAGTGGCCAACCCGGGAAGAACCAGTAGCAAGCCCGGGGAGGGCCGAGCAGACGAAAGAACAGCGCAGGGTCCTGTGTCGTTCCCCCACGAAGAGGGGGAGCGACATAATGGGGCCGTGACTCGGATATGAAGCCTAGGCAGGGCTTAGTGTCGTTCCTCCGTGAAGAGGGGGAGCGACAAACCAGCAGATGGACGATCTCTCTCTGTCTTTCCTCGTCTCTCTGTAACTCTACCTTTCAAGTAAATAAATAAATTTTAAAAAAAATCAAAACCAGTAAAGCAAAGCAGGACTATTTGGAGGGCTTTGGTGCTGTGCAAGCAGCAGGAGTGTAGGTAAGGAACTCCACACTCAGACTGAACCCTGCTGAAACAGTCCTCTCTGAGATCCCTTTGAATCCATAAACCAAAATGTATCTGACTTTGACCAAGCCCTCCCCTGTCCAAGAATGACATTCTGTCTCTCCAATCAGCAACAAGAGCATTCAATCTGTTATAACTAATGTAAATCACTGAGCTACCCAAATGCCTTTCCTCCCTTTTTGTCAATAAAGCTTCCAAAATGTTCTCTGTAAAGCTGGTGGTGCCTGCTTTTACAGAAGGTGGCACTGCATTTTCTTTTTAAAATTTGCTCCTCTATCATGAGAGGTTTAGAGCTAAGCTTTCAGAATGGCCCTGATTTGGTAGCCTTACTTTTTCAGAACCAGAGAAATCATGCCCCTTGTCCTTTTGGAAAGTTAAAAATAAGAATTCCTAGTTGTCTAGCACTTTTGCTTATATTATAGCATTTATTTTATTTTTTTACAGGTTTATCTATTAATTTGAAAGGCAAAGTTACAGAGAGTGGGAGAAGAGGTGGAGGGAGGGAGAGAGAGAGAGAGAGAGAGAGAGAGAGAGAGAGAGATCACTTTCATCCACTGGTTCACTCCCCAAATGGCCACAATGGCTGGGGCTATGCCAGATGGAAGCCAGGAGCCAGGAGCCTCCTCCGGCTCTCCCATGCAAGTGCAGGGGCCCAAGGACCTGGGCCACCCTCCACTGCTTTCCCAGGCTGTAGCAGAGAGCTGGATCAGAAGTGGAGCAGGCAGGACTTGAACCGGTCCCCATACAGGATGCCAGCATTGTGGGCGGTGGCTTTACCTGCTGGCCCCAAGAATTTGTTTCTCCATACAGTTTTATGAGCTTGGCAGCACAGACTTGCTTGCCCTTACTTCATGAACAAGGAAAGTGAGACTCTGAAGTTACTTGCCTAAAACTAGCAGCTGGACCTCTCTAAGTTGCATCCTATGACTTCAGCTTCAGGGTTCTTTTTCTGATACAGAGCTACTTGCAAAGCAGCCAGATACACTAACTGGATTGGATAAACTGACGTTATTAAGCCTCAGAACTCTTAGGAAGTAACAGATTCTAATCCAGGGAAATTTAATCTCCTAGATTAACTGGAAAATATGCTTCCTTCATCCATTAAAAATGAGCCTAGATAACAAGCAACACAAGAATCATTCACGCAGTTTAACTAAAAACACCTATTGAGCATTCAGTAGGTGCCACCATGTGAATGCAAATTCAGCATTGTTTTTTTCTGCTAGCCTTCTATTTTAAGATTTATTTATTTATTTGAAATGCAGAGTTACAGAAAGGCAAAGGCAGAGAGAGAGAGAGAGAGAGAGAGAGAGGGTTTTCCATTTGCTGGTTCACTTCCCAGATGACCACAACGGCTGGGGCCTGGGCAAGGTCAGTGTCAGGAGCCAGGAGCTTCTTCCGGGCCTCCCACATGGGTGCAGGGGCCCAAGGACTCGGGACATCCTCTGCTGCTGTTCCAGGAGCATGAGCAGGGAGCTAGATTCAAAGTGGAGCAGCTGGGCTCTTTCTCTTTCTCCTGATCTCTCTTCCTCTCTCTGTCTCTCTCAATCTCTTTCTGTCTCTTAATCTCTCTCTCACAGGCTCTCCTTTTCCCTCTTTTCCTTCTTTGCCCCTTCCCTCCTATCTGTCAGGCTTCCCCCAATAAACCCTTGCCCTTAAAAAAAAAAAAAAAAAAGTGGAGCAGCCGAGACTTGAACTGGCATCCATATGGGATGCCGGCACTGCAGGCTGTGGCTTAACTCATTGCACCACAGAACCAGCCCCCTCAGTTAGTCTTTATATAGCATTTTAACGATCAGTACTATTCCTACTGTACAGAGATGAGGAATTTGGGATTGAGCTTTAGCAATTTCCCTGAGTCACAGAGCAGGATTTACGCCTCGGTCTATATTGTTTTATATTATATAAAGTTCATATTATTTGTAATTATTTAAGATTTATTTATTTGAAAGGCAGAGTTACAGAGAGGCAGAGGCTACAGACAGAAAGAGAAGTCTTCCATCCGCTGGTTCACTCCCTAATTGGCTGCAACATCTGGAGCTGGGCTATCTGAAGCCAGGAGCTTCTTCCAGGTGTCTCACACGGGTGCAAAGGCCCAAAGACTTGGGCCATCTTTTACTGTTTTACCAGGCCATAGCAGAGAGCTGGTTCAGGAGTGGAGCAGCCAGGGCTCAAATCGGCCCCCATATGGGATGCTGGAACTGCAGGTGGTGGCTTGACATGCCCCTATTATTTGTAATTATTAAAAAATAAGATGGGGGGTGATTTTGTGGTGTAGCAGGTTAAGCTGCTGCCTGCAATGCTGGCATCCCATATGGGCACTAGCTTGAATCCCAGCTGCTCCATTTTTTATCTAGTTCTCTGCTAACATGCCTGGGAAATCACCTTAAGATGGCCCAAGTCCTTGGGCCCCTGCACCCATGAAGGAGATCTGGAAGAAGCTCCTGGCTCCTGACTTTGGATCGGCAAAGCTCTGCCAGTCATTTGTGGCCACTTGGGGAGTGAACCAGTGGATGGAAGGCCTTTCTCTCTCTCTCTCTCTCTCTCTCTCTCTCTGCCTCTCTCTGGAACTCTCTCTTTCAAATAAATAAATACATCTTAAAAAAAAAAAAAAGACATGCTTTCCTTATATTTAGTTCTACCACTGCATTTAGTCTGTTTTTTGTTACTTTAACCAAAATACCTGAGAGGAAATTCTTGGGTAAGAAAAGATTCATTTCAGTTTACAGTTTGGAGGTGGCAGTTCGGGATCAAGTGGCCCCATATCCTGGCATCTGTGAGGTCCAGTCATGGTGGGTACAGACGTAAGCTGGGAAGCTGAGAGCGAGGGGCTAAGCACAACTTGAACTCAGATAATCAACCTTCTCACAAGAACCGCCTTCCAAAAGGCCCCTGAGACCACCAGCCCTATCCCCAAGCTGCCATAATTAGATGAGGTCTCCACCCTTCATCCCTCAGCCCTTAACAGTAAGACATCAGAGTTTAAACAGCAGCCTGAGCTGGGGGACGGGGGGAACAAATCCTGTGGAACCGGGGGAACAAATCCTGTGGAACCCATGTTCCATTTATCTCTGACTCTTGCTCTCTCTCTTAGGCTCTCCTTCTCCCTCTTTTCCTTCTTTGCCCCTTCCCTCCTATCTGTTAGGTTTCCCCCAATAAACTCTTTCCCTAGAAAAAGAAAAAAGTGTCCCTGTCCCGTTGGTCTCTCGCCACTGGCCCTGGTTTAGCTTTGAGGATCCATAGAAAAAGCGCAGTACTTCTTTTCCATGGGACATGAAATTTGGAGACAATTATAATGTCCTTTGAGTCTGCATCCCTTCAGCTGTTTCTCCAATGGGATGACTGCAACCCCATTACCCTGGAGAACACACTTGTTCTAACTGAACGTGGCTTTCTAGAAGTGTTTGCCTACGAATGGCAAACATATTCCCCCTCTCCTAAAATGCTCTACACCTGCTTAAGCCACCCACTAATTTTCCTGCTCCCATTCTATTAAGTTACATTAACTTTATGATCTACAAAAATCCTCACAGGCTGAGTGTCCCTTATCCAAAATGCTTAGAATCTAAATGTTTCAGATTTGGGGAGTTGCTCAGATTTTAGAATATTTGCATAGGTTTACTAGTTGAGCAGCCCTGACCCAAAAATCTGAAATTCGAAATTCTCCAAACTCTAACCTATACTCAGGAAGTTCTGGTTTTCAGATTTTTTGATTAGGGATGTCCAAGCTGTATTCATGTCAGACAAGAAACTACTGAGTGAGGTCTCCTTAGTTCTGTGCTTGTGCCAATGTCTTTTTCAGATCAACTGCAAACGTGACATTTTACTTTTCCTATCCTACTTTGTCATTTGTTGCAGGAGAGTTGGCTCCCAGATTCTAAGCTGTTAAGATATAACAATTCCATTCAGGTCATTCTAGAGAAAGCTGAGTCTTCCTTAGTAATTGCCACATGATGGTCCCTGGAGTCCATGGGTCACAATTTATCCAAGCATCCTCTTACTGACAGATACAAAGGCACTGTCCTTTTTTAAATTTTTAAATTTTTATTTTTTTGACAGGCAGAGTGGACAGTGAGAGAGAGAGACAGAGAGAAAGGTCTTCCTTTTCCGTTGGTTCACCCTCCAATGGCCGCTGTGGCCCGTGCACTGCGCTGATCCGAAGCCAGGAGCCAGGTGCTTCTCCTGGTCTCCCATGTGGGTGCAGGGCCCAAGCACTTGGGCCATCCTCTACTGCCTTCCCAGGCCACAGCAGAGAGCTGGCCTGGAAGAGGAGCAACCGGGACAGAATCCAGCGCCCCGACCGGGATTAGAACCTGGTGTGCCGGCGCCGCAAGGCGGAGGATTAGCCTATTGAGCCGCGGCGCCAGCCAAAGGCACTGTCTTTCTAATTTTTTTTTTTTGTAAACTGTAAGAACTACTACAAGAAAGGTACCAGGTTTTATTAAAAAAAAAAAAAAAAAGTCTGAAACGAAGCATTGCTGCACCAAAGGGGTATACATTTGTAATCGTATCAGATACTGCCAAGATTAACTTACCAAAAGGTTCTAACAGTTCACAGCACTCTGGCAATATATGGGGTAATGGGAAGAATTGAAATAAAAACTAAGAGGGTAAAATAAAGCTAGGAGTAAAACAAGTTCTTTGAACTGTTCTATACTGTGCATGTATTACTTGGATTAAGCAGGAAAAAAAATTTTTTTTTTTGGCAGGCAGAGTGGACAGTGAGAGAGAGAGACAGAGAGAAAGGTCTTCCTTTGCCGTTGGTTCACCCTCCAATGGCCGCCTCGGCCGGCGCGCTGCGGCCGGCGCACCGCGCTGATCCAATGGCAGGAGCCAGGAGCCAGGTGCTTTTCCTGGTTTCCCATGGGGTGCAGGGCCCAAGCACCTGGGCCATCCTCCACTGCACTCCCTGGCCACAGCAGAGAGCTGGCCTGGAAGAGGGGCAACCGGGACAGAATCTGGCGCCCCGACCGGTACTAGAACCCGGTGTGCCGGCGCCGCTAGGCGGAGGATTAGCCTAGTGAGCCTCGGCGCCGGCCAGGAAAAAAATGTTTTAAAAAGAAGCTAGAGGGGACTGGTGTGGAGTAGCCAGTGTAGCCATTGCCTGTGACAACGGCATCCCATACATGTGCCACTTCCAAACCCAGCTGCAACACTTCTGATCTAGCTTTTCTGGTGATGCACCTGGGAAAGCAGCAGCAGATGACCCAAGTGCTTGCCACCCATGCAGGTGGCCTGGATGGAGCTCCAGGCGCCCAGCTTGGGCCTGGCCCAGCACAGGTCATTGTGGCCATTTGGAGAGTGAACCAGTAGACAGAAGATCTCAGTCTTCCTCTGTCTCTCCCTCTCTGTCAGTTTGCTGTTCAAATAAATAAATAAATAAAACTGAAAAAAAAAAAAACAGTGAAAAATTTTCTCTTAAGGCTTTTTGTTACTAAACCTACGTAGATATTCATCTTTTTCTGCAATCCTATTTTTTTAGAGAGGTAGAGTTACAGACAGTGAGAGGGAGAGACAGAGAGAAAGGTCTTCCATCCGCTGGTTCACTCTCCAAATGGCCACAACGGCCAGCGCTGCACCGATCCGAAGCCAGGAGCCAGGAGCTTCATCCCGGTCTCCCACGTGGGTGCAGGGGCCCAAGAACTTGGGCCATCCTCCATTGCTTTCCCAGGTCATAGCAGAGAGCTGGATTGGAAGAGAACAGCCGGGACTAAAGCCAGCACCCATATGGGATGCCAGTGCCACAGGCAGAGGATTAACCTACTGTGCCATGGTGCCCTCTGCAATCCTATTTCAACACCTACTATTTGTTTCTATCCTGAGACAAAGGATCTATGACTATCAAGATGATTTCCACTGACCTGTCATTCAAGACTTTCAGTGTCTTTTTTTTTTTTTAAGATTTATGTATTTATTTGAGAGGTGGAGTTACAGACAGAGGGAGGGAGAGACAGAGAGGTCTTCCATCCACTGGTTCACTCCTCAAATGGATGCAACAGCTGGAGCTGAGCCAATCCGAAGCCAGGAGCCAGGAGCTTTTTCTGGGTCTCCCATGTGGGTTCAGGGGCCCAGGTACTCGGGCCATCCTCCACTGCTTTCCCAGGCTATCAGCTGGAATCAGAAGTGGAACAGCTGGGACTCGAACCGGTGCCCATATGCCATGCCCGTGCTGCAGGCAGAGCCTTAGCCCACTACACCACAGCACCGTCCCCTCATTGTCTTCCGGATCTTCTTGACTTCAGAGGTCAGGCTTGGAGTCAAGCTCACCGGCGCTTGTGTAGCCACTTCCCAAATGTGTGACTCTGAGGCATGAGTGAGAAGCCTCCAGCTTGAGTTTCTTTATATGTGAAAGGGGCATAATACTGCTTACCTGATGTGTTTTCAGAATGAGAAAGGTAATACTGGCAAAGGCTCTGCGGAGAGGCCTGGTCCATGCTACTACTGGTTAGTGCACAATTGCACACACTGGCAAGGTGTGCACTCACAGCTGACAACAACTACCAAGCACTTGATAGGCACAGCCAACTTCAAACTCAGGAGCCACCTGGTTAAACAATGTCAGAATCAGGTAGGAACTACTATGACCTAATTTCAGAATAAGACAAGTCCTGCTGTATCTCCACATTATAGATAAGAAAAATGGGGATCAGAGAGGTAAAGTAGCTTATCTAAGGTCACACAGCTGATAACAAAGCCTTCATTCCGTGAATGATAATTATGGTAATTACAATAATCAAAATTAATCTTGTTGACTGCCTTACTTTACATGACTTCATCCACAAGACTTGGTGGAACTTCAGGTTGTTGGTGGGAGAATGGTGAGTAAAGGCACCAACCCCATGTTTGGCTGCAACCAGGAGCCCATCCCAAGGGGTTAGGGTGGAGTGGGCAGGCATCCCATCTCTCCAGAGAGTCTGGGCATCCAGCAGAGAGGGCAGAGCCCTAACTGCTGAGTGAGCACACTTGAACCACCAGCAGGTGGCAGTGTGGTGATGCCCGGGGAAGATGGGCCAGAAGTGGACTGGAACCACCTGCTGGGGCCCAGGAGCCAGCTCTACCTTTGGGAAGGCGTGAGCTGCCTTCAAGATGGGACCTCAGTCCCTCTGGGCTTGGGGTTCAAATAATCAGGAGTGGTGGTGACGACACAGTCATGGTAAGGGGTTGGAGAAGACCACAGCTCTCTGGGCCAAGGTGTGCCCTGGAAGGAAGCTCACCCCTCAAGTTCATAGCCCAAGGATGCCCAATATTAGGCCAAAGTTTATGGTGCTGCCAAGCAAATAGTTGCCAGGCTCCTGCATCTACTGCTAGGGGCAGTTGGATGTGCAAGGAACCTGCATCTACCTGGCAGATTCAAAGCCTGCATTGACCATAGTCATGTTTAGCTTCTGGGCATACACTGACATTACAAAGTTTGCATTCCTTCCCCTGGGTTTTGCATCCTAGCAGAAATTATTTTGGATTGTAAAGCCTTCCTTTAGCTCTTGATTCAAATGAATGCCTTGCTCAGAAGTTTAAAACCAAAGGGCCTATCACATATGAGCAGCAGGTCTAATTTCCCATTAGCAGGTTTTTTTTTTTTTTTTTTTGACAGGCAGAGTGGACAGTGAGAGAGAGAGACAGAGAGAAAGGTCTTCCTTTGCCGTTGGTTCACCCTCCAATGGCCGCCGCTGCCAGTGCGCTGCGGCCGGCGCACTGCGCTGATCCAAAGGCAGGAGCCAGGTGCTTATCCTGATCTCCCATGCAGGTGCAGGACCCAAGCACTTGGGCCATCCTCCACTGCACTCTCGGGCCACAGCAGAGAGCTGGCCTGGAAGAGGGGCAACCGGGACAGAATCCGGCGCCCCGACCGGGACTAGAACCCGGTGTGCTGGTGCCGCAAGGTGGAGGATTAGCCTAGTGAGCCGCGGCGCCGGCCCCATTAGCAGTTTTGCCTGTGGTCTCTGCCCCCAAATCCAGTACCTTCCTCCTCTCTCTCTCTCTCTCTCTCTCTCTCTCTCTCTCTCTCTCACTCTCTCTCTCTCTCTTGCCTTCTTCAGTTCCGAAAACTGCAGCATGTGAATCGCAGAGTGTGCCTCTCTGGAAAGCATCCACTTACATAACTCTTCCTACCATGATCAAAAAATCTGTCAGCACACTTGGCTTGTGAATGTTGTTGAGCCTGAAATTCACACTCAACACTTCAAAAGTATCACAGCAAGCCTGTTGAACTTTCCAGGGAAGAAGCTCAGAAATTCTAATACCCACTAGGCTCCACTCACAAATGAAAATGTTCCCACAAATCCTCTGCTGAAGGAGTCAGCAAGAATAATTAGAACAATAGAGATGATACCCGTTGAAATCAAACCGACTTCTCTCCAAAGGTTTTCATTAAATGCAGAGGGAACAGCACTTGGTGGCGTGCCAGAAGGCACGAGTGGAATCCTTTCCTAGCTATTTGCTAGCTAGTGTAGAGCATGGGGGAGACAGCTGACTTCCCGGAGCCTGCTTCCTTATTTGTCAAACAGAAGATGAGGGTAGAAAACCACAAAGCCAAAGGGAGGTGTTTTGGCTTGAGCATAAATAATGCAAGCATATATAATTCACTTTTTAAATGTTTGCTGCCCACTGTTCTTTTCTCCTTCTGCAAAGTATGCTATGTGAGAGCAGGACTGGGTAGGTGAGTGTTTGCTGATATTTTGCCAAGTGCTTAGAACCCTCTGGCACTCAGGAAATGTGGAGGCGTATTTGTTGAATGGACAGAAGAACCAAAACAGGGCACAGGATGGCCAAACAAATATCTGAACCAATCAGGAAAATCTTTCCTTTGCCCTGGTACATAACAGAGCCAGCTAAGAGAGAGCTAAGGGGTGGGGTCTCATGGCCAATGCTTCACCTGGGGTGAAAATGTCCTCCCAGTGACTCCTTGCATGGAGGCTGCCGAGCTTTGTTGGGTGGGTGTAAAACAGAGTGACAGCCGAAGCATTTGGGGTCCCACTCTGCCCAGAGCTCTGCTTCTGCACCTGCTTTCCCCTGAGCCTTCAACGCCCTCTGCCTCCTCATCTCGACTCAGCCTAGGAAATACAGGTCAGCCCCCAAGGCCAGCTTAAACCTTGCTTGCCTGCCCCTCCCTGGTTCTCACAGTCAAGGGTCTATGTCCCTCTCCTCCGGAAGCAATGTGACTAGCAGCTCACACCGGCAGGCTGTAGGGGACAGTCCTAGGCAACCAGGATGGCTGTGTACCCCTAGCAGGTGCTCCCTATGGGACCAGAACTCACATTTCTTTGGCTCTCCAGCATCTAGTTGAGACCTGAAAGAGTGACAGGTTAAAGTGGAACCATACACGTGAGCATTGCAGCGTGTAGTGGGCTGGGCTCTCTTCTTTTTTAACTTCTGGAAGATGAGCTCTGCATATCCCAGAAGAAAATGAGAAATATCAGGAGGAACCAATCCTATGACGAACAGAACGTCTTTCCATGCTTGCCCAACATGATGGTAAACGCTTCGGGGCACAGCCTTAAAATGGGCAAATACAGAGCTGGCTCTCAGTCTTCTGTTTCTTGCTGCTCAGGGTGGTCCATGGACCACTAGCCACGGCCCCAAGAACCTGAGATGCAGAACCGTGGGGCCCCAGCCTGGGACTACTGGATCAGAATCTGCATTTTAAGAAAATCTCCAGGCATGGGTGTGTGGCACAGAGGTGAACCTCGCTTAGGGCATCCACAACCCATAACAGAGAGCCTAGCATCAAGCTCCGGCTCTGCTGGCAAGTCCAGGTTCCCGCTAGTGCAACACCCTGGGAGGAGGCAGATGATGGCTCAAGAACTTGGGTCCCTGCCACCCATGTGGGAACCCCAGATGCAGCTCCAGTGTCTCGGCTTTGCCTTGGCCCCCGCTGTAGATATTTGGGGAGTGAACCAGTGGGTGAAAGTTTCATCTCTCTCCGCCCCCTCCACCCTACCTTCTAAATATATACCAAAAAATTTTTTAAAAAGATTTATTTTGGCCAGCGCCGCGGCTCAATAGGCTAATCCTCTGCCTAGCGGCGCCGGCACACCGGGTTCCAGTCCTGGTCGGGGCGCCGGATTCTGTCCCGGTTGCCCCTCTTCCAGGCCAGCTCTCTTCTGTGGCCAAGGAGTGCAGTGGAGGATGGCCCAAGTACTTGGGCCCTGCACCCCGTGGGAGACCGGGATAGGCACCTGGCTCCTGCCTTTGGATCAGCGCGGTGCGCAGGCCGCAGCACGCCAACCGCGGCGGCCATTGGAGGGTGAACCAACGGCAAAGGAAGACCTTTCTCTCTGTCTCTCTCTCTCACTGTCCACTCTGCCTGTTAAAAAAAAAAAGATTTATTTTATTTATTTGAAAGACAGAGTTACAGAGAGAGGTAGGGAGGCAGAGAGAGGGGTCTTCCATCAGCTGGTTCACTCCCCAGATGACCACAATGGCTGGAACTGCGCTGATCCGAAGCCAGGAGCCAGGAGCTTCTTCTAGGTCTCCCATGGGTACAGGGGCGCAAGGACTTGGGCCATCTTCTACTGCTTTCTCAGGCCACAGCAGAGAGCTGGATTGGAAGAGGAGCAGCCGGGACTAGAACTGGCACCCATATGGGATGCTGGCACTGCAGGCCAGGGCTTTAACCCGCTGCGCCACAGCACTGGCCTCCAAACATTTTTTTTTTAAAGATCCCCAGCTGATTCCTACCCACAGTGAAGCTTGAGAATCACTGCTTTATAGTGGTCAGAAACACCCGTGGTGGGCCACACAACTACAGTTTGCCAGCCTTACCCCTGCAAATGTTGATTACTCAGGTTTACAGGTAGTGCCAAGGCACCTGTTTTGAGGAAACACCGCAGGTAGTTTGGATTTGTAGTAAACACTGAGAGCTGCTAGAAGTCTGTCATTTTTCTGTTGCATGTGTTTCTCAAAATGTGGTGTTTGGACCATCTGTATCTGCTGCTTGCAAAAAAGCATAGGTTACAGGTAATCCCTGGGCATCTGGAATCCGAATCCTGGAGGTGAGGTGAGGCCCTGGAATGGGTGTTTTTCAATAAACTTTGTGGGGGATTCTTAGATCTCTCCACGTTTCTGAATCTTTGCCCTGTGAGAAGAAACAAGGGAGAAGGCACAGTGTGAGTGTTCCTGTGGATAGTGCACACCTACTATTCCTTCACCACTCCCGACAGCCTCCCTGTCTAACATCACTTTTCTGAGAACCAGCCGCTGTCATTTTCAGTCCACGTGGCTTAGATATGACTGGCCCTGCTCCTTCTAGAAATGAGCATTTAACCTGGGCCCGAACAACTAGAGGACCCCTTCCCCCGCCCAGAGCGAAGGGGTCAAGATTGGACACGACTTAGAAGTTTGCCAATGAGATCAGTGCTGTTTCTTGGATTACTGGGGGAGGAAGACTGTACCTCAGGAAGTCCCAGGCTGTGGAATGTGAGTCCTGGGCTGCTGCTCGTCATCTTTGCCATCATCTGGGGGACACTACAGCACAGAAGAAAGCTGAGGCAGAAGGCAGGAGGGGTGGAGAGGTTGGGTATCCTGGCCATCATGAAACGATGAGGAGTTACACTGATGCAGTGCTTAAAATAAAACATTAGGAATTACATGAGAAATAAATTCAGTGGTCAAATAGTTTATGAGACACTGCATTAAACAAATTTCGACAAAATTCACCTCTCAGGACTTCTCAGATTCTTGAAGGTACCAAACCACACTGTGAGTTTCTAAGATACAGCATCTAACAGACAAGAATTCTGAATGGCATGGTGGTATGACCCTTGGGAAAAGGCATGGGGGGAGTGGTGGCTGGGTTAAATAGTTTTTGAAATATTTCCAACAAAGTATTTTATTTCATGCTTCCAGCAGTTTTTGAGGAGAGCACTATTGGTCCAGAGGATGAAATTAAAGCTAGACTGAATTGCCCAAGGCTGCCCAGCCAGCCAGCCAGCGGCTGACCCAGATCCACAAGGGTCCATGGCAGAGCAGGATGATGGATACCTGGCACCTCTAAGCCCCAGCACTGTGGGCTTTCTGATGCTTGCCTCTATCACCTGACATGGCATTTCCCAGAATGCAAATGGTTGGTCTGTGAGAACAGAGCAAGATTACAGTGAATTATACAAATGTTAATTCGTGCAAGACATAGACCAAATAAGCTTGCGGCCCCTCTCTTGCAAGTGGTTCTTCAAGAACTCTTTGCAGAAGACATGATTTCCTCCTTTTCATGGCTGAGTAATATTCCAGTTCCTATCATCTGCTGTGTTTTCTAATCTATTCACCCACCAACATGCACCTCAGTTGGTTTCGTATTTTAGCTGTCAAGAATAGCTTTGGAACTGGAGGGGAGTACGAAGAGTGAAATAAGCTTGGCACAGAAAGATGAACACTGCATGTTCTCACTCATTTGTGGAAGCTAAGAAAGCTGATCACACAGAAATAGAGAACAGGACACAGGCCACTAGATGCTGGTAGGAATGAGGCAAGATGGCAGAAATTGTATAGTGGGTATCAAAATACAGTTTGATGCTGTATAGCACAGTAAGGCAACTGATATCTACAACAGTAAACTCTCCATTTCAAAACAACTAGAGAAGAGTTTAAAAGTTCCCAACAATACAAGGAGTTTCAAAAAGTTTGTGGGAAATGGAATTAAAATCTGAATTTGTTTGGGGCCAGCATCGTGGCACAGTGTGGACTAAGCCACCACCTACAACTCCAGCATCCCATATCAGATTAAAGTCCTGGCTGCTCCGCTTCTGATCCAGCTCCATGCTAATGCACTTTGGAAAGCAGCAGAAAACGGCCCAGATGCTAGAGTCTGAACCTTTATTCCCAATCAAAGCCACATGAGATTATAGAAGTTTTGGTACACAGGCTTGGAGAAGCCCCTTCCTCTGGATAATATTAATCCCGTCCCCTGGTGCCTCCAGCCTTCTGCTGCAAGGCCAGTACTATCAGATAGCTCAGGGAGTAGTTTCACAGGTCACGTTTTGGAACTTTCGTCCAACTCAAAATGGAACCTCTTTCCCCTTTGCATTGCCACTCATCGGGTCTTGGAAACCTGAATGTCTTCCATATTATCTCAGCCTTGAATCAGAAATGCAACAGACATTTGCAGAGTGTTTCATCATTGACAAAGTGAGTTCACACCTATTATGTTGTCTCACAGATTCACACAATATTTCTAACGACTCCTCCCCTCCCTTCCCCTCCCCCACCCCATACCATGCCCAGGAGGCAGGATCTGCAAGCCCTTTAATCCTCAAACACTCTTGTGGTTGAGAAGAAGGGGTGTGTGGCATATTTCCATCAGGTACAGGCATTTAACAAAGGATACCTTCCTTTTTCTTTTTTTAAAAGATTTATTTGTTTATTCTTTTGAAAGGCAGAGCTTCAGAGAGGCAGAGGCAGAGAGAGAGAGAGAGAGAGAGAGATCTTCCATCCGATGGTTCACTCCCCAAATGGCCACTATGGCCAGAGCTGGGTCGATCTGAAGTCAGCATCCAGGAGCTTTCTCTGGATCTCCCATGCAGGTACAGGGGCCCAAGGACCTGGGCCATCTTCTACTGCTTTCCCAGGCCATAGCAGAGAGCTGGATCAGAAGTGGAGCAGCCAGAACTCGAACTGGCACCCATATAGGATGCCAGCACTGCAGGCAGGCTTTACCCGCTACACCACAGTGCTGGCCCCACTGGCACACCTTCTAAGCCCAGTACAGTAATATCATTTCTTTGGAAAGAGTGCTTTGTACAAGCTCTCTGTTACGGGGCAGTCCTGGATTAAATCCTTTTCCCCCTGTTTTCTCACCATGGGCTACATTTTTGTGCTAAAAATATAGCTAGCATAAATTTCATCACTTTGAGCTTTAGCCTACTTTTGTAAATCTAATTTGGAATTCAACATCTCTGCCTCTCAGCTCTCTGAATCAAGAAGCAGATACAGGCTCTGCGACAAATTTAGCAATTTAGTTCAACCAACATTTATTGAGTGTCCTTGAATGCGAAGCAAATTGTGAAGCTCCGTGGCCTTTGCCAGGTGGGCCAATGACCTGAGTCAATGACATAGCTGTGCTGGAGCCCAGCCAAGGGCGGCAGCCTTCACCGTGGTTCAGGGAGGTGACATACAACCTAACCTACAGGAAAACTTCAGGCTGTGTCACTACAGGTCTTCCTTTTTGCTGGGCCATGCACACGGAGGATCACAGAAATCTTTTTTATTTTAATTGTGAAACATTCCAGCTAAAAACGTCCTCATGGCTGGCATGTTTAATTGAGCTCCTGAGAGGCTGTGTCTCAGAGACTTGGGGATGAATCACCCGCAGTCCCATCGGTCTCACCAAGAACCCATTGATGTTTCATAAATCCAAGTCGGTACAAATCTAATTGAGTTACCATGCTGAATTAGCTCACATCTAAATGGCATTCATGTCTACAAATGGAATAATTAGAGTCTAGAAAATGGGATATATCAAGTGGCATCCCAAGTGACAACACAGAGGCGTTTGTATTCATTCAATCAACCGCTTAAAAAGAGGCAGGGAGGGGGGAGCCACTGTAAGACTTGACATAGGCAGGATGATTAGCCGTGGTATTTGAGCTTTCAGTTTCTCTCATTTTTTTAATATTTATATTTACCTCCAAGAGGCCCCTTTATTCATTCTTCAGATATAAGAAAGGAAAATGTTGGGCCCGAAGTTATTTTGGACCACCTGGTTTACAAATTAAAAAAAAATTTAAAAGGAGGAAGGGGTAGTCCATTTAAGCCTATGGTTCTGTTTGTTTTCATCCATTGGGAATGGCTCCCTTGGTTCATTGCTTTTTTAAAATTTATTTAAGTTATACAAGTTTCCTATATTTCATATATACAGATTTAGGAACACAATGGGGTTTTCCCTCCCTCCCACCACATTGCAGCCCTCCTCCCTCCCGGATTCCCATTCTTAATTTTTGTGATGATCTATTATCAGTTTACTTAGTGATTATATAGTTAGTCCTACTCTAAGTAGAGGAGTTTGGCAAATAGTATGAAGAGAAAGAAAACAAAGTAACATAAAGCAAAACTAAACAAAAGGCTGTTCCTCCCTGGAAGAGACAAGGACTACAAACAGAGCTCGTTCCTCTTGAGCTGCTTCTGTGATTTTATGCTTCTGCATTTGCTTCTAAACACACCAGCCAAGATTAATTCATACTTTATTGGGCAGGTGGGTTTGGCTGTGAATGACAGACCATACTTTATCTGCAAAGGACGGAAGTACCTAATCAGAAAAAAAATCAAGCCGATATCCTCATCCAGAAAGGATCTCATTAAATGGTTTATTTCCAAGTTAGTTTAGGTGTGAACTTCTAAGATATCTTAATGTAACTCTCTCTCAATTAATAGTTCTACTCAGCAAATATTAGAGAACAGGAAGAAGGCATCTTGACGAGGCAGGCTAATAGGCCCCTTCTAATTCACACTGTAGTCTCCCACCTAATTTACATACTTAGTTTATTTATTACCCCAATTAAGTTTTGCAAATAGTTTGCAATGAGGTGCCCATGACCTCATAACTCACAATTACTCTTGGGATCTCCAGGCCATGTGGCACATTTTGAATACTACTGCAATATCTTCCAGGAAAGGACTGTACCGAGGACGTGATGGATGGTGACGTGAGCACCTTGTCCGTGAGAGGCAGGATTGGAAAGCTGTCTTCGTTCCACTACCTGGAGTCTGGCTCACAATCCGGAGTGTTTGGATTGGGGTTAGCAGCAGTCCCTGTGACCCTGGGTTTTCTCGTCACTGGAGCTCCCTATATCTGCAGATCTCATGGCCGCAGGTGGAGCTGTTCCATACTTGTAGTCTGTACTTGCTCTCCGGCTAGTCCTTGCAGTGCACCGGGGAGAACGGTATTATCTGATGGGACCTGAGACCTGTCTCCGATCCTATTCCCGCCCATCAGATTTCTCTAATTGGTCCATGAAAAAGTGGAACTGAGCAAATATTAACAGTACTGTACTATTATCAATTTCTCAGTTTTGACAAACTGGGATGTGGTAAGATGCTAGCAATAGGGGAAGCTGCGTGAGACATGGACAAGAACCCCCTGTTCTATCTTTGCAACTTTTCTGTAAATATAAAATGAATTCAGGATAAAAAAAGGTTTTTAAAAGTCTTTGTAATCGGGGCCGGCGCCGTGGCTCACTAGGCTAATCCTCCGCCTTGTGGCGCCGGCACACCGGGTTCTAGTCCCAGTTGGGGCACCGGATTCTGTCCCGGTTGCCCCTCTTCCAGGCCAGCTCTCTGCTGTGGCCAGGGAGTGCAGTGGAGGATGGCCCAAGTGCTTGGGCCCTGCACCCCATGGGAGACCAGGAGAAGCACCTGGCTCCTGTCATTGGATTAGCGCGGTGCAACAGCCGCAGTGCGCCGGCAAAAAGGAAGACCTTTCTCTCTCACTGTCCACTCTGCCTGTCAAAAAAAAAAAAAAAAAAAAAAAAAAAAAAAAAAACAACTTTGTAATCACCAAAGTAAGCAGTATCTTTATAAGAGTGTCCCTTTTAAAGTCCATTCAAGAGTAGACCAGCAGGCAGCCAGGTGGAGTGCGGTGAAAGGGGCGGTATATGTAAACAGGAGGGAGTTGGAGAAGGGCCAAGGCTGGGCCAGCCAGGAACCCCAAAAAAGGCCTTTTTTCTCTTCATCACCCAATTTCCTAAGTAACTGGCATTGTTGTTAATAATGTACCAATTTAAGGGCTTGATAAGGAACAAATATGAAAATAATGATTGGGGCCAGTGCTGTGGCACAGCAGGTTAAAGCCCTGGCCTGAAGCACTGGCATCCCATATGGGTGCTGGTTCTAGTCCTGGCTGCTCCACTTCTGATCCAGCTCTCTGCTATGGCCTGGGAAAACCGTAGAAAATGGCCAAGTCCTTGAGCCCCTGCTCCCGCTTGGGAGACCCAGAAGAAGCTCCTGGATCCTGGCTTTGGCTCTGCACAGCTCCAGCCGTTGTGGCCATTTGAGGGGTGAAACGGCAGGTGGAAGACCTCTCTCTCTCTCTCTAGCTCTATCTCTCTCTCTCTGTAACTGTGTCTTTCAAATAATAAATAAAATAAATCTTTGAAAAAAGAAAATAATGATTATGTTTTAGGAAGCTAAAGTGTAAATACTTTCAGTAAACACCTCTTGTGGTGAGGAGTGTCGATGGTAAAACAGAACTGGGATGTGAACAAAATGATATAGGAATCATTGAAAGAAAGACCTGGAAGAATCACTGGAGCTGATTAGTCCCATTTACCCTTACAAATGATACTTCTGCATTTTACAGGACAGGAAAGCCAAGTGACTCATCCGAAGGTCACATTATCAGTCAGAAGCAGAAGCCCCATCTGCTGATTCCCAAGCAGTGCTCTTTCCATTGCACTCTAGTGTTTCCTGGTGTTATGTTTAAGATCAGCCCAAACACAGGGCTGATGTTGTGGCATAGCCAGCAAAGCCTCTGCCTGCAACACCAGCACCGCATGTGGGCACCAGTTTGGGTCCCAGCTGCTCCACCTCTGATCCAGCTCCCTGCTCATAATGCATCTGGGAAAGCAGTAGAAGATGGCCCAAGTTCTTGGAACCCTGGACCCATGTGCAAGACCCAGAGGAAGCTCTTGGCTCCTGGTTTCGGCCTGGTCCAGCCCTGGCCATTAAGGAGTGAACCAGCATTTGGAAGATCTCTCTCTCTCTGTCTCTGTCTCTTTCTGAACTCTGTCTTTCAAATAATTAAATAAATCATTATTTTAAAAAATCAGCCCAAACACAGAGCAAGCAAAATAATCCACTGAGAGTTTTCTTTCCAGGTTCAATATGAAAACCATCCCTCTCACTTCTAATAATTTATTAATAGGTGGTGAGAATTAATTTATAAACCTTACTTGTTAATAATGGTCTAATTATTAATGTGGAGGCAAATTGTTATGCAGGTACTTCAAAGAGCTCATGAAATGATGAATTGGGGTCGGTGCTGTGGCGCAGTGGGTTAAAGCCCTGGCCTGAAGCGCCGGCATCCCATATGGGTGCCGGCTCTAGTCCCAGCTGCTCCTCTTCCATTCTAGCTCTCTGCTGTGGCTTGGGAAAGCAGCACAAGGAGTTGGGCCCCTGCACCCATATGGGAGATCGGAAGAAGCTCCTGGCTCCTGGCTTCAGATCGGCACAGCTCCAGCCGTTGCAGCCATCTGGGGAGTGAACCAGTGGATGGAAGACCTGTCTCTACCTCTCTCTCTCTCTCTCCCTCTCCCCCCCCCCCCCGACTCTCCATAACTCTGCCTTTGAAATAAATAAATAAATCCTTAAAAAAGAAAGAAATGATGAGTCTATTTTGGCAATCAAATACTACATGTGGTTTTGAAATCCACATGTAGTTTTTTTATACTTTCTAAATGAACTTTTTGAAGACCCCTCCTAAAATAAACGCAATCACAGTACTGAATAGAATTCCCACAGCCTGGTGATATGTAGCTGCAAGAACCATCTCCACAGACCTGTCCTGAAACAGCTGGAACTCAACAGCTGGAAATCCAAGCTTTTCTAAGAGTGGAAATGCACCCCTGTTGCTTCCTGTACCTTAGCTGCAACACTTCCTGCACAGTTCTTCACACACAAGGTCACGGTTGTCTGTCACTGCCTTCAATTCATGTCTTACCTGGGGTTGTCTTGGAAGGAGACTCTAAACAGGACGCATCCTCCTCGGCTCCCAGCCTGATGCCTCTCACAGACGCTGCACTTAGGAATCTTGCCTGAGCATGTCTGTGTGCATGCTCTTTCATGAAACATTCCAAAAGCTCCATCCCTGAAATCACACCACATCAAAGGACAAATTAATCCATTGCACTGCAAGTTGGATGTGGACTGACTACCTGTGATAAGTTAGATCCCAAGAGAATGCTCAGAAAAGAATCTCCCCAGTTGACAAGAATTGGCACTATTAATTGTAATTATTCCCATGGTAAGTTGCCATGACTGTCATTAACTAGTTATATGTTCATCATTATGGTCTGTGGATATATCCATATATCCATATATTATAACTTATTTTTTAAAATTCTAATTCTGCTTTCCATGAACTTAATTAATTAATTTATTTATTTGAAAGACACAGAGACAGACTGACAGAGAGAAATTTGTCATACATTGGTTCACTTCCCCCAACTGCCTTTTTTTTTTTACAAATGGCTGGGCTGAAGCCAAGAGCCAGGAGCTCAACCTGGGTCTTACGCATGGGTCTCAGAGGCCCAATTACTTGAGGCATTGTCAGCTGCCTCTCAGGTTGTGCATAAGCAGAGAGCTGGAATCGGGACGTGAGTTGAGACTCGACCCCAGGCACTGGGATATGGGATTTGGTCTTCCCAAGTGGTGTCTTAACCACTAAACTAAACACCTGCAACCACATGTTGTGATTCACCTTGTGCTACTGACCTAATTTATGTTAACACCCCATATGGGCACCGGTTTGAATCCCGGCTACTCCACTTCCAATCCAGCTTTCTCCTATGACCTGGGAAAGCAGTAGAAGATGGCCCAGGTGCTTGGGCTCCTGCACCCGCATGGGAGACCCAGAACAAGCTCCTAGCTCCTGGCTCCTGGCTTCAGATTGGCGCAGCCATTGTGGCCATCTGGGGAGTGAACCAGCACATGGAACCAGACACTCTATCTTTACCTCTCTCTGTAACTCTGTCTTTCAAATAAATAAAATAAATCTTTAAAAAAAAAAGAAAAATAAAAGATATACCAGGGAAATGGAAACCAAAAGCAAGCAAGCATAGCTATCCTGATATGGAATAAAACAGACTTTAAATTAGAAACTGTAAAAAAAATAAAGAAGGACATCATATTTTGATAAAAGAAGACATAACAGTCAATATATATGCACCCAACACAAGATCACCCAGATATGTACAGAATCAAAGGGAGAGATTGACCCCAATAGAATAATAATGAGTGATTTCAACACCCTACTCTCATCAGTGGACAGATAATCCAGAAAAAAAAAATCAACAGATACATTAGAGTTGAAACATACTATGGGGCAAAGAGACCTGATATATTTTTTTAACATTTTTTTTTTTTTTTGACAGGCAGAGTTAGACAATGAGAGAAAGAGAGAGTGACAGAGAGGAAGGTCTCCCTTCCATTGGTTCACCCCCAAATGGCTGCCACAGCCAGTGTGCCGCGCTGATCCGAAGCTAGGAGCCAGGTGCAGGACCCAAGGACTTGAGCCATCCTCCGCTACCTTCCTGGGCTATAGCAGAGAGCTGGCCTGGAAGAGGAGCAACCGGGACAGAATCTGGTGCCCCAACCGGGACTAGAACCCCGGGTGCCAGCGCCGCAGGTGGAGGATTAGTCTAGTGAGCCGCAGCGCCGGCGGAGACCTGACATATATTTACAGCACATTTCACCCAACAGCTACAGAACACACATTCTTCTCATTAGCACATAGAACATTGTCTAGGACAGACCACATATTAGGCCACAAAGCAAGTCTCAGCAAATTTAAAAACACTGAACTCATACCAGGTATCTTCTCAGACTATAAAGGAATAAAACTAGAAGTCAACAGCAAGAAGAACAACAGAACACTCATAAATACTTGGAAATTAAACAATACGCTAATGAATGATCAACGGGTCATTGAAGAAAAGGGGCAACTGGGACAGAATCCGGCGCCCCGACCAGGACTAGAACCCAGTGTACCAGCACCGCAGGCAGAGGATTAGCCTATTGAGCCATGGTGCCGGCTATATCTTCTTTTTTAATATTTATTTATTTATTTGAAAGGCAGAGTTAGGCCTTTTCCAGGCCAGCTCTCTGCTGTGGCCTGCGAGTGCAGTGGAGGATGGCCCAAGTGCTTGGGCCCTGCACCCCATGGGAGACCAAGAGAAGCATCTGGCTCCTGCCATCGGATCAGCGTGGTGCGCCGGCTGCAGCATGCCGGCCGCGGCAGCCATTGGAGGGTGAACCAACAGCAAAGGAAGACCTTTGTCTCTGTCTCTCTCTCACACTGTCCACTCTGCCTGTCAAAAAAATAAAAAAAGAAGATATAAACAATCTAAAAAAAACCATGACAAAATTGAGATTTAAGCAGCAATCAGAAGTCTTCCACCAATGAAAAGTGCAGGCCCTGATGACTTTATTATTGAATTCTATGTAACGTGCAAAGAGGAAGTAACTCCAATACTCTTCAAACTATTCCAAAATATTAAACAGGATGAAATTCTGCCAAACTCTTTTTACGAGGCCAGCATTACTTTGATACCAATGCCAGACACAACATGAAAACTACAGACCTATATCCTTAATGAACATAGATGCAAAGATTCTCAATAAAATACTAGCAAATCAAATCCAAAACCACATCAAAAAGATCATACATCACAATCAAATGGGATTTATCGCAGAAATGCAAGGGTGGTTCAACATTCATGCATCAATAAATGTCATAAACCACATCAATAGAATTAAGAATAAAAATCATAAGGTCTTCTCATTAACAATATATATTAACAATATATATAATATATATAACAATATATATATTATGTATATTGTTATATATAATTATATATTGTTATATAATATAATTATATATTGTTATATAATATAATTATATATTGTTATATAATATGCATTATATAATATATAATATATAATATATAACTATATATATTAACTATATATATATTAAGGCTATATATCACAAAGCAACAGCCAATATAATACTGAATGGGAAAAAACTGAAAGTATTTCCCCTCAGATCTGGAACAAGACAAAGATGTTCACTTTAACCACTCTTATTCAATATAGTACTATAAGTTTTAGCAAGAGGAATCAGAGAGGACAAAGAAATAACGGGCATCAAAATTGGAAAAGATGAAATCAAATTCTGCATGTTTACAGATGACATGACATTGTACATGGAAAAACCCAAAAATCCCACCAAAAAAACTGTTTGAACTGATAAACCAATTCAGTAAAATTGCAGGTTACAAAATAAACACACAAAAAATGGTAGCTTTTTTGTATGCTAAGACTACACATGTAATGCTAATTCACAGAAAGAGAAATCAAGAAAGAAATTCCATTCACAACAGCCACAAAAAAAAAATCAAACATTTAGGAATAAATTTAATTAAAAAAGTGAAAGATCTCTACAATGAAAATTATCAAACGCTGATGAAAGAAATCATCGAAGATGAAAAAAATGGAAATATATTCCTTGCTCATGGATTAGAAGAATCAATATCACAAAAATGTCTATACTACCTAAAGAAATTTACAGAATCAGTGCAATCCCTATCAAAATTTTATCAGCATTCTTTACAGAGTTAGAAAAACAACCTTAAAATTCATGTGGAATCACAAAAGACCCCAAATAGCCAAAGCAATCCTGAGCAAGAAAAACTAAGCAGGAGGCATTGTAATACCTCATTTCAAAGCATACTACAAATCTATAGTAATTAAAACAGCTTTGTACTGACATAAAAACCAATACATAGACAAATGGAACAGAATAGACAGCTCAGAAATTAATCCATAGATATACAGCCAATTGATATTTTTTTTGACAGGCAAAGTTAGACAGTGAGAAAGAGACAGAGAGAAAGGTCTTCCTTCCATTCGTTCACCCCCCAAATGGCTTCACAGATCTGAAGCCAGGAGCCAGGTGCTTCCTCCTGGTCTCCCATGCAGGTGCAGGGCCCAAGCACTTGGGCCATCCTCCACTGCACTCCCGGGCAACAGCAGAGAGCTAGATTGGAAGAGAAGCAACTGGGACAGAATCTGGCGCCCCAACCGGGACTAGAACCTGGGCGCCGCAGGTGGAGGATTATCCTAGTGAGCTGCAATGCCAGCCAAGCCAATTGATTTTTGATAAAGGTACTCAGGTCATACAGTGGAGTGAGGATAATCTCAACAAATAGTGCTAGGAAAACTGGATGTATATATGTAGAAGAATGAAATTACATTCATACCTCTCACCACATACAAAAATCAACTCAAGATGGATCAAAGACCAAAATATAAGATGATGAAGTTGCTGGAAGAAAACATAGGGGAAATGCTCCAAGACATTGGTACAGGGGACAACTTCTTCGACAAGATCCCCAAAGCACAGGCAACAAAAACAAAACTAAACAGTTGGGAGTATATCAAACTCAAACACTTGTGCCCAGCAAAGGAAACAATCAATAGAATGAAGAGACATCCAACAGAATGGGAAAAAATCTTTGCAAACCACCTATCTGACAAAGGATTAATATCCTGAAAATATCAGAAACTTAAAAACTCAACAATAGGAAAACAACCAATCCAGTTGAGGAACGGGGAAAAGATTTCAATAGACAGTTCTCAAAAGAAGAAATATAAATAGCCAACAAATATATAAAAAATGCTCAACATCACTAGCCATCAGGGAAATGCAAATCAAAACCACAATGAGACATCACCTCACCCCATCAGAATGGCTAAAATCCAAAACACAGAAAGTAACAAATGCTGACAAGGATGTGGACAAAGGGGAACACTTATACACTGTGGGTGGGAACGTAAATTAGTGCAGCCATTGCGGAAAACAGTGTGGAGTTCCAGTTCAAGTCTCAGCTGCTCTGCTTCCAATCCAGCTTCTTTCTAATGAGCCTGGGAAGGCAGCAGAAAACATCCCCAGTGCTTGGGCCTGCACTGCATCACAAGCAGAAGCTTACTCGGCCACACCATGACTGCCTGCTCTTTGGCTTTTAGCTGTGCCTAACACAAACTGTAATGCACATGGCTTAATCAGACATGAAAATGTACCAGATGATGGGGAAATCCTGAGTTGGGCAGCTCCACCTGCAGCCTGGTGGTGCAGTGAGGAGTACAGGTACTTTTCATCTTTTCCCTCTGCCCACATCAACAAGTAGGCTTTGCCCTCGGTCGGGGCAGGGGGACACACTGTGGAGCAGCAGAAACTGGGACACCTCCACAGGAAGAAGTGGGTCGTTTATTCTAGAGGGTATGGTTTCTAGAAGCCCCTTCCAAACCTCTCCTCCAGCTGCATTGGTTAAAACTCAGCCATGTGCCTTCGCCTAGCTCGTCATGGGCAACAGAGATGAGATGACCAGGCCTGGTGTACTCAAGACTTACCCTTGGGCTGTGGTTCTGTTCCCTGAGGAATCAGCACCTGGATGAACTTGAGTCTGTGTTGGCAAGGAGGGGAGGAGGAAGCCACACTGCAGGCAGTCCATCATGAAGTAGACACTCCTCAGAACAACGTGGGACTCGCATCTCTAAGACTGGGCTCCACTTCTACCCCACCTGTTAGGCAGAGGCAAATAAAGCAGTGATTCCAATGCCCTACACGGTATCTTCTTAATCAGAGACAGAAAGGGACAGGAGGTAGTATACTACTGAAAGTTTTCTCATTGCTAACTTTACCTGTGAGTCACAAAAAGTGTGCCACTCATCACAAATAGAGATGACAATCAGGCGACTGCGTCTCTGGGAGGCAGAGGACCAGTTCCCACACTGTGTGACTAACCCTGGGAGTAAAGCAGACTGTCGAGGGAAGATGCAAAACTCGGTCAAGGTGATCTGAGATGCGTTTCTGAAAGGTAGATGAGGCATGGACTTAGAGTTAATAGACATCAACTTAATCAGCATCGCTGCATTTCGTTAAGAGGAAGATGGATGGGGATGGGTGTTGTGGAGCAGCAGGTTAAGCCACTGCTTGGAGTGCCTGCATCCCATGCAGGAGTACCTGGGAATGAACCCTGCCTCAACTTCCAGTCATCTTCCTTCTAGTGCAGATCCTGGGAGGCAGCAGATGACAGCTCAAGTATTTGGGTCCCTGCCATCCACATGAGAGACCCGGATGGAGTTTCTGGCTCTTGGTTTCAGCCTTGCCCAGCCCTAGCTGTTGTGGGCTTTGGGAGAGTGAACCAGTAGATCAAAGTTCAGTCTCTCTCTCTCTCTCTCTCTCTTGCTCTTTCAAATAAATAAACATTTTAAAAAGAGTAAGAATATGTAGTGGTGGCATTTAGAGGAACCAAAGACTGTTTCATTTAAAACAAACAAACCAACCTGGGAAACAACGCTGTAGCAATAGGCTAAGCCTCCACCTGTGGCGCTGGCATCCCATATGGGCACTGGTTTGTGTCCCAGCTGCTCCTCTTCTGATCCAGCTCCCTGCTACTGTGCCTGGGAAAGCAGCAGAGGATGGCCCAAGTCCTTAGGCCCCTGCACCTACGTGGGGACCTGGAAGAAGCTCCTGGTTCCTGGCTTTGGATCAGCCTACCTCTGGCCATTGCTGCCATTTGGGGAGTGAACTAATGGATAGAAGACCTCTCTCTTTCTGTGTCCCTCTCTCTGTCTTTAACTCTGCCTCTCAAATAAATAAATGAAATCTTAAAAAAAGAAAGAAAGAAAAGAAATGAAATGAAAAATCCTGGTAGGCGCTATAGCTCACATCCAGACTGCCCGGGGCTGGCTTCTTTGGCAAGGCTGTCCTTAAGGTAGGAAGACTGCCTCGATGTATCTTAACTGAGAAGCTCCCCCCAATATCAACAAGGCATAGATAATCAGGCCCCTGTTAGCTTTTCTTGCAGGAAATGAAAACACTGCTCTCTAGACAGGGATACTCCTCATGTAAACTTTAAGATACAAGGGTTCCCAAGGGAGAGTTACAAACAGGTACACCTGGACTTGTCTCTGTGTGTGCATGTGTGTGTGTATGTGTTTGTGTGTATGACGGTAACAGTTACTGTCATCTGTCTCCAAGAATTAGAGCCACTTCAAGTCAATGGACAAAGTCCAAACATGCAGTCCTGGAAGGTACTCAGTTCAGAGGCAAATGTCGCCTGCGCAGTCTCTCAATTGCTTAGTCATTTATTTTTATCTCCAATACTAAAGAATTTTCCATATTGTCAACTAGTAAACAATGAAAAATACTCTCAAGATCTTTGCTTAATAAGGCAAGAAAAGCGTTCAGTGTTCATTCTAAAGTCTTTCAATGAATCCAGGTTGACAAAATCTACAAAGTTTGCTATCCTAAAATTTCACACAAGTACAGGTTCCAGTCTCTAGTTTTTATTTGTTTTTGCTCTTTTTAAGTTCTAGAAGAAGAAAGCTGGACAGAGAAGTTATACCCTGGTATTTTTTAAAGCTGTTACTCAGCTGAGTCTCCTGCACCTTCTCCATTTCCAGCCACAAACTCTTCAATAACTGTGCATGCTCAGGGGAGCTTGGCAGTCTGCAAGCACCAAGGAAAATACAAGGACTTCCACATGATGGTAACATCAAAAAATAATCTAAGCAGCATTTCCACAAGACTTGCAACCAAGCGTGTTTCTGGTTAACTTTCAGGCAATCCATCATAGCCCTGTACAGTCTGTTCTTGGCGTTAAGCTCTTTCTTCTAACCGTGCCAGTGTCATTCTTTCCCGGGCTGGACACTCTCCAGATGAGCCTTCCCTTCCTGAGTGCTCTGTCCTTATTAAAGCACGGTCTGTGGTCTTCATTTGTTCAAATGTGCACTCTCTAGCCCCTGGCACACAGGGGGTACTGCTTATCAAATGGCAACGCATAGTCTTTGCAAAAGGTTGTGGTGCTTCCTGTAGGGATAAGGTGTTTTTTGCTATGAACCTGCTACACACAGGAAACCAAGTGTCAAGAAGGGTTCATTGATTTACTGAGAAAATTAGCTGTTTTCCCCAATTTCTAAAGTGGCTACAAAACTGAAAATAAAGACATACCTATCCTCCAGCTGGCTATGCAAGGAAGCTGCTTTCTCTCCCTTTAAATTTTTGCAGAGAATCAACATCTCTCTCCCAGACTTAACTATGTTTTTGAACAGAACCTTAAGTATTTTTTTAATTATTGTAAATACCATCTCATAAGTCTGAAAGATAGGCAAAACAGAACTGAAAGCTCAGGGATATTTAAATCAGCAAAATGCAGACCACCTGCTCAGCAGCACTCACATTTTGTTAAGATGATGTGCTTTAAAAACCAATTAGTAGAATGCATTATGTATGGTCATAAATACTCTGCTACCAACATGCCTGCCTGAGAAGACCGTGCGAAAAACCACCCAGTGAGGACCCATCCATGGTCGCCGTTCCTGAAATCAGCTGCCTGATGCCGAGGCTATCTGCTTAGGGAGCTCTAGCAAAAGTGAATCCAGTGTCGTCATCAAGGAAAGCAACGATAGTGTGTTCTCCGTATCTCATCCTAGAGCATCAAAATCTGTCTGCTGCATCATGTGCGTGCTAACCAGCAGCATCAACATCACCCAGGAGGCTGACGGGCAGGGTCTCAGCATGCACATGTATTTGTATGCACATGTGCACGCACACACCCCTCCCACCCCAGACCCCAGGCCCACCCTGCAATGGACTGAACCATAATCTTCCTTTTAGCATGATGCTCAGGTGTTGTGCGTGTGCTTTAAAGTTTGACGGGCCCTGCCGTATACCCCTCTATAGTAACTTTTCTTTGCTGTACCTCATTTCACTGGGTTGCACTGTAAAAAGCGCATAATGGAAGTGATTGTTTATCAGTACACAAAACGCAGAGAGGAAATTCTCCCCAAGGAGGAACAGACTGAATAGTATTAACGGTGCTTTAAACTGTAATGAATTCCCAGTCTAATTCACTATGAGGTTTCAATTTATACCACATTTAGAGTACTCCAGGTTCAAGTAATCACTGCAGTAATTAGCTTACTTCCAGTCCTCCAAAATAAACCCACTAATTTTTGCAATCAGCCTTCATTTGGTTAATCACCAGTTTAATTGATTTAATTAGTTTGATCTGCAAAATTAGTCAAGTGTAAATACTGTTTTGTAAACAGAGTTTAGCTCCAAGCTGTAAGAGAGGGAATTCTAATTCAAACCTAGAGCGAACAACAAACCCACACATACAGGAGTTTGTTGTGGAGCACAGCAGTGGCAGGATTTCAACGAGGAGGCCTGTGGATGTTCTGCTGAACGCCCTGGAAATGCGTGCTTGTAACTGTAATGCTGACTAAGCTAGGAGAGTCCCATCCCCTTACCAACTATCAACCAACTCCAACACTACCTACAGGCTGTGTTCTGGAGATTGTAAAAACTCCTCGTCCTTTCTCTTTCTAGAGGATCTGGGTCAAATAACATCACTGTTGGGAGTGTTGTCCAGATTTGCATTTCATGTTATCCTTAGTAGTTCAAGTCTGTGCACTAAAGAATATTTTTAACCTTTTCCAAAACAAATGTTATTGCAGTAATGGATTATTGAAGAAAACGTGATTACTTACTTTAACCAGATGTAGCACACGCTGTGTGATGCCAAATACTTCACATTTTACTAAATTTTTGCTATGATAAATTTGATGATAAATTTTTTTTTAAATACTTCCCATGTGAATTCCTATGAGGTGTGAAATTCAGTAGATTGTCTATAGAATATGGTAGTTTTTCCCATGTAACGTCGTGGCCTGGTATGTTGTGACTGACTGGGGAATTAGCAGGAAGGATTTTATTTTGCTAGAATGCTTCTCATTGCTGAGCCACCATTTGTGTTTTCTCCTTGGAATTTTCTACATTCTGGTTGATCTTTATTTATTTAATTTTTTTCCCCTTAACTTGAGGGGCAGAGACACAGAGCTTCCATCCACTGGCTCACTCCCCAAATGCCTGTAATGGCCCCTAACTGGAAACACAGCTGAGAGCCAGGAACTCCATGCAGGTCTCCCATATGTGTGCCAGGAGCTCAGTTACTTCAGCCATTGTCTGCTGCCTCACCAGGGTCTGTATTAGCAGGAAACTGGAGGCGGGCATGGAACCCAATACGAGACGTGGGAGTCTTAACCAGCACCTTAACCACTGCCCCAAATGCCTGCCCCTGGCTGATCTTTCCTTAAAAACATTTTCATATCACTAATTGGACACTTTGGGATTCCTTTAGTTGTACCTCTAGCTGAAATATTTAACTCGGGTTAAACACTATTTTGGAAAAGTGGTGCCAGTAGTAATTTATCAACTTGTTAGTAAAAACTCAAAAGACAAACAGTACGACTAAATAACCAAACTGGATCTATAACCTTCACAATGTAATGAATGCTGACACAGAGGCTGGGAACAGGGACACAGAAGCAGCCTTGCTATTTGCCCTGTTAACTGCCATTGACCTTAAGAAAATCTTATCTATCTAGAAAAAGGAATTGGTCTCTTTTGTTCCAAATACTTCTCAGGTATGCACCCTTCACGGTGCCTCAGCAAGGGCTTCTTCCAGCTCAGGCTTTGACTGATGAGTGAAATAGTAAATATTTTAGGGTTAGCAGGTCATCAGGTTCCTGCCACATTCAACTCTGAAGCTACCATGTCAATATGGGAATGACTGGGTATGGTTAAATTCCAACAAGCCTTCTTTATGGATAATGAAATTAAAATGTCATATCATTTTCCCATGTCACAAAATATTATTTTTCTTTATATTTTGTTCGACTACTTACGAAGGTTTCAACCATTCTTAATTCACAGGCCATACAAAGACAAGAGGCAGGCAGATTCGTTCATAGTTTCTCCACTCCTATTTCAGCTATTACAGCACATGAGGCTCTGAGCATGAGCAAAAACACTATTTCCAAACTCGCCGCTTCCAAGAAATGTCATAATCTGCCATTTACAATGTAATTTCAATGTCAAAATGATTGCCCCTGGCACATAGAAATGGCTTCACACACTGGATCCAAAAGGTGGAGAACTGTTAGAAACAGGGGCTCAGCTGGTGTTCAAGAACAAGATAAGCACAAGAACCACATACAACACAAATTTCCACTGCCTCCCTAGGAGATCCCAAGGCAAAGTCAGGACCACCTCTACCCTTCCAGCTGCCTTTAGTGTTTATTTAACCGCCTTTGGTGATGTGCTATCTATTGTGTTCGTCCACTTTTCACCACTGTAACAGATACAGGAAAGATGCTACTTAGGGAGGAAGTTTTATTTTGGCTAACTGTTTTAGAGGTTCACAGCCCAAGATCAGCGGCCTCATTTGTTAGGGTGGATGAAAATCACCAAAGCTAATTTCCAAACCACAGCATCGGCTGAAGAGTTTTAAATTGTTTTTTTACTTTAACTTGATTCTTAAGTTTACTTATTTGCATTTGAAAGAGACAGAGGAAGATAGAGCACTCCCAAATTCTGGTCCATTCCTCAACTGTCTGCAGCAGTTAGGACTGGGCCAAGCTGAAGCCAGGAACATGGAACTTCCTCTGGGTCTCCCCCAGTGGCGGCAGGAACCCAACTAATTGAGCCATCATCTGTTGCCTCCCAGGATGTGCATAAGGAGGAAGCTGGAATTGGGAGCACAGCCAGGACTCAATCCTAGGCACTCTGATATGGGACACAGGTGTCCCAAGAGGCATGTTAACCCAACTTCTGCTAGACTTGGCTTGAAGCAAAAATACTATGGTTTCCAGAGAGGAGAACTGTTTGAAAAAACCACATGATTTGTCCATTTCTGGAAGGATTCTGAGTCCTCAAATCTCCTCTAGATGGCCTTGTGGAAATATGAGTGCTATTATTCACTTCCCACCATCTCTGACAAAGCCACCAGAACCATCCCTGATCTGACATGATAACTAGATAAGCCCCTAATTTTCTACAAATTCTCTATTGGTAAAAGGTGTATTCATATCATACTGTTTTCTTAGTATTGCTATAGTACTCAAAAATACAGAGAATAGGGTAAAAGGGAGAGTCTGTTTGTTCAGTGAGTCTGTTTTAACCTGTCTTCGCTTCAGCAGCCATGCATACTTGCACCTAAGTGGGAGACCCTTCAGTTTCTCAGAGCTGCATCTTTTCTGTAAAATGGGTTCACACAGTGTAGCTTGCTGACCTTGGGACATTCTCTCCTGGGAAAACTGCATGCAGAAATGCTCTGTATCAAAATGTGACTTTGAGAGGCCAGGCTCTATCCTAGCACATAGGTGTTGAGCATCCTCTAAGCTTGGGAGGCAGAGTTGAGCAGGTGGAAGTAGTAGAACAGGCCAGCTGCCAAAAAGTGGTGCAAGCAACAGTTGCAAGAGTCGGAACCTCCCAGTGTTCAATGGTGTGCAGCTGCCAGGAAGGTCTTGAGGAAGCAAAGGGCTCCACAAGCATTTCAGGTGCTGAGAATGGCATTGCTCTGCCATCGCTCCTCTTAGATATCACCTTTCTCCTGATGAAGCCCTCCTAAGCCAGGTTGGCCTATTTAATTCCCCTCTGCAGATGCACAATGGCCATCTTCTCCTGACTTCTCACTGGACTCAGAAGGAGGGAGTGACTGCCCTGACAATGATTCAGTTCTCATTGTCTCATGAGGTGTGCTTAGGCCCAGTAAGAGGAGGCAATTGGAAGAGCTTATTAGAGCTTGCCTGGGCTTTTTCGGTATAACTAGATCCCTCTAAAACCTTCAAATTGTTTGTGTGGCATTTATCTTTCCTAACAAGGAAAAGGATTTATACTGCAAAATTTAAGCATGTTGGGTATTTAAAAATTCTCAAGGTATTTGTGTGAAATTGGTGAGGGATTCTGTGGAGAAAGAAGAAAACTGCCTCGCAGATGAACTTGTCCACTGGGGAGTGCCACACGTGAGCAGCAGGCGTATTCACACTCAACTACTTTTGCTGCCAGAAGTCCCAAAATTATTTGCCAGAGGGTACCTAAGATTAATACACATATTTGGCCAAGCTACCTGGGGCCCGTAAATTCCTCAGTGTTTTTACATGCAGTATACTTTCCAGATCTTGGGTGCTAATTTGTATCATTTGCAAAAACAACTGTGAACGCTATTTGGTGCTTGCGATGCAATTATCACTAAAGAGGTTTTGGGGTATCTCATTAAACTGAGTCCCATATGTTTTTTGCCCTGGTGATTTGTGTTGATCTGTTCTTTGTCGGTTCTAATTATCAATCAAGATGAATGAATCAGTCACCCACTCAGCCAAGTGTCTGCTTATGCAGACGATCGGAACCCACGCTAAAGAGCTTTCAGAGTTGTCTGTCTTTCCTTGGAATGCACCATTTCCTCTGCTTGCACGCATGGGTGATGGCTCAACATTGCTCTCTGCACTTTCCCTAGTACCCGGGTTGGGGGTATACATGTAATTCATAGTATGCGTGTGCACATAAATAAAGATGCAGAAACATACTCACACACTGCCACACTGACTGTACAGCTCCTCAGAACCCCTTCTTCTTCCCCCACAATATTTTTTACTTGAAGACTTTCATGTGCATCACATTTCCAGGGGGAAATCTCCAATCGCTGAGCTAGGAGAAAAACAGTGCCCTAGGAATCTGATTACAATATTTTAGTATGTTCACGTCCCTCGGAGTTGACACCGGCCTGCTCTTCACAGGGACACAAAGTACCCAGTAGGCAGGCACTCAGTACACCTCACAGGAGACGAGGGCACCTTGTGAATATGCATGAAACCACGGCCTGTTTACCTCTGCTGCCTGCTGCGTCCAGGCTGGCACGCTGGCGAGCCTTCTCCACAGCATTGCTTGGGGGCCAGACTGGCATGATGCCACCACATATGAAATACATGTCTCTTTGTATAGCTGCTTCCAATACTCTTGGGGACAGATTGGCCATTGAACAAAGATTCTTTGAACTAGGAATTCAAATGGCTTTGGGTAGGCAAAAAATGACGATCTCAGAGGCAGAAGGAGGGGGAAGTAGCATCAAACAGCAGGTACAGTAATTTGTTAGCAAATTTCGATGCTGTATTCATCAGCGCATAATATCACAAGAGGGGTCAGGGGTCTTTATTTCAGTAACAGCAGGCACCATCACCTATGTTGTCTAAAGGAAATCAGACTGGAAACCTTGTGTGTGGAAAAGGGGAGTTATTAAACCTCCTTCAGCAAAGATCTATTATAAACATTTTATTGTGCTCATTTCAGTCCATCTATTTATATCACATATAAACATAGACACATAATACTTATACAAATTATGTTGAATATTGAATTGAAATTGAATATACATAATATGTGTGTATGTATATGTGTGCATGTATATAGGCAGTGTTCTGTAGAAGGGAGTTCTCCAATTATCTCAGACAGTTAAAAATGTCATTAATAGACACTGACATAAATTTTTTAAATCACCTTTTTCAACATTTAGAAGATAGCTCTGAAGGAATCCTGCAACCATACCAGCAGGTGCTCAGTAGATCAGTTAGATGTGCACTGGCCTGGAGGAATGAATGGAGCAGGTGCACCCCTGCCCTGAGGACCACTCACTGGCGAGCCAGTTTTCAGGCTGTAAAAATGTTTCAAACCAGCTGAGAGGCAAACTTGCCCTTGGAATTCCTAAGAACCTCGTGATTTCTACAAAAGAATTTCCATAAGGTTCCTCCAAAAAGACCAAAAACTTTGGCAATGTGTATCAAGAAGCTTTGAAAAGGTTGATACCCTTGGACCACTTCTCCCTACCCGGGAACCTATTGTAAAGAAATTTAGCCTGCTGCAGTGCCAGCATCCCATATGGATGCTGTCGGTTAGAGTCCCAGCTGCTTCACTTCTGATCCAGCTCTCTGCTATGGCCTGGGAAAGCAGTAGAAGATGGCCCAAGTCCTTGGGCCCCTGCACTCGTGTGGGAGACCTGGAAGAAGCTCCAGGAGGCTTCGGATTGGCCCCACTCTGGCCACTGCGGCCATTTGGGGAGTGAACAAGTGGATGGGAAGACCTCTCTCTTTCTTTCTCTCTCTCTCTCTGCCTCTGCCTCTCTGTAACTCTGCCTTTCAAATAAATAAATAAATGAATGAATCTTAAAAGAAGAAAAGAAAGAAAAAAAGAAATCAGCCTGGACACCTGACAAGCGTTTTCAGACAAAATGTGAGTTACAGGGTCAATAATGTGTGACTTATATTAGGTAAACTGCCATTTACCAGTGAATTATCATGCAATGGATTATTGTGCAACCACTAAACTTGTTTGCAAATATATATCCATGTAGTCATATGTAATATATATGATCATTATCAATATACTAATATATTTGTTATTATATAATATATAATAATGCATTTACATTAGTGTCTACAGATTTATAACAGGAGTAAACACATATATTATAATGTTAAATTAAAAACTGCATCTCTAGTAATTAGGGGAATGCCGTCTGTAGTAAATTAAGGGAAAAATGCATCTCACAGAAGGGAAAGACAGTGCTGTTTGTCTGGAAGTGTGGCTGTGTGGTTGAGACCCCCTGCCTCCTTCTGCTTTTCCACTTCCAAATCATCTATCCACAATGAGTAGTGATTATTACACGGAAATAAGGTTTAATTTTGGAAATGAACGGGAGAGGATATTAGCCTCTGTAGTCAAAGGCGGTCGGCAGACAGATGGGAATGGTCAGATTTCTTATGGGGCAATTCTACATGGGCTACATCCCTCTCAGGGTTCAGCTGGACCCAAGTGTGGTGTCAGCCCTACATATCTACCTCTGAATCAGGGTGCTGGGTGGGGAACACCTCTCTTGAGTCAAGATTCTCAGAGGGATGCCCACAGGCACCTCCGTTTGTTGTTCTGAGGTGGGACAGGAGACCACTCCTGGCCTGTCACTGCAGCTCTAATTGCCCATGCAGGAGTAGAGAGAGACGCAGAGGCAGACCTGGGACCTTGCAGGGAAGTCTTGGCGCTCTGTAAGGAGGGGGCAGGAATACCCAGGGACCGTCAGCAGTGGCACAATGTGAGATGGTGCCCTGAGAAGTGGAAGGCGGAGAGCCAGTGGGGGTGGAGGCCAACCAGGGGACCAGCATTGCAGGAGGGAGTGCCCTGGGCTGGGGGTTGGGAGGGCTTAGCTGGGAAGCAGCTATTGTCAGATCTACACCCTGAACTCCAGAAGTTTGACAGTTTCATTTCCTTAGGTTTCTTTGGTCTCTTTCCTTCTGGTCCCACCCCCACCCCCACCCCGCATCTTGTCACCGTCTTTCAGACTAGTGTGTCTTGAGCTACTGCTCTTGCTGCAGCAAGAGTGTTGAAGCAGGCCGGGGGCAGAAACAGCAGCTGAATGAAAGCTTAGTCCTACCCATCTTTTTGGGAACAGCCAACTGGTGGCTTTTTATATCAACATCATTTATGATTAGGACCAGAGCACATTTTAAGATGCCTTCCCAATTTCCTTCTAATTAGTTAAAATCACATAGCCACATTTTGATAGAAAATAAAACCTATGCTTAACTCGAAGTCTGAATTTGAGCATAAGCTCCTGTCAAACTTGCACACGTCACCTCTTCAGTAAGTCCTTGGAGGAAGTGTTCTAAAGATAACACCCACAAGGAGAAGGATCTTTAGCGGATCCTTTGGGATGTTCCCTGCTGAAATGGCTCCCCTGCAGTCCACCAGGATGACTTGGATCCCACAGGGTCTCACCTCTTCCTGAGGGCACAACTCCTGCCTCCTCCTCCCTGCCAGCTTAATTGCCAAAGCCTTCTCCAACTTGCTGTCTGCCACCTGACTGTCAGAGAGGCAATGACTGGATAGAAACAAAACACAGGAGATGATGTGACCTACTCTGATCAGTGTCAGACCTCTCTCACCTCACCATACCCCCTGGCAAAAAAAAAGGTGCCCAGAGTAAGAAAGCAAAGAAATCAATATAAAAAAAACAGGTGTAATTGGAGCAGGTGGTGGATTTATGCTTTTCGGAATTATTTTCCTGCCAACAATCAGGAAAGTAATTTAATTTTACATGACAAGCTATACTAAAAGCCAGATCTATGTCATTTCTGTTATGCAAACTTTACTTTATAATTCAAATGGAAAATAAAATAATTAAATATGCACACACACATACACACACACAACATTCAGGTCTTTGAAAAGTTCTCATTTTCCATGAAATATATGGGAGGAGAGGCATGCAGGCACACCTGCATATGTCGCTGTGCCTCCACGGTTCACCAACTGCTGTTTCCTACTACAAATCACAGCTCATTTCTAAGCCTTAACTTAGTGTTAAATAAGAGGCGAGAGTTAATTTAGGAAGCGATTACAGTGGAGGCGTTGTAGAGCAACAGTCATTGCAGCACAATTAGTCTTCAATTTGTAATTGAGAGTTACTCCCACAGGACTAACCCACTGATGAATTTCAAATAAGCAGACTTCAAAACTATAAGGAAAAATGGCTAATTATAAGCTAAGGAGCAGAGGAAGGTGGGAAAAGAAGTGGAATCTATAGGATTCTACTGGTGATTCCTTAAAACCTGGAATCACTAGCAGGTTGTGCAATTAAATTTGACCAGGGGAGCCACCTGCAGAGTAGGAATGATAAAAAAAAAATTGGCCAACAGTGGAATTCACAGAGCACACACTGCTGCCCACTGATTGCAGATAAGGCTCTTGTCTTAACATGGACAAGGACCATGGCTCATGGCTGTGACCAACCTAAAAAAAGTACTTGGGTTTCAGTTCAGGGTATACATCAAAGGTCAAAGAGAGAGGCTTTAGCTTTGCCCACTATGGACTTCAGCAAGTTCACTTACTGTCATGGGCTGAGCCAGTGGGCAAACTGGCCTTTTTGCTAACTGGTGTCACCATTCTGAGGTCTCCCAATCAGCAGCATATGATGAAGATGCTCAGGCCCTGTGTAGATGGCCATAACATGAGCTCCATTGGCTGCTCTTCTGGCAGCAACAGCAAAAGACCAACTTCTAGTCCTTCTTTCTGCATCAAGCTTCCATCCAGCTGCATCCCAGTCTGCCATTGCTCCTGAGAAGTGGCAAAGAGAAAAGGGCACTTCTCACTCTTGGTGATGCACCCAAAAAACAAAGGCCTGGCTGCCAGGAAAGCCACCCCACTGCATCCTCTTTTTCTCCAGTGGCTCCAGCCATAGGTAGCTTTATTATAAGAGACGTGGACATCATGTGATGTGGAGGGCCAGGCAGTGCCCACAATGTAGAAGGTGTGCAGTGCCCAGTTGACTGGGACATCTGTAGAAGCCCACAAAACAATCCTAGAATTCCAGAAACTAGGATCTGAGGCAGCTTCCTCCTTGATTTTTTGGCAAATCCAAATAAACAAACACTTGATCTCAAGAATCTCATTTTACTAGGGACACCCACCCACTACTCCTAAGTGAGGGGGAAAACGCTTCCTGTTGCAGCCTTGAGACCTATAAAGGATCGTGTTTCACTTTAGTGCACTGGCCCACTGTGGCTATTTCATGCTTTCCTTCTAATAGCTGAGCCCCTGTTTCATTAGAAGTGGGTTTATCCCTTCCAGCTGGTGATGGGCATGGCTCAGCCCTGCTAATGTTCTGCACTCTCGTGGCCACCATAACTGTCTCAAGAATAAGCACACAACTCAGATAGGGCCAGACTGCCTTCATGAGATCTTTCTATGTAGGTTCTGGGAGAAAGAAGGGCTCTTCTCTGCTGGGGTCATGAGATAAAAGGACTGGGTAAGCCAAGACCTGCTCAGAGTCATCTTTTCTCCCATGTGGAACAACTTGGTCAAGAATGAAGCCAACTCGAACGAATTAGAGAGATTCTAATGAAGACAGACATCACTGAGCCTCAGGATCCACCTATGCCTAAAGCCAGAGAGTCCACTCTTTCAAACTCCTTCAACCAATACACTGCTTTTTGGCTCAAGCCAGTTTGAGCTGAGTTTCCATCACTTGTAACATTGAAAGTCTAGGCTTACAGCAAAGAGAGAATGGAGTCCACATCAGAGTCTCCATCAGGCCCAAAGTTTACAACTATCCAACCCATTTCTGCAGAAGCCGCATGTAGGTTGAAGAAGGGGAATAATGGAGACACTTAATCAAATATTTTTGTTCTGAAAGTCAGGCTTAGGAAAAGCGGTTCTCCTGGAAGCTATGTGTTCCTTGATGGCAGGAAACATATTTGTCTTGTGCATTCAGTATTCCCAGAAAAAAAGTGGATGCTCAGAAATTTGACCAAGTTGGCAACATTGTGATGATGTTAGATATGACGAACAAATTCATTACAATAAATTTAGTTATTTTTACTGTATGGTTCCATAGAAGGTCTGAAGTGGGATTAAGCCTGATTGTCCCCAGTATCTCTCACTGTAGAACAGGGTCCCTAGCATGTACTACATATTAAAAAATTTCTGGGCATAGTGCTGTGGTGTAGCGGGTAAGGCTGCCGCCTACAGTGCTAGCATCCCATATGGGTGCCAGTTCGAGTCCTGGCTGCTCCACTTCCAATCCAGCTCTCTGCTATAGCATGGGAAAGCAGTGGAAGATGGCCCAAGTCTTAGGGCCTCTGCACCCACATGGGAGACCTGCAGGAAGCTCCTGGCTCCTGGCCTCGGATCGGCCCCACTCTGGCCATTGTAGCCAATTGGGGAGTGAATCAGCAGATGGAAGACTCTCTCTCTCTCTGCCTCTCCTTTTCTCCTGTATAACTCTGACTTTCAAATAAATAAATAAATACATCTTTAAAAAACTTCTGTTGAGTGAATTAGACAACAGTAGGAATTTCAGAAGAATTGATGCCAAAGAGATGAAGGAAGGTAGACACATTTGAGAGATGTAGAGTATAGAAATGGCAAAATGGGTTGCACGTCAAAATGAGTGAGAGGAAGAAGGCAAGAATTACTCTTAGATTTCTGGTTTAAAAAATGGGAGGGTGGAAGTGTCAAATGAGATGGGGGGTAGGCCGGCGCCGCGGCTCACTAGGCTAATCCTCCGCCTAGCGGCGCCGGCACACCGGGTTCTAGTCCCGGTCGGGGCGCCGGATTCTGTCCCGGTTGCCCCTCTTCCAGGCCAGCTCTCTGCTGTGGCCAGGGAGTGCAGTGGAGGATGGCCCAAGTGCTTGGGCCCTGCACCCCATGGGAGACCAGGAAAAGCACCTGGCTCCTGGCTCCTGCCATCGGATCAGCGCGGTGCGCCGGCCGCAGCGCGCCGGCCGCGGCGGCCATTGGAGGGTGAACCAACGGCAAAGGAAGACCTTTCTCTCTGTCTCTCTCTCTCACTGTCCACTCTGCCTGTCAAAAAAAAAAAAAAAATGAGATGGGGGAGGCAAGGGGAAAAGCAGGTGGGGGTTGGAGAGAAGGAGTTGAGCTTGGACATGCTTGAGATGTTTTCAGATGCCAAGATGGGCTGTTTCTTGTGAGCCACAGCTGCCCAGGGCTTGGGGAGCAAGTCAAGAAAAGTGAGCAAACTCAGCCACTGGGAATCTTCTGAGTGTCTCATGTTTATATTAGTTATTGGTTTTATGGGGCTAGTGGAGTGTCCTAGCTTTCTAACTACCAAGAATTTGTATAAGAAAACAACAGGGAGGCTGGCAACATGGCTTAGCAGGTAAAGCTGCTGCCTGCAATGCCTGCATCTCAAATATACAGCAGTGCTTTCCAATCCAGCTCCCTGCAAATGGCCTGGGAAAAGCAGTGGAATGTGGCCCATGTGCTTGGGCCCCTGCACCCACATAGAAGACCTGGATGAAGCTTCTGGCTTCAGCCTGGCCTAGCCCAGGCTGTTGTGACCATCTGGGGAGTGAACCACATGATGGAAGATCTCCTCTCTCTCTCACACACCCTCTCCCCACTCTGTAACTCTGACCTTCAAAACAAACAAATTTTTTTTTTAAAAAAAGAAAGTAATAGGGTGCGGTGGCTTACTTTGGTGGCATATAGGACAGCAAGGCTCAGTCAACTCTTTCCAGTACTTTCACATATAAAGCAAATCCTTTAAACACAACAACTAAGCACCACCCTTTCATTTTGATTTGTTCTGGTATTTGATATTCACTTTCCTTGGATCCTCACTAAATTCTAAGTGCTGAGATACAAAAACACTGATAGAAACAAACTGGGAAAAATACTGAGCATTAATAGCAATTACCAGTAGACGATCAGACAATAAATGATTTTTATGTTCTTCTCTTAAATTTCCAAGTGTTTGGAAAAAAATGAAGTCATATATTAATTTTATAATATTGTCTTGAGGCCTGTGCATCTTCCTAGTTTATGTTCTGATTGGACAGTAAAACCCAGAAGTATTAAACACTAACAGCAAGATGGAAATACTAAGGAGAAGAGCTCATTTGTTGAAGGAATGAATTATTTCCAGGAATAAAGAGTAGATTCATCTTTTTAATTTTATTATTCATTGTTGCAATGGTAAATTACTGCTTTGAAAATTCCTTGCTATTTTACATTTAAGAATTGGCACACATTTCCATTCTTTCCACCAATGGAATTATAAGAATGTTTCAGGAGCTGGCATTGTAGCCAGGTTAATTCTCCACCTATGGCACCAGCAACCCATGTGGGTACCGGTTCTAGTCCCGGCTGCTTATCTTCCAATCCAGCTCTCTGATATGGCATGGCAAAGTAGTAGAAGCTGGTCCAAGCATTTGGGCCCCTGCACCCACCTGGGAGACCCAGAAGAAACTCTTGGCTCCTGGCTTCAGATCGAATAGGCGCAACTCCAGCTATTGCAGCCATTTGGGAAGTGAACCAGCAGATGGAAGACCTTTCTGTCTCTCCCTCTGACTGCCTATAACTCTACCTCTCAAATAAATAAATAAAATCTTTTTAAAAAAAAACAATAAGAATGTCTCAGGAAGAAAACACCAAGGATATTGTATGTGTGTGTGTGTGCACATGCATACATGTATATGTATGCAAATACATGTGCATATATAATGTGTATATGCAGGGGTATGTGCATGTATTTATTAATCTGTACACAGGGGCATTTTCACTCTAAAACATAAAATAAGACTTTGACAATTTTTATAATAATTATCTATGGCTATGTTTATGCCATATTAAAAATAATCCAGGAAATTTATCTAAGGAAATACAGTAAAGAGTATTGTGCAGCATTGTTCATGCAAAGCAATCTACAGGCAAATCTCCCACCTTTTATTCAGCTGCTTCTGCAGTATTATCCCTGTGCTGTGTGTGAGCTTCTACCCATCAGCAGGACCAACAAGTGTTACACTGATCAGCTCATCTCTGTAAAGGGGTGACTTTTCCAGACATTCTCTCTTTAAATCCTCTCCCAGCTGTGCGAGGCATTCAGTAATTCTCACCCTGCATCTCTCAGGGCCTTATTTATTGCAAAATGGGGATGTCACTGTCCGCCCCACAGGGTGGCCCCAGAGGCAGGATGCTATAGATGAGCACACAGCCTTTGGAATAAAAGCAAGCTGGGGTCAAAGTCCCAGCTCTGCCACTGATTGGCTGTAAGACTTCAGGCAAAGTTCATCACTTGCCCAACTGCCTAGTTCTTTGTCAACAAAGTGGGGGCAATTCCCAGGATGATACTAGAAGTATCCATTCAGAGGGCTGAAATGGAGGCAGGCATTGTGGCACAGCAAGTTAAGCTACTAGTTAGGACATCTACGTCCAGTATCAGAGTACCTGGTGCAAGTTCTGGCTGCTCTGCTTCTGATGCAGCTTCCTGCTAATGTATCCCGAGAGGCAGAAGGTGATGGGTGGCTCAAGGGTTTGGATCCCTGCCATCCACATGGGAGATTTGGATGGAGTTCCTGGTTCCTGATCCTTGCTTCAGCCTCACCCAGATGTGGCTGCTGATGGCTTTGGGGAGTGAACCAGCAAATGGATGATCTCTTTCTCTAATGCTCTGCCTTTCAAATAAGTAAATTAACTGTTTAAAAAGAGTTGACTATGCCTAGCATATAGCAAGCAGCTAACAAATGCTAGGCGTTGCTATGCCTGATTAAGTGATTTATTCAGGGATCACATAAATAATGATGGCAGTGGTCTCACTAGAAACCTCATTTCTTTTTTTAAAAAATTATTTTCATTTTATTTGAAAGGCAAAGAGACAGATACAGAGAGAGATTTTACATCTGCTAGTTCATTCCACAAATGCCAGCAACAGCCCTGGCTGAACTGATCTGAAGCCAGGAGCCCTGAACTCAATTTGGGCCTCCCATGTGTGTGGCAGGAACTCAAGTACTTGAGCTATTACCTGCTACTTCCAAGGGTACACAGCAGTGGGAAGCTGGAACAGAAGTGGAGTCGGGTCTTGAAGCGAGGCCCTCCAACATGGGATGTGGGCATTGTCCAAGCAACAGCATACCCAAGCCCTCATTTCTTAAGGCCTGACCTGCCCCTACCTCCCCTAGCCAACACAGCCAGGACCATGGCAGCTCAGTGTGCTCATTCAAGGGTTCTTGATCAATATTTGGAAGGGTTGTGGTAACTTTCCTAGTGATCCGAATACTTCCCTTCCCTCAGTCAAAACTGGTAGCACTGAGGTTCCCCCTTTTCAACACAACCCCTCAGTGTAAGGGCAAAGGGAATCCACTGCAGCTTCTCCTTTCCTGAAGTATCAATGATGGGTACTAGCTATTGGCCATTCTTAAGCAAAACGAGGACCTTAGAAATAGGTTGTCTGGGCCAGTGCTGTGGAACAGTAGGTTAAGCCTCCGCCTGCACCACCAGCATCCCATATGGGCACCAGTTCATGTCCCAGCTGCTCCTCTTCCAATACAGCTCTCTGCTAACAGCCTGGGAAGCAGTGGAAGATGGCCCAAGTCCTTGGGCCCCTATATCTGTGTGGGAGACCTGGAAGAAGCTCCTGGTTCCTAGCTTCGGATCAGCCCAGCTCTGGCCATTGTGGCCATTTGGGGAGTAAACCAGAGGATAGAAGACCTCTCTCTCTCTCTCTGTCTTTCCCTCCCTCTGTCTATAACTCTACCTTTCAAATAAATAAATAAATAAATAAACTCTTAAAAAAGAAATAGGTTGTCACCATTACTAAAAAAAAGAACATATCTTCCACATCCTTCCACCATCAATAAAAAATTCATCATGGATGCCTTGGCTTTTAAATCTACATTTGAGAAAGCAAGATTATTTTAGAATTTTAAAAGTATGAGAAATGTCCTTGAAATAATATTAATGGAATACTAAACGCTGCTAATTATTCATGCAAAATGACCAGTTATATAAAAGTTCACAGTAAACATTTATACCTGCCACACACTCTCCTGCAAGGCACCGCTGTACCCATTATGGAGCAGGTATTACAACCACTGTTGTGTAGATGAGAATTCTGAGGCTCTGAGAAGTGAGGTAAATTACCCAAAGACAACAGCCAATAAACGACAGACCTGCGATTTGAATGCAGGTTGGATGACTTTAAATTCAATGCGCACAGCATTTCATCACAGCTGCCTTTTTAGATGTGGTGGGCATTAGTGTCACATCTGTGATCCATGTTGCATAAGGACATCCACACCCTGGAAGAGCACGGCGTAATGAAAAGAGGACAAGGGCAGCCGCTTAGCCTAACAGGTAAGACGCTGCATCCCGAGTGCCTCGGTTCAATTCCTGGCTCCAGCTCCTGACTCCAGCTTCCTACCAATGCAGACCCTGGGAGGTGGCATTAATAGCTCAAGTAATTAGGTTCCTGCACACATGTGGGAGACCTGGACTGAGCTTCCAGCTCCTGGCTTCAGCCCAGCCCCAGCCACGTGCACATTTAGCAGGTGGGGTATTTCTCTCTCTCTCTCTCTCTCTCTCTCTCTCTCTCTCTCTCTCTCTCTCTTTCTCTCTCTCTCTCTCTCTCTCTCAAATAAATAAAAATAATAATAAAATAGAAATGAAGACTGGGCCCAAAGCAAGAGAAAACAGTTCCCACTCCACCTGCCATTAAATGCCCACGTGACCTTAGAGAAGTTCCTTGAGTATTTTTTTTTTTTTGACAGGCAGAGTGGACAGTGAGAGAGACAGAGACAGAGACAGAGAGAAAGGTCTTCCTTTTGCCGTTGATTCACCCTCCAATGACTGCCATGGCTGGCGCGCTGCAGCCAGTGCACCGCGCTGATCCAATGGCAGGAGCCAGGTGCTTCTCCTGGTCTCCCATGGGGTGCAGGGCCCAAGCACTTCAGCCATCTTCCACTGCACTCCCTGGCCACAGCAGAGAGCTGGCCTGGAAGAGGGGCAACTGGGACAGAATCCGGCGCCCCAACCGGGACTAGAACCTGGGGTGCTGGTGCCGCAAGGCGGAGGATTAGCCTAGTGAGCCGTGGCGCCGGCCATTCCTTGAGTATTGAAAGCCTTTGTTTTCTTTTGCTGGACTAAACCAACCAGAAAACTTCATGATTTCTAAGATCCGTGGTTCTATTTGTATTTATTTGGCTTTAACATTTAACTACTACATTTTATTATATTGATCTGTCGGTTCTGAAAAATACACCAAAAAAGGGCCATTAATTTGGAAAGAAGTAAATTAATTTGGTCAAGATACAACGCGAAGCTTCAAAACATCATTGAGGCTCCATCAGGGGTGGGGAATGTCTGGCCTGTGGGCCATATAAGGCCCGTGAGATCATCTGGTCTGATCCTGCCAAGGCAACCACAGGCTGGACTTGAAATTCCATAAGTGTGTGCAGCAGGCTAATTTTAAGTTCATAATTTTGTATGGCTTGCAAATGATATTATAAATATCCAAATGGCCCTTGGCAGAAAAATGGTTCTCCACTCCTGCAAAATTAACACAGGGGCAGACAGTTAGCCTACTGGTTACGATGCTGGTTAAGATGCCTGTGTCTCACATTATAATGCCTGGGTTCGATTTTTTAGCTCCAGTTTCTGCTAATGCAGACCCTAGGAGGTGGCATGGTAGATCAAGTGATCAGATCCCTGTCACCCACATGGGTGACTTAGGTTGAGTTTCTGGCTTCTGGCTGTGATCTGGCAAAGCCCTAGCTATTGTGGGCATTTCAGAGGTGAGCCATCAGCTGGGAGCTCTCTTGATCTCTCTTTCCTCAAATAAGTAAAAAAACGTTTTAAGTCAATACAAAATGGCAAGGATGCAGGGAAAACAGTACTCTCATAGCACTGGACAGTGGCTAGACTAGAACAATCCTTCTTGAGGGTAATTTGGCAAATACCAAATATAAAAATCTGGGGTCTGGTGCTGTGGCATTGTAGGTTAAGCCTCTGCCTGCGTCACCGACATCCCATATGGGTGCAAGTTCAAGTCCCAGCTGCTCCATTTCCAATCCAGCTCCCTGCTAATGACCTGGGAAAGCAGTGAAAGATGGCCCAAGTCCTTGGGCCCCTGCACCCATATGGAAGACCTGGAAGAAGCTCCTGGCTCCTGGCTTCAGGATAGTCCCAGTTCTGGCCATCGTGGCCATCTGACAAGTGGATGGATGATCTCTCTGTATCTCCCTCTCTCTATAACTCCATGTCTCAAATAAATTAATAAATAAATCTTTTTTTAAAAATCTGACCTAGAGAATCCATTTCTAGGAATATACCCTGTAGTTGTAGTTGTAAGAATATCCTGCCATCATATATGTCCATGTGCACCACTGTCTGTGGCTGCAAAGGATTCCAAACAACTGAAGTGTCCACCAATAGGGGATTGGTTAAGTAAGTTAATGTACAGTCATTCTATGTAATATCATGCTGTTCTTTAGAAAAATGAAGCAGATGATAAGTGCTAACAGGGAACACTCATGAAATACTTTGCTAACTTTTTTTGGTGCTGGACAACGCATAGTAGGTTCTTGTGGGGTATGCCATTTGTGTTTGGGTGTGGGTAAAATATCGTTGGCGGGGCAGGTGTTGTGGTGCCATAGGTTAAGCTGGTACCCCATATGAGCACTGGTTTGAGTCCTGGCTGCTCCACTTGGGATCCATCTCTCTGCTGATTTTCCTGGGAAGCAGTTGAAGATGCTCCACATGTTTGGGCTCCTGCTACCCATTTGGAAGACCTGGATGGAGATCTAGGCTCCTGACTTTGGCCTTTCCTATAAATAAATAAATACCTCCAGACAGACAAAGCAGCCACTGGAGAGAGGAGTGAGGCTCTGTGGGGTGGAGGTGAGAGGGAGACCCCCTATTTTGTTTGTTTTGTTTTGGTTACCATACATGAGTATTACTAAATGGATGGGTAGAGGAAGGATGAGTGGATAGATGAATGGATGGAGAGTGAGCTAAAAGCCAGCAGATAAGTACCAATGTCACATGAAATTAGGCCAAGAAACAACTTGTTGGATCTGTATTTAGAACCTCTGGCCAAGACCACATGTGGTTCATGCAACTGATGCCACCTTGTGAGCCAGCAGCAGAAACAGGGACTACGCTGGGAGTGTTCTGACCACCCCCACAGAGCTGCAGGTTATTGCACACAAACCTATATCTCCCTCACAGATGGACAGAGCAGAGAGGGGAAGTAACTCACCCAAGGGCACACAGCATCAGGTTTTGAACCCAGGCTTGCTGATGGCAAAGCCGCTAACCTTATTTATCACCAACTAAAATCAACCGTGGTGTTGCAATCCACTACAGCTTCATACAATATGGACTGTGCCCACGGGCAAACTGGGGGAAAAATGTGCTCAATAAGTGCTTTCTGCTAGGCTTCGTCTTGCACTAAATAAAAGTGATCAACTCATTCCAGATGTGTTGTGGAGGTCAGGGGAGTTGGGCTTCTCCCTAAGTGGTCAGACCCACAATACCCAGAATAAGCTCCTTGCATGGGCTCACCGTGCTCTGCTCTGCACTAATCCCAGTCCTGTTTCTCCCTGCAGGAGAGACGGGTGCCTGGCCGCCAGCCGGCCGCCCCTGTCTGCGGCTGAGGTCCCCTAGCTGCCCTGGCCCCGCACTGCGGAAAGCAGCACTGCCTCCCAGACGCTCATCATCATTATTTCCTGGAAAGGCCCTCGGAGACCTTGAGCATGAAACAGCCTCTCTGCAACCGAGGGATGCTCTCTGGTCTGCGCGGTACCCACAGGGATGCAGCAGCAGTCGCGGAATCAAGAAAACTACCGACACGGATCTGAGATGACTTTGAAAACAGCAGCGACAAAAAAGCCCTGGGCTGCCTGTAGGAAGAGCGCCGCCTCACCGCCTCGCAGCGACGTCCGCGCAATTACCGCGCTCACCTGAGCCTCCAGCCGGCAAGAGCTTCCCAGGGCCCCTCCTCGCTTCTCTCCCCTCTCTCTGTAGTCTGGATGCCCTAAATCGCCTCGGCAGGGCGGCTGCACCTGAAAAACATCGTTCTTTTAGACTGGGTTCCTTTCCACATAGGCCACCCCAACCTGCCTGAGCTAGTCCTGCCAAGCCGCCCGGTACCAGGTTTGCAAAAGATACACCTATATATGTGTGTGTATCTCCAGATGGTTTTGGCTTAGCGAAAGTACATGTTCTTGTGAAGCGATTGTGAATATTCAAATACTGTAATTGGAGATGATTTACATTGTTTTGAATTAACTAAAATTCCATTGTTAAGCACAAATACTGTCCCACTAAATCATCACGCTTTTAATAGGTCCACGTGAGCAGGGTACCGAGCGCATTAGGATTTATAACGCTCCCGGGGAGCTGACCACTGTATTATGCTTCCTGCTGCTAGGTAATATGCATGACACATTTCTGGACACTAATTCATTTATTTAATAGTAACAGTATGCAAAAACAGAGTTCAAAATGAGGCTGACAAAGAAGGTATAAAAGTTTTATTAATCCATAGCTAATCAAAGGCCAGTGGAAGCCATATAATGGTGGCATTTACAGACCATATCGAATGTGAATAAATTAAATTTTTGTTTCCTAAAATCTTACTAATAGGATGTATTCGGCTTGAACCATTTATACTTTTAATTACAAAGGTAGACAACTTAGAGCCGGGTCCTCGCTGTACTTGCTTTAACAGCCACAACTTGGCTTCCAGGATCAACCCAAATCCTTGCCTAAGCTATTGTCTCGAACAGGATCAACACGAGCTGCCTCCTGCCAAAAGCTACAGCGTTGTTTATTTCATTATGGGCTTAATTGGATGCTGTCAATCATTCGAAAGTTATTTTTCTCAGGAAGACAAAGAGTATCTACTTTATCATAATCCCAGCCCCCGATCACTACACAAAGCACATAAGCAGGTGGCATAATGCCTCTCGCACAAAACCTTTTTTCCAGTTTGATGGCTCAGTTATGCAACAAATCAGAGCAAAGCCAGAAAGAGTTTGAAGTACAGGCAGAGGAGAATATCGGGAAAGGCCAAGAAACACAGAAGTGAGTAGGAACAATGATTGCTTTGGCTTCGTTCAGTTGCATGAGTGGGGAGAATATTTGTTCATCGTTTGAGTCAAAACAGAAAGAAAGTAAGACCTCTGAAACATAAACACCTCTCTTCCAGAATTCTAAGCACATTCTCCTGCTCAGCGCATTCTGCAGCAATCAGCTAGTTCTAACATAATAACCTTCTGTGAGTATTATTCTCGTATTGAAGGTGAGAAAGAGATCACAGAATTATCTATTGCAGTATTTTCCTGAGTGTATTTTGCAGAGCGCAAGCTAAAGAGCTTTTGGCTATGAGAGAGGTTTTATGTTGAAGAAGGGTTCCATGGTCAAATAAGTTTGGGGAATCCTGTATTAGACAAAGCTGTGTAATGATGTATCTATATCTTAGATTTTTTTCAATGTCATTAATGTGCCAGTGGACATTATAATTCTTTCAAAGAAAGATATGGCATGAAATATTTTTTGTATTTATATGATCATAGAATTTTAAAAAAATTTTATTTATTTTATTCATTTGAAAAGCCTAGAGAGAGAGAGAGAGAGAGAGAGAGAGATCTCATATCTGCTGTTTCACTCCCCAAATGCCCATAACAGCCAGGGGTGGGCCAGGTTAAAACTGGGGACCAGGAACTCAACCAAGTCTCCCATGTGGGTGGCTGGAATCCAATTACTTGAGTGATCACCCCTGTCTCACAGGATACACATTAGGAAGCTGGATTTGGGATGGGAGCAGGGCCTGGAGCCTAGACATTCTGATAAGGGATGCAGATGTCCCAGCTGGCATCTGACTGCTATTCCAAATCTTCCTCTCTGATCATGGAATTTTTACCGAGAAGAAAGACTGACCTATCACAGAACTCAACTCAAGAAGCAGCAATAGGGGCTGGCTCTGTGGCACAGCAGGTTAAAGCCCTAGCCTGCAGTGCCAGGATTCCATATGGGCACTGGTTCAAGTCCCAGCTGCTCCACTTCTGATCCCGGTCTCCGCTATGGCCTTGGAAAGCTGTAAAAGATGGCCTAAGTGCTTGGACCTCTGCACCCACCTGGGAGACCAACAAGAAGCTCCTGCTTCTGGCTTCAGATTGGCCAAGCTCCAGCTGTTGCAACCATCTGGGGAGTGAACCAGCAGATGGAAGACCTTTTTTTCTCTGTCTCTACCTCTCTCTCTGTTACTCTGCATTTCAAATAAATAAATAAATCTTTAAAAAAAAGCTGCAGTGATATAAGGCATTGCACTCAGGACCTAAAATGGACCTTGACTCTTTCCTGGAAAGTCTCCAAATGCTGTGTCCACCACACCTATTACTGGAAGCCCACCTCCCTGTTTACCATGGCAGTCAGCTTAAAAATCCACACATCTACCACAGCACACACCTACACAACCTTCTACCACTAACACCTTCATCCCAACCCACAAGATTCTGCCAATACCTATTGGAAAACCTGAGAGAAACAGATTCCAACAAAGTGCAGAAGATGGGCATTTGGATTTAGTCTACGCACTCAGAAAAATAGTGCTGAACATTTGGTGGTCATGGTAAGGCTAACAGTAAGGCTTTCACTACTCATCCATGTGCAGGGATCAGACAGAAAACAAACCACCTCCATCCCCACTAGCACAGTTGTATTTTATGCCACAAGCCACAGTCCATGCAAAAAAGCCCTGGGACTCTACTTTCAAACTACAAGGGGCCGGCGCTGTGGCGCAGCAGGTTAACCCTCTGGCCGGAAGCACTGGCATCCCATATGGACGCCTGTTTGAGGCCCAGCTGCTCCACTTGCGATCCAGCTCTCTGCTGTGGCCTGGGATAGCAGTGGAAGATGACCCAAGTCCTTGGGCCCCTGCATTCATGTGGGAGACCTGGAGGAAGCTCCTGGCTCCTGGCTTCAGGTCAGTGCAGCTCTGTCCATTGCGGCCATCTAGGGAGTGAACCAGTGGATGGAGGACCTTTCTCTCTCTCTCTCTGTGCCTCTCCTTCTCTCTGTATAACTCTGACTTTCAAATAAATAAATAAATAAATAAATAAATCTTTAAAAAAAAAAACTAGAACTACTAAGTAAGTTGGGGAAGGTCACAGGATTCAAGGTCAATATTCAAAACTGCATTATATGAATGTTTCCATATGATGACAAAGAGCAATTGGAAATTAAAATTTATGAAACAATATTTTTATAGCAGGATGAAAAATCAAACATGTAGGGATAAATATAACAAAATAAATGTAATAATTCCATGATAGAAACACCCAAACATTAAGAGAAATTGTAAAAAGCCTAGGTAGGGAGCTACGGTATGTTCAATGTTGGAAGACTCAATGTTGCTAAAAATCCCAGTCAAAGCATCAGCAAGATTTTGGGGTAGAAATGGGGAAGTGGGGGTTAGTGTTGTGCCCAGCGGGGCTAAGTACCCTCCTGTGACGCCAATATCCCACATCAAAGTGCCAGTTTGAATCCTAGTTGTTCCCATTTCTGATCCCTGTTTATATCCATGGGAAAACAGCAGAAGATGGCCTGACTACTTGGGCCCCTGCCACCCATGTGGGAGCCCTGGGTCAAGTTCTAGGCTCCTGGCCTCGGCCTGGACTAGTTCTGGCCTTTGCTGCCATTTGGAGAGTGAACTAGCAGATGGAAGACTGATCGCAATCTCTTTCTCTCCCTCTTTCCCTCCCTCCCTCTCTCTGTCTCTGGCTCACCTCTGTAACTCTTTCAAACAAATCAATAAATCTTTACAAAAAAAATTTTTTAGGGACCAGAGCTGTGACATAACAGGTCAAGCTGTCACCTGCAGTGCCAGCATCCCATATGGGAGCTGGTTCGAGTCCCAGCTGTTCCACTTCCAATCCAGCTCCCTGCTAATGCACCTGGGAAAGCAGCAGAAGATGGCCCAAGTCCTTGGGCTTCTGCACCCATGTAGGAGACTTGGAAGAAGCTCCTGGCTCCTGGCTTCAGCCCCTGTCGTTGGAGCCATTTGGGGAGTGAACTAGTGGATGGAAGACCTTTGTCTCTTTCTCTCTTGCTCTCTCTCCCTCGCTGTCGCTCTCACGCTTACTCTCTCACTTTGTAATTCTGCCTTTCAAAATAAATAGAATAAATATTTAAATTTTTTTCTTAGATCAGAAAAATTTAAACAGACTTCACCAAAGGAAAGATATGATAGTAAATAAGCACATAGACCATTAGAAAATGCAAATTCAAAACAGGAGCTACTACTCCATGCACACTAGCATGGCCAAGCATCAAAAGTGAAAATGCAAAGAATTGGTGAACAGCTAGAACCACTTTAACTCTCTTCAATTGCTAATGGGAATGCAAAATGGTACAGTCACTTTGGAAAACCAGTTGGCAGTCTCTTGCAAAATTAAACACATATTTGCCATATAACCCAATAATCCCACTCCTTTTATTTCTATTTACCCAAGAGAAATGAAAACATGAATCCATGCAAAAATCTTTATGCTGCTGTTTATAACAACTTGATCACCACAAATTAGAAATCACTCAAATATCTTTTTTAAACAAGATGTATTTATTTACTTATTTATTTGAAAGGCAGAATGATAGAGGGAGATCTTCCATCTACTGGTTCACTCCCCCAAAAGGCCACAACTTGGGTCACAGCTGAGCCAAGCACTTGGAACATTGTCTTCTGCTTTCTCAGGCACATTAGCAGGGAGCTGGATTGGAAATGGAACAGCCAGGGTTCAAACTGTCACTCATATGGGATGCCAATGAGGCAGGCAGTGGCTTAACCACTGCCCCACAAAGCTGGCCTCTCATATTTCTTTTAAATGATGAATGGGTAAATAAATTTTACATTCATACAACAAAAAAGTATTCAATAATGTAAAGAGGTGTAACAGCATGAATGAGTCTGAGAAACACTGCTAACTGAAAGGTGTCAAACATAACAGTTTACATATAATAATCTTGAGAGGACAAAACTGTAGGGACAAAAATCAGATCAGTGGTTGCCAGGGATTAGGAGTTATGAGACAGAACTTACTAGTTGGGCACAGGGAAAATTTGGGAGTGACAAGAATACTCTTTACCTGGATTGTGATATGGTAACAGGACTCTGTATGAGATTACTTCAAAAAGTTCACAGAAAATGGAATTAAAAGATAAATTTATTTTAGTGTAAAAAATGTTGAGATCCAGCCGGCGCCGCGGCTCACTAGGCTAATCCTCCGCCTTGCGGCGCCAGCACACCGGGTTCTAGTCCCGGTCAGGGCGCCGGATTCTGTCCCGGTTGCCCCTCTTCCAGGCCAGCCCTCTGCTGTGGCCAGGGAGTGCAGTGGAGGATGGCCCAAGTGCTTGGGCCCTGCACCCCATGGGAGACCAGGAAAAGCTCCTGGCTCCTGCCATCGGATCAGCGCGGTGCGCCGGCCGCGGCAGCCATTGGAGGGTGAACTAATGGCAAAGGAAGACCTTTCTCTCTGTCTCTCTCTCTCTCTCACTGTCCACTCTGCCTGTCCAAAAAAAAAAAAAAAAAATGTTGAGATCCATGCATTTGAGGGATCTTCAAAAAGTTCATGGAAGCACATACTATGAAAAACTGTGTATGGATTTCAAGACTTTTTCACACCAAAATAGACATATCTTACAATTCCATTTTCTGTGAATCTTTGGAAGTATCTCACAAGCTTATGCAAACCCATTGAATGGTACAAGCCAAAGTTCACTGTATGTAAATTGGACTCCAGATTTTATGGCTCTAACTTTTTGGTTTGCAATTCTCCAGGCCTGGGTCTGATTAGGGAACTTTGAACACCTAAGGTGGACCGACAGTTGGAAAGCCCTACCAAGCAGGGAAACAAGTGACTGCATACACATGGCATGAGGCCTTGGTCAATTGTCACCACGAATGTGTTCCCGCCAGCTCATTTACTGCTTCTGGCATTATCTTCCTTCTCATTTTTCCCACATTCATTTGAAAAGCCAACAATTCCTTGAGTGTAGAATTAAAAGGACAGATTATGAGTGATTCTATAGACCTAGTTGAAAACCTGAGGAAATGAATATTTTTCAAATTACTGACTCAAACTGATATACATTAGCAGCTGGCACTGTGGCATAATGGGCTAAGCCTCCACCTGTGGCACCAGCATCCCATATGGACTCTGGTTTGAGTCCTGGCTGCTTCACTTCCAATCCAGCTCCCTGCCAATATGCTTGGGAATGCAGGAAAGGATGGCTCAAGTGCCTGAGCGCTTGCACCCATATGGGAGACTCGGAAGAAGCTTTGGCTTTGGCCTGGCCCAACCCTAGCTGTTGTGGCCATTTGGGAAGTGAACCAGTTGAGGAAGCACTCTCTCTCTCTCTCTGTAGTTCTGATTTTCACATAAATAAATCTTCATTTATTATTTTTATATATGCACATATATACACACACAGCATAAAGCAATTTTATTCAAATACAATCTTGGTACATGATTCAAAAAACTAGAAAACCATAGCCTGATCTCATTTAGGAATGTTATTGCCAAATTTCAATCAAGTATTAGCAAAGAGAATTTCAGCAGTGTCTCAGAACAATGCTCTATGATAAGGAAAAGCTCACCCTGGAAATGCGAGGATCAATCAGAATTATGAAGTCTCTCAACATAATTCATTCATGACATTAACAAATTAAAGGAGAAAATCAATTGTATCATTAAGTGCCCCAAAAGGCTTTTGTTTTTCCCAGAAACAGTTTTCAGATGTTGGTTTTGGCCCGTAAGTTTGTTCATCCCTGGGCTCCAGCCACTGGATCAGGTACTGCTAGCCTGGGAGGCAGGACCATCTCACCAAAAACAGCAGCACCGATGGCTGCAAGAGGTAGGGATTCCCCCTGCCTCATTTCTCAGGGACTGCCTTTGGAAGTGGCACTTCCGGTGAACACTGCTGGGCACAAATACGAGGCTTATGAGGCGAAGAGAGTGGCTGGCAGGTTAAGCTGTCTCCAAGAGGAAGGCAATGCAGAAGGATGGGCAGGAGAGCTGGGCTGATGGCACATTTCCCCATAGCTCAGTTGGTGGCTTTTTGCCTCTGCCGCCTCTGAGGGCCTCAGCTTGCTCACCTGTGAAACGGGAGCTGTTTAGACACCTTGCTTCCCTAGCTTCCTGGCTCCTCCTGAATTCTGTGACCCCTGGGCTTGGCTAACTCCTTAGAAACATCCACAGGGCAGGACTGACTGGCAAAGGAGGGCTGCCAAGCTTCATGGGGAGCTTGGGATTTTGCCTGATATTTTGATTATGTCTTGTGGTCAACGTTTCCTTTCCATAAGAGGTCACTGCATGCCTTCTTCTTGTTTTGTTTTTTTTTGTTTTGTTTTGTTTTTTGTTTTTGACAGGCAGAGTGGACAGTGAGAGAGAGACAGAGAGAAAGGTCTTCCTTTGCCGTTGGTTCACCCTCCAACGGCCGCCACGGCCGGCGCGCTGTGGCTGGCGCACGGCACTGATCCGAAGGCAGGAGCCAGGTGCTTCTCCTGGTCTCCCGTGCAGGTGCAGGGCCCAAGCACTTGGGCCATCCTCCACTGCACTCCTGGGCCACAGCAGAGACCTGGCCTGGAAGAAGGGCAACTGGGACAGAATCCGGCGCCCTGACCGGGACTAGAGCCTGGTGTGCTGGCGCCGCTAGGTGGAGGATTAGCCTAGTGAGCCACGGCGCCGGCCACTGCATGGCTTCTTAATGAAAGAAATTCAAGAGCAAAAAGCATTCAATAAGTGAAGTTTTGCTTTCTACACGCAGTTGTAATGTGTTGTAGCTAAGGTAGCGTTTGCCAAATAAGAGAACAGGTGTGGTTTTTTTTTCTTTTTTTTATCTAAATGGGTAGGTGGAGAGAAAAATGAATGGAACAGTCTTGGGCATCTTAGTTCATTTGGGCTTCTCTAACACAATTCCATAGAGCAGGTGGCTTCTAACTGATAAACTCTGTTTTCTAAAGGTGCCTACATTGCCTCCACCTCAAGAGGTAAGTCTGAACTGAGAGACAGGTGTAGCCTGTTCAGACAAACCCAGGCAGCAGCCACTGTGACAGATCTGTTCGTTATTTTTGGGTATGAGCAGCGAGATCAAGTCATCACTCCCCTAAATCCCCAATCATGTCAGCATCCACTCCAGTGGGGCAGCCAGTGGGGCAGCCAGTCATGCGTGAGCCTAAAGGTTAAGCACACACCATTGAGCTCGAGAAACGAGCTGTCAGACCATTAAATACAGCCTTGCCTGATCACGCCCAGAGGCACCCTGAGAACACTGGTTAAGGCTTGGATGTTTCACCTACATTTGTGTGACGCAAAACCAATCTCTTTCCTTTGCCTTTGTCGACCTGGATGGGGTTTAACCACTAAATGTCTTTTGGAACACCGATTAGATTTATTATCCTGCATCTCACATAGGCAGGTGCATGAGGAAGAAAAACAGGAATGTGTCTGTTTTTTTCTCCATCTGGGCTGTCAGTATAGGAAACATGAGCAGCTTGTTTAGAGTGTGTTTTCATGTCAGTCCACGGATACACAGTTCACGATCCTTGTAACAGACATGCATCCCATTGACCGGAAATACTTTCTTGACAATGATGTGTATTTTTTTAAAATTGAGAGGCAGAGACAGAGGAAGCCAGAGAGGGAAGGAAGGAGAGGGAGAGATGGGGTGGGGGGAGGGGGAAGGAGAAGGGAGAGAGAGAGAGAGAGAGAGAGAGAGAGAAAATTTCCCTTCCATTGGTTCACTCCCCAGATGTCTGCAAATTGTAGAGCTTGGCCAAGCCAAAGCCAGAAGCCAGGAACTCAGTCTCTCTCCCACGTGAATGGCAGGAACTCAACTACTTGAGCCATCACAAGCTGTCTCCTAGAGTGCACATTAACACGGAGCCAGAGCCTGGAGAGAGCTGGGACTCAAATTACAAACTCCAATGTAAGATGCAGCTGTCTTAACTAATGCCTCAGCAGCTCAGCCACATGCCTATTAAAAATTGTGCTTTTATAGAATGCTGAAAGAACAGATAATTCAACAGTGTGGAGACAACTGGCTATTCATTTGGGAGAAGATATCAAACCCCAAGTTGCACATGCACAAAAATATGTTTTCAGTTATTTTTAACTTTTTAAATGCAAAAGGTGGAACTATCAGATGAATAATGGGAGAAATTCCTTTAAAAATTTATAAAGGAATTTTCATTATGTAAAACTTCTTTGTTTTTTTAAAGATTTTATTTATTTATTTGACAGGCAGAGTTACAGTGAGAGGGAGAGACAGAGAGAAATATCTTTCATCTGCTGGTTCACTCCCCAAATTGCTGCAATGGCTGGAGCTGGGCCAATCTGCAGCAGTTCTTAACCTCCTATGCCACAGCGCCAGTGCCTATGTTAAACTTCTGATGGCAAAAAATAATTTGACTTTCATTTTACCCAGTCTTTATTCAGGAAGTGAGCTAAATCTTCACACAAGTAGACTCCTGTCTTACTACGAGTCACATAAGATAGCTAACTAGATCAGGGTTGTCCAGAGAGAAAGAACCAAGAGATGATATATGATATATGAGAGAGAGAGAGAGAGAGAAAACAGTTAGCTTGTCCAGACTTTTCCATTAACTGAACTAGGAGAGAGAGACAGAGTGAGAGAGAGAAATCACAAAGAATTAGCTCATGGGATTACAGAAGCTAAATCCCAAGAACCGCAGGTGGCAATCTAGAGAGCCCTGTGCAGTTCTAACCTTAGTCTAATGACCTGAGGACCAGGGTTGGTGCTGTGATGCAGTAGGCTGACTCTACCTGCAGTGCCGGCATTCCATATGGGCACTGGTTCATGTCTGGCCACTCTTCTCCCGATCCAGCTTTCTGCTATGGCCTGGGAAAGCAGTAAAGATGGCCTAAGTCCTTGGGCTCCTGCACCCATGTGGGAGACCTGGAATAAGCTCCTGACTCCTAGCTTCGGATCAGCTCAGCTCCGCCCATCGCAACCATCTGGGGAGTAAGTCAGCAGATGGAAGACCTATCTCTGTCTCTCTATCTCTCTGTCTGTACCTCTGCCTCTCAAATAACTAAATAAAATCTTAAAAAAAAAAAAAAGACCTGAGAACCAAGAAAGCCAACAGTGTAAGCCAGCGGTTCAAGATTCAACAAGAAGTCATATTTCAGTTCAAGTCCCTAGGCTAGAAAAAATCAATATCCCAACCAAGCAGTCAATGAGGAGTTCCCTCTCACTCAATCTTTTTCCTTTATTCAGGTCCTCAAATGATTGGATGGGGCCCATCCACATTAGGGAGGGCAATCTGCTTCACTCCCTTTTACCAGTTCTAATCTTAATGTCAGCCAGGAATACCTTCAGAGCAGAATGTCTGACTGAATGCCTGGGAACCTCAAGGCCCAGTCAGGCTGATGCATAAAATTAATATTCACAATGTGGTCCTCTTCTAGCATGCAAGGAAACCAAGGCTTAATTTGCTTATCAGAATCACACAGCCAACATGGTAGGGTCAAACCTGGTAACTACCTCTGAAACCAAACGAGCTCTGACAAACTGGAGGGTGTATTTGCAAAATATAGGACTAATAGAAATAATAAGGGCTTTTTCCAAAGTGATAAAAAGAAAGATGAGTGCCCACATAAGAAACAAAACATGCAAACAAAATAGCCAAGTAGTAGAAGATGGCCCAAATCCTGGGGCCCTTGCATCTACGTGGGAGACTCAGATGAAGCTCCTGGCTCCTGGCTCCTGGCTTCGGCCTGGCCCAGACTGGGCTGTTGTGGCCGTTTGGGGTGTGAACCAGCGAATCAATAATCATTCTCCACTCTCCCCATCTCTACCCTGTAACTCTGCCTTTCAAATAAATAAAACATTAAAAAAAACTTTAAAAGAAGCAAACAAAAAGACTACCTCAATCCTAACTTCAAACCATATACTAAACAAATATCTGAAAAAGGACTTCTAGCCAGAATATAGTTTTTAAAAAACTCTTACAACTCAGCAACAAGAATACAAATAATCCAACTTTAAAAATGGCCAAAAAAAGACATCAGCAAGATGGCAGAGTAGGAAACCCTGGACACTCATTCCCCTGGCAAACATACCAACTCAACAATAATTCACAAACAAGTTCCTTTTATAAGGAATCCAAAGACTAATCGAAAGGGTCCTGAATCGTGTTAGTGCAAAACCAGAGTCACTGCAATTGGTACGGAGATTTAGGACTGTCTCTTAGCAGAATCCCTGCCCCAGCAGAGTTTCCAATAATCAGGTAGATTCTCTAACTCCACGCTTCTCCCCGGGCAGGGGGAACTGACCAGTGCCCCAGTTTTTCTGAGGAAACTCCCCAGAAGAGTGTTTTCTGTCTTACCAGACTTGGGACTCTCTCAGGACAAGCACCATCTGGTTGCCTGAGGGGAACAGAGATGCCAGCGTGGGCTCTTAGATGCCATGGATTTCCCTTCCTGCTTAGCACACGCGGAGCAGACAGAAGTAATCCCAGCTCTCAGCTACTGTTTGGAAAGAGAAAGATTTGATCCATGCCTCTAGCCCCTCAAATTCTCCAGGGTTGCTCAGAAAAGCTGGCATCTGCCTTCCTGCTTTGGAACTTTGGTGTGTTCAGTATAGTCTACCCATGGAGGGCAGAGGACTGTGGGGACAGAGATGGTGTTTTGGGCTAGTAGATACCATAACTCTTCCACTCTCTGGCTCAACACAGAGCAACAGGAAGAAACCACAGTTGTTGTCTGCTTCTCCCTGAGAGGGGAATGCATCGGTAAAAGCCCTAGAACCTCTGTCTAGGCAGACTAGTAGGGACCCTCTGCTGTACAAAGCTCAGGGAAAAGGAGAGAGGTTCCTGCTTTGTCTAATATACAGAAATAAACACATAGAGCTAAGGAAGATGGAAGATCAGACAAAGATGTTCCAAACAAAGAAACATGATAAATCTCCAGAAACAAAACCTATTGAAATGAAATTATGCTGTGTACCAGGTTAGGCCACCCCCTGCAATGCCAGCATCCCATATCAGAGCATGGATTTGAGTACTGGCTGTTCCACTTCTAATCCAACTTTCCCATAATGCACCTGGAAAGCATCAGAAAATGGCCCAAGTACTTGGGCCCTTGACATCCACATGCGAGTCTTAGATGGAGTTTCAGGCTCCTGGCTTTGGCATAACCTGGTCCCAGCCACTGCAGCCATTTGGGCAGTGAATCAGCAGGTGGAAGCTCACTCACTCTCTTTCTCTCCTTCTCTCTCTGTAATTTGGTCTTTCAAATAAATAAAATATGTTTTTTAAAGAAATAAAATTACTGATTCACCTGACAGAATTATCTGTCATACATCCATATGACATCAATATACATTCATCTGCTCACCAAAGTCAACAAAGTGACAATTTCAAGGAGATAGAAAATATTTATAAGGCACCTAACAGAAATCATGGAGCTGAAAACGATCAGCAAATATGAAGATATGTCATTGGAAATAATTCAGACAAGAAAAAAGAATGAAAGAGTGAAGAAGGCTTGACTACTTATGGAACACCATCAAGTGGACCAATATACATCATGCGAGTTACAGAAGGAGTAGAGAGAGAAGGAGCCAGGAAAATCCTGCAGAGAAATAAAATAGTGGAAAAGTTCCCGAAGTTGTGGAAAGCCCAAGAAGCCTAAAGGACACCAAACAAGACAGACCAAAAGAAATTCATAGTGAGACACATAATAATAAAATTGGTATAAGCCAAAGAGAATTTTGAAAATATGAATAGAAACTGAATTGTCACACATGAGGAAATCTTCACCAGACTACCAGTGGATTTTTTTAGAAGAAAGCTTCCAGTACGAGGATATATAGATATATGCCAAGTACTGGGAACAAAAGAACTGTCAATTAAGAATATTATGCAAAAATGTTCTTCAAAAAAGAAGAGCAGGCATTTTGATTCAGCACTTAAGATGCCACTTGAGACACTCACTTCCCTTATCGGAGTACCTGGGTTTGACTCCTGGCTCTGGTCCTCACTCTAGCTTCCTGCTGATGTGAAACCTGGGAGGTAGGTGGTGGCTCAGTTAGATCTATGCCACCCACACGGGAGACGTGGATTGAATTCCTGGCTTTTGATCTTGGCCCCAGTCCAGCCCCACCATTGTGGACATTTGGGAAATGAACCAGTGGATATGGGTGTACTCTCTCTTACACTCTTTCTCTCATAAATATTAAATTTTAAAAATAGACTGTTATAAGATATCTTAGGTAAGCTCCAAGGTAACTACAACACAAAAAATACCTATAAAAGTTACACAACGAAAAAGAGAAAGAAATAAAAGAATATCAATATAATAAAAAAATCATAAAGGAAGATAGTAAGAGAGGCAAAGATAGACAAAAGAATAGCCAGAGTAACAGAAAACAATTTACAAAATAGCAGTTGTAAATCCTTCTCTATTAATGATTATTTTAAATGTAAACAGGCTAAACTCCTCAATCAAAGGACATAGAATAGGATGACTGAATGAATTTAAAAACCAAGACCCAAGTATGTGCTGCATGCAAAAAGCTCACTTTAGGGGTGGTACAGTAGGTAAAGCTGCCACCTGCAGTGCTGGCATCCCATATGGGCGCCAGTTCGACTCCTGGCTGCTCCACTTCCAATCCAGCTCTCTGCTGTGACCTGGGAAAGCAGTGGAAGATGGCCCAAGTGCCTGGACTCCTGCACCCACCTGGGAGACCCAGAAGAAGCTCCTGGCTTCTGACTTCAGTTCAGTGCAGTTCCAGTGGTTGCTACAGTTTGGGGAGTGAACCAGCAAATGGAAGACCTCTCTCTCTTCATATATATATATATATATATATATATATATACACACATATATATATATATATATATTTTTTTTTTTGACAGGCAGAGTGGATAGTGAGAGAGACAGAGAGAAAGGTCTTCCTTTGCCGTTGGTTCACCCTCCAATGGCTGCCGCGGCTGGCGCGCCGTGCTGATCCAAAGGCAGGAGCCAGGTGCTTCTCCTGGTCTCCCATGCAGGTGCAGGGCCCAAGGACTTGGACCATCCTCCACTGCACTCCCAGGCCACAGCAGAGAGCTGGCCTGGAAGAAGGGCAACCGGGCAGAATCTGGCGCCCCGATCGGGACTAGAACCCGGTGTGCCGGCGCCGCAAGGCGGAGGATTAGCCTATTGAGCCACGGCGCCGGCCTCTCTCTCTCTCTCTCTCTCTCTCTGCCTCTGCTTCTCTGTAACTCTGCCTTTCAAATAAATAAATAAATATAAAAATAAACATTTTAAATTTAAGTACACACATAGGTTTGATACCCAAAGAGATATTTCATGCAATCTATAACCAAAAGAGCAGGGGTAGCTATACTTACATCAGATAAAGTAGTCTTTGACTGAAATTTGCTATAAGAAGACAAAAAAGGGCATCATACTTTTTTTTAAAGATTTATTTATTTATTTGAAAGGCAGAGTTAACAGACAGGCAGAGGCAGAGGCAGAGAGAGAGAGAGAGAGGTTTTCCATCTGCTGGTTCACTCTCTAATTGTCCACAATGGACAGAGCTGCGCCAATCTGACACCAGGAACCAAGAGCCTCCTCCAGGTTTCCCACATGGATGCAGGGGCCTAAGAACCTGGGCCATCTTCTACTGCCTTCCCAGGCCACAGCAGAGAGCTGGATTGGAAGTGGAGCAGCCAGGACTCAAACCGGCATCCATACATCATTCAATCTTAAGAGGCCACTCACCAATAAAATTTAACAATTATATATACAACCATCAAAACAGCACCCAACTGTATAAAACAAACATTGACAGATCTGAAAGGATAAATAAACAGCATCTCAATAGCAATTAGAAGACTCTAAAACTCTGCTTTCAATAATGGATAAAGGGGTGAATGATTCCATACAGTGGTCTAAGCTACCACATGGGACGCCCACATCACAATTCTTTTTTTTTTTTTAAATGCAATTTGAGTTTCATTATATTTTAAAAGTCCTATCATACATTCATAAACCATGGATTTCTTTTAGGTAAGCACACAAGTTCTCTCTTTCTTTTCTTCCTTCCTCCCTCCCTCCCTTCTTTCCTTCCTTCCTTCCTTCCTTTCAAGATTTATTTATCTGAAAGAGTTACACAGAGAAGGAGAGGCAGAGAGAGAGGTCTTCCATCTGCTGGTTCACTCCCCAGTTGACCACAATGGCTGGAGCTGTGCTGATCCGAAGCCAGAAGCCAGGAACCAAGAGCTTCTTCCAGGTCTTCCAAGCAGGTGCAGGGGCCCAAGGACTTGGTCCATCTACTACTGCCTTTTCATGCTGTAACATAGAGCGGGATAGAAACTGGAGCAGCTGGGACTTGAACCCGCACCTATATGGGATGCTGGCACTGCAAATGGGGGCTTTACCCACCACACCACAGTGCTGGCCCCCCACATTGCATTTCATAGTGCTGGTTCAAGTTCTGGCTCCTATGTTTCTGACCCAGCTTCCTGCTAAGGTACATCCTGGAAGGCAGCAGATGATATTTCAAGTGCTTAGATCCCTACCACCCACGTGGGAGACCCAGCTGGAGCTCTGGGCTCCTGGCTTTGACCTGAGCCAGCCCTGGCTGTTTAAGGCATTTGGAAAATGAACCAGTGGGTAAATAATCTCTCTTCTCTCCCCCTTCCTTTCAAATAAAATAAACAAATGTACATTTAAAAAAAAGAGTGCTCTGGCCTCAGAATCAGCCCTAAAGGCATTCGGATCCAGCTGAAAAGCCCATGGGAGTATTTCAGGCATGGAAAGCCAGGACACTCTGGAAAAAAAAAAAGGACCTAAATGAAAGATCTCTGTGAGTGAGATCCCAGTGGAAAGAACAGGTCTTCAAAGAAGGAGGTACCTTTCTCTGAAGGGAGGAGAGAACTTCCACTTTGACTATGACCTTGTCTAAATAAGATAAGAGTCGGTGAACTCAAAAGGCTTCCATAGCCTTGGAAACTCATGACTGGAGCATAGGGAGATTACTGATGCCATAAACAGGAGTGTCAATTTGTTAAGTCAACAACAGGAGTCACTGTGCACTTACTCCTCATGTAGGATCTCTGTCCTTAATGTGCTGTACATTGAGATTTAATGCTATAACTGTGGGGAGCAACTCGGACTAGACTGTTACTGGAATTAAGACTTATTCTATGCATCTGCTCTCCCACAATATGGCGCTGGGAGAGAAGAAAACAGCTTCTACGCAGCTGCCTCCAGTTCAGCCAATAAACTGTAGGACTTGCTCCTGATTGGAGGAGAGCAGCGTACTCGGCGTGTGGGCAGCCGAGTTGGGATTAGCAGAGGAGGACTATAAAGGAGGAGAGAGACGGCATGCACGAGGAACATCTAAGGGGAACACCTGTGCAGCCCCCGAGAGAGCCGGCCGGCGGTGTGCCGCTCCCCTGCGGAAGTGGGGAATGTGGCCAGGGGGAACTGCCCTTCCACGGAGGTGGAAGGGACAGTAGCCAACCCGGGAAGAACCAGCAGCAAACCCGGGGAGGGCCGAGCAGACGAAAGAACAGCGCAGGGTCCTGTGTCGTTCCTCCACGAAGAGGGGGAGCGACAATAACGAGTACTCAAACAGTATTTTTCACTTTGTGTTTCTATGTGGGTGCAAACTGTTGAAATCTTCACTTAATGTATACTAAACTGATCTTCTGTATTTATAGAAAATTGAAAATTAATCTTGATATGAATGGAAGGGGAGAGAGAGCGGGAAAGGGGAGTGTTGCGGGTGGGAGGGAAGTCATGGTGGGGGGGAGCCAATGTAATCCATAAGCTGTACTTTGGAAATCTATATTCATTAAATAAAAGTTAAAAATAAAAATAAAAATAAAGAGTGCTGTTTTGGGGCTGGCATTGTTGCATAGCAGGTAGAGTTGCCGCCTCCAGCATCCCATATGGGTGCTGCTTCCAGTCCGGGCTGCTCTACTTCCAACCCAGCTCCCTGCTAATGGCCAAGGACAGCAGCGGAAGATGGTCCAAGTGTTTGGGCCCTGCCACCTATATGGAAGACCCAGGTGAAATTCCTGGCTCCTGGCTTCAGTCTGGTTCAGCCCTGGCTGTTACCACCATTTGGGGAGCAAATTAGTGGATGGAAGATCTCTCTCTCTCTCTGTTCCTCTCTGTGACTCTAACTCTCAAATAAATAAATCATTTTTTTTTTTAAAAAATGACTTCTGTTTTCAAAAATACTAATAATGGATAGAACATCCAGTCAGAACATCAATCATGAAAAAGGAAGGGTGGGCATTTGGTATAGCAGCTAAGACATCACTTGGGACATTTCATCCTATATCAGAGTTTCTGGGTTTGAGTCCTAGCTTCATTTCTGATTTCAGCTTCCTGCTAATGTGCACCCAGGGAGGCAGCAGGTGGGGGCTCAAAGTAGTTGAGAGACTACATGGGAGACCTGGATTGAATTTCTGACTGACTCCCAGGCATTTTGGGGATGAACCAGCAGATGAGATATTCTCTCTTTTTCTCCCTCCCTCCCAATCTATCCCCCATCAAGCAAATGAAATAAATAAACTTTAAAAAATAAATAAAATAAACTTAAAAAAAACACACTAAAAGAACTGGTGCTGTGGCATAGCAGGTTAAGACATTACCTCTGATCCCAGCATCCCACGTGGGCACCAATTTGAGACCTGGCTGCTCCACTTCCAATATAGCTCCCTGCTGATGCACCTGGGAAAGCAGAGGAAGATGGTGCAAGGGCTTGGCCCCTGCACCTAGCTTCAGCCTGACCCAGCCCTGGCCATTGTGGCCATTTAGGGAGTAAGGCAGTGGATAGGAAGATCTTTCTCTCTCTCTCTCTCCTTCCCTCCCTCCTTCTCTCTTTCCCTCTCTCCCTCTCCCTCTCTCTGTAACTCTGCCTTTCAAATAAAAAGAAATGAGTGAATTAATGACTAAACAAACAAATAAATAAATCTTTTGGGTCTGGTGCTGTGGCTCAGTGAGTTAAGCCATATGCAGGCTGGCGCTGTGGCTCACTAGGTTAATCTTCCGCCTTGTGGCGCCAGCACACCGGGTTCTAGTCCCGGTCGGGGCGCCAGATTCTGTCCCGGTTGCCCCTCTTCTAGGCCAGCTCTCTGCTGTGGCCAGGGAGTGCAGTGGAGGATGGCCCAAGTACTTGGGCCCTGCACCTGCATGGGAGACGAGGAGAAGCACCTGGCTTCTGCCTTCGGATCAGCGCGGTGTGCCGGCCGCAGCATGCCGGCCCCGGCGGCCATTAGAGGGTGAACTAATGGCAAAGGAAGACCTTTCTCTCTGTCTCTCTCTCTCACTGTCCACTCTGCCTGTCAAAAAAAAAAAAAAAAAAAGCCATATGCAGTGCCAGCATCCCATATCAGCTGCTCCACTTCCCATCCATCTCCCTACTAATGCAGCTGGGAAAGCAGCAGATAACGGGCCAAGTGCTTGGGCCCCTGCATCCACGTTGGAGACCCGGAAGAAGTTCCTGGCTCCTCACTAATGCCTCCTGCCTCCTGCCTCCTGGCTACTGGCTTCGGATCAGCTCAGCTCCAGCCATTTCAGCCATTTGGGGAGTGAACCAGCGCATAGAAGATATTCTTCTCTGTCTCTCTCTTTCTCTGTAATTCTCCCTTTCAAATAAAATAAACAACTCATTTTTAAAAATGCAGATCCTTTAAAAAATCTTTTAAAAAACACTAAAGACCAAACTGAACCAACAGACATATATAGACTATTCTACCCAAGAGTGGAAAAATACACATTCTTCTTAACTAGAACATTCCCTTGAGGAAACCACATGTTAGGTCATAGCACACATCTTAACAAATTTAAGAAGACTGAAATCACAAGGGAATGAAACTAGAAATCAACAGCAGAAAAAAAAACTAGAAGATTCATAAATAAGTGAAAATTAAATAACAGAGTTCAACAACCATTGGGTCAAAGAAGAAATCAAAATAGAAACTGGAAATAATCTTGAGACAAATGAAACAAAAATACTATATACCAAAACTTATGGGATACAATAAAAGCAGTACTTAATGAAGTTAATTATGATAAATATCCATATCAAAAAGAATCATAAATAAGCAACCTAACTTTATACCTCAAGGAACCAGAAACACAAGAACAAATTAGGCTGGCACCGTGGCTCCTTAGGCTAATCCTTTGCCTGCGGCACTGGCACACCAGGTTCTAGTCCCGGTCAGGGCGCCGGATTCTGTCCCAGTTGCCCCTCTTCCAGGCCAGTTCTCTGCTGTGGCCTGGGAGTGCAGTGGAGGATGGCCCAAATCCTTGGGCCCTGCACCCCATGGGAGACCAGGAGAAGCACCTGGCTCCTGCCATCGGATCAGCGTGGAGCGCCGGCCACAGCACATGGGCCACAGCAGCCATTGAGGGGTGAACCAATGGTAAAGGAAGACCTTTCTCTCTGTCTCTCTCTCTCACTGCCCACTTTGCCTGTCAAAAAAAAAAAAAAAGTAACAAATTAAGCCCAAAGTTAATTGAAGGAAGGAAATAACAATGACTAGAACAAAAATAGATAAAATAGAAAATAGAACAAAAGTAAGGGAATAAAATCAATGAAACTGAAAGTTTGGAAAGTTTGTTTTTTGAAAAGACAACAAAAGTGGTAAAACCTTAATTAAACAATTAGGAAAAAAAAGACTAAATTCAAATCAGAAATGAAGAAGGATACATTGTAACGACAGAAACAAAAAGGATCCTAAGAGACTTCTACAGCCAACAAACTGGGTAACCTAGAAGCAATGGATATATTCCTGAAACCATACAACCTACCAAGACTAAATCATGAAGAAACAGAGAGTCTGTGTAAACCTATAATTTGTCTGGAAATTAAATTGTTAATCAAAAATCCCCTAACTAAGAAAAGCCCATGACCAGATGTCTTCTCTAATGAATTTTACCAAACTTTTAAGAATAAATGACTATCTTTTTAACATCTATTTTTATTTATTTAATTGTATTTTATCTGAAAGGGAGAGAGAGTGACAGAGATAGACAGAATGGCAGAGTCTTCCATCCACTGGTTTACTCCTCAGATGGCTGCAACAGCCAGGGTTGAGGCAAGCTAAAGCCAGGAGCCAAGAACTCAATCTGGGTTTCTCATAGGGCAGGCAGGCACACAAGCACTTGAGCCATCACCATTTGCCTCCCAAGGTGCACATTAGTAAGAGACTGGAACTGGAAGCAAAGTTGAAACTCCAACCTCAGCACTCTGATATAGAATGCAGCCATCCCAAGTGGTTTCTTAATTGCTATACCAAGCATCTTCCCAATCTTTACTAAACATATCCAAAGAAAAATGAAGAGGGACTTACTCCAAACTCATTTTATTAGCACATCATTATCCTAATACCAACGACAAAGACATTGCAAGAAAAGGAAATCTCAGGTCAACATCCTTGAAGAATGTGTATGCAAAAATCCTCTAGGAAAGCCAGTTATATGTTAAAGGATCTTGCACCATCATCAAGTGGAATTTATACTTGGGAAGCAAGAACAGTTCAATATCTTTAAATCAATTTATTAGATATATTACCTCAATGGAAATACAGGATAAAATCACAAGATCACCTCAATAGAAATACAAAAGAAAAAGTTTGGCATTTCATAAAGACTCTCAAGAAAGCAGGAATAGATGGAAACTAGCTCAATATGACAAAAAGCCCAAGGATGGAAAGCAGGAAGTGTTTCCTCTAAGATCAGTAACAAGGCATTGATGTCTGCTCTCACCACTTTCTACTCAGCATAGTACTGCAAGTCCCAGCCAGGGAAATTAAGCAAGAAAAATAAACAACAACAACAAAATTCCAAGTCAGAAAGGAGGAAATAAAATAGTTGCTATTTGAATATGACATGATCCATGTAAAGAAAGCTCTAACAACTCTACTAAAAATCTGTTAGAGCTAATAAACGAATTCAGCGAAGTTGCAGAATACAGAATCAACCTGCAAAAATGCCATTTTTATATATTAACAACAAACTATCTGAAAATTAAATTAGAAAACAAATCCCACTTACAATAGCACCAAAAAGAATAAGAAACTTAGGGAAAAAATTTAACCAAGGAGTTAAACAAAATGCATCCTGAAAACTACAAAGCACTAATGAAATTTTAAAAGATATATTTAAATGAAAAGACATTACATGTTCAGTGACTAGAAAATTTAATATGTTAAATTACTCAAAGCAATCCACAGAGTCAATACAATATCTAACAAAAGCCCAGCATCATTTTTTACAGGAATAGAAAAAAGTAATTCTACAATTCATATGTAATAACAAAAGACCATGAATAGCAAAACCAATCTGAAAAACAACAAACTAGAGGTATTATATTCCCAGATTTCAAAATATATTACAAAGCTACAATAATCAAAACAGTTTAGTACTGGCATAAAGACAGACATATAGACAAATAGTACAGAATAGAGAACCTAGAAATAAATCCACACATTACAGTCAACTGATCACTGGGAAGGATGCCAAGGATACACAATTGGGAAATAACAGTCTCCTCAACAAAATGATTTGGAAAAACTGGGTGTTCTATTTACTAAAGAAGTATAATTAAACTGGCACTGGCCCTCTTATATGTAGCACAGAACTAAAACAAAGCAATAGAAAAAAAAGTCTTACATGTATTGAGGGAAAAGGATTTTGAATTAAAATACTCAACACAATTAATAAATTAACTAAGCAGAATAATAGCCACCCAAGAACTATCCATGTGGAACCTATGAATGTTTCCTTATAAAACAAAGAAGGACTTTGCTAATGTGATTAAGGTAAGGATCTTTACGTGGCCGTTTATCCTGGATTGTTATGACACCATATATCCTTATAAGAAAGCAGGGAGAGGTTTGGCAGACAGGCGGAAGGCAATGTCATCACAGAGCATAGTAGAGTGATGTAGCCACCAGCTCAGGAATCAGCAGCCATCGGATGAAAGAGGCAAGGAGCTGATTTCTCCTGGGAGCCTCCAGAGGGTAGCACAACGCTGCTAATGCCTTGATTTCAGTCCAGTGGTGCTGATTCTAGACTTCTAGGCTCCATAACTGTGAGAGAAGGAATTTCTGTTGTGTTTAAGTCACCAAGTTGCAGTGTGGGTATTTGTTGTAGAGCCCACAGGAAACTGATGCAATAAACGAGTAGGTCACTGGAAATTCTAGGTACGATACACACAAATCAGCATTTTGTCTATGACAAGCTCAGCACCTATCCGAAAGATTAAAATGGCCTTTCAAACCCAGACAAGGAAAGAAACACTTCAAGATTCAAAGCACCTTAAAGAAAACCCAATGTTAAATTATTGACATACATGAATAACTGGAAAAATGGGGGCTAAAACAGATTTTACTCAACAGTTTATTCTTTATTTGACAATTTCTATTTGAATCAATATTCTCTTTCACAGATGTTAAAACCATGTAATATACATGCTAGCATCTGGAAGAGAATTACTTTTTAAAAAAATCTATTTTACAGAGCTGTACACAGATCTAGACTTCACACTGGTATAGTAGCCAAATGTCACAGCACATGTAGGAACTCACTGTAAGTGCTCCATTACAAAAAGGCATCATGTGGGACCAGTGTTGTGGTGCAGCAGGCTAAGCCTGTGCTTACAATGTCTGTAACCAATATACCCATGTTGGAGCATCAGTTTCATTCTTTTTAAAAAAAGATTTATTTACTTATTTATTTCTTTATGTAAAAGTCAGAGCTACAGAGAATGAGAGACAGAGGCAAAGAGAGAGAGAGAAAGAGAGACAAGTCTTCCACTCACTGGGCCATAACAGCCAGGCTGGGCCAGGCCGAAGTCAGCTGCCAGGAGCTTCATCCAGTTTCCCACATGAGTGAAGGGGCCCAAGGTCTTGGGCCATCTTCCATTACTTTCTCAGGTTCATTATCAGGGAGCTAAATCAGAAGTGGAGCAGCCGGGATTCGAACCAGTGCCCATATGGAATATTGGCACTGCAGGTGGAAGCTCAACCTGCTATGCCGCAGCACCAGCCCCCACTCCTGGCTTCTCATCCAACTGCCTGCTAATGTGCCTGGGGAAAGCACCAGAAGGTGGCCCCAGTACTTTGGTCCCTGATACCCACGTGAAACGTGAAATACCCCAGCAGAGTTCCTAGCTCCTGGCTTCAGCCATTTGAGGAATGAACCGGCAGATGGAAGTTCTCTCTCTCTCTCTTTCTCTCTCATAAATAAATAAATATTTAAATAAATAATAAAAGAAAAATGTATCATGGGTCATACACTAACAGTGATGACTACTGGTAAGAGGTGACCCTTTGTATGTAACGTTGTAAATCAACAAAATCATCACCCCACAGGATCACGTCTAAGCTTTTTACAACTATGGAAACTCATCTCCTAACTGGATTCCAGCTTATTAATTTTTAAAAATTTTTTAAAAATTTATTTATTTATTTGAGAGGCAAAGTTACACACACACACACACACACACACACAGAGAGAGAGAGAGAGAGAGAGAGAGAGAGAGAAGGAAAGAGAAAGAGAGGTCTTCCATCCTCTGTTTCATTCCCCAAATGGCTGCAACTGGACCATTCCGAAGCCAGGAGCCAGGAGCTTCTTCTGGGTCTCCCATGTGGGTACAAAAGCCCAAGCAATTGGGCCATCTTTCTCTGCCTTTCCAGGCCATTATTAGAGAGGTGGATTGGAAAAAGAGCAGCCAAGACTCGAACCGGAGCCCATATTGGATGCCAACGCTGCAGATAGAAGCTTAACCTACTATGCCACAGCGCCAGCCCCCAGTTTATTAATTTGTATAGTGAGAAATATACCTGTTGCAGATATTGATTAGAACATGACAAAGGCACTCCCATTGATTTGCCTGCCCTATGAGATAGGATATCTCATTGAAGATGAGACTACTGAAAAAGCCAAGTTGAAAATAGAAGGTTGTTTGGGGAATCTGAACTGAGTGCCTGCGAGTCACGTGGATTATGTAAAAGTTGAATGCTGTCAATTGTGACAATCTGCTATGGTTTTCATGTTAGTTTGGCTGTCCCCCAAAGACTTACGTATTGAAGGCTTGATCTCCAAAGTCGTATGTTAATGTTTAATGGATTAATGTCAATTACTAATGGATTAAAATGAAGATTATGGTATCTGAAGGCGGGGCCTTTGAAAGATTAGATTGGATTAGGTTGTTAGGGTGGAGCCCTAGGAGGGGGACCACAGAGACATAGCTGACAAGGAGTGTGCTCCCTGTCTCTCTCCACTTCCTGGCTCTCTGTGTGCTCCTTCCCTGCACTTGCTCCTCTATTGACATCCTCCAGCCTCATCAGATGTTCAGACCAACAGGGTATGCTGAATCTTGGACTGGGAAACTCCAAAACCATGTCATTCAACTGTAGCTTCTCTTGGGTATTTTGTTGTAGTAACAAAAACTAATACACAGCCGGCACTGCGGCTCACTAGGCTAATCCTCCGCCTTGCGGTGCCGGCACACCGGGTTCTAGTCCCGGTCGGGGCGCCGGATTCTGTCCCAGTTGCCCCTCTCCCAGGCCAGCTCTCTGCTGTGGCCCCGGAGTGCAGTGGAGGATGGCCCAAGTACATGGGCCCTGCACCCCATGGGAGACCAGGAGAAGCACCTGGCTGCTGCCATCGGATCAGCGCGGTGCGCCGGCCATTGGAGGGTGAACCAACGGCAAAGGAAGACCTTTCTCTCTGTCTCTCTCACTGTCCACTCTGCCTGTAAAAAAAGAAAAAAAAAAAAGACTAATACACAGGCGCCAGTGCTGTGGCATAGCCGGTAAAGCCTCTGCATATAGTACCGGCATCCCATTTGGGGCCAGTTCGAGTCCCAGCTGCTCTACTTCTGGTCTAGCACCCTACTATGGCCTGGGAAAGCAGTAGAAGATGGGCCAGACCCTTGAGCCCCTGTACCTACATGGGAGACCTAGAGGAAGCTCCTGGCTCCTGGCTTCAGACAGACCCAATTCCAGCCATTGAGGCCATTTGGGGAGTGAACCAGCAGATGAAAGACCTCTCTCTATCTCTCTCTGCCTCTGCCTCTGCCTCTCTGCAACTCTACCTTTCAAATAAATAAATCTTTAAAAACAAAACAAAACTGATACACAGTCCTTCCAGACAGCTCTGTGTGGATGAGTTCCCTAACCTTCTGTAACCAATGAAAATCACCTTGCATCAAACAGCACTCAACACAGTCTAAGGAGCACATTTAAATGTGTACATTATTATCCCCTCAAGCCTCATTCCCCCCCCCCCCGATAGTCATACGTCAGCATCCAATGGGAGCAGGTGCAGCAGGAGCCCACCTAGGAATCAGATACCACACACAAAGCAATCTTGAACTACAGGTCCACAAAGAAGCATATTTGCTTATGATGATACCAACCAGAAACAATTTTTTCCAGAAGCCTCTGCATTCCAAGTCTAAGCTGACTTCATGCCTACTTATCAGAAGGACAATTTGGCCCTCACGGAAGAGGGCAGTGTGTGTCCCTGGAGAAGATGGTATTATTTATTGACTATCTGCCTTGCTTCCATCTGTGAGACATGGAAACTCAACAATGGTTTGTAAGACCATCAGTTTTAAACAACACCATCCATCACAGAGTGGGAAGGAGTGATCAACCTTCCTCTACTGCAATGCATTATACAAGGGTCAGCAAATGGGAGTCACGGTTGGTGACACAGTTGCTGGCCTCAGGTAGCAAATGCATCCTCCCAGCTGTTCTGATCCATATGGCTCCAATGAACTGTAGAGAGTGCAGGCTTCTTCTTATTGGCAGTATCTGCTGTAACTCTTTCATCCAAACCCCATCATAAAACAACTGTAAGGTAAGCTGAAGACCATTCATCTAAACTTCATCTGGTAGCCAACTGCTGACACAGAGGAAAACACGCACATTAGGAAACAGATGTGATGAGGGAAATTAAGGTGTTCTTATCTTGAAGACATCAAAGGCTTAAGCTGCAGGAAAAACAAAATAATTGAGTCGTTGAGTCAGAGCCAGATGGGAAGCCAGTAGTGCTGCTTTCCATGCTAAGCAAATTCGAGGGCTGTCCCCAGTAGTCCTGATACTCAATTTCTTACAACATATAGTTGTTAGAATAATTCCATGATCCTTCTGTTATCAAGATTCTTACTTTTTTTTACCCCTAAAATTGATACTTGATTCCCTGAAATGTGACAACGTGGCAGAAGGCCCTGATATGCTCTCTTATCATATTTGATCTTCATTTTCTCCACCTGTGAAGTGGAAATGACAACCACTGTATTCCCCTTAGCACAGTGGTTCTTGCCCATGGGTGATTTCAGAGACATTTTTGGTTGTCAGAACTGGGGGGTCGGGGGGGGAATGTTCCAGGCATCCGGAGCATTAAGACCCAAGATGCTATTAAGCATCCTATAACACAGGGACAGCCTGTAACAAAGACTTGTCCAATCCAAAAACATCAACAGCGCTGAGAGGGGGAACCCTGCCGTTACATCATGGATGTGTCAAAAGCAAAGCACTTGCCTTGTGAAAAATGTAATGAATACTAGTAATACGACTCCTACTGATCATCTCAATTTGAAGCTTATCTTTATTTTGCAACACAAATCCTCACTGGCAATCACAAAATGTGAAGGGCTAATGATTGCCAAAAACAAAACAGCTCTTCATTGGAAAGTGGTGCAGAGGCTGCCCTAAGCACACCACTGGAAGCTTACCAGGATCATATTGCTCTCTCCACTGAATTCTGGCAGTTCATCCACTGGTTCTTGGTGGTGATGAACTCTAGAGCAAGATCCCAGTGGATTCATTCCTACTGGACTGGGTCAGAAGCAAATAAAATATGCAGGAGTTGCCTGATGTTGGATTGTCAGGTATCCCACAAAAGGGTCTCTTAGGAACATAGGATGCCAGTGAAGTCACACCAGAGGGGTACCTGGAATGGAGGGCACATCAGAGGGAGGGAGAATGCCAGAATAGGCAGTATCCCAAAGCATCTTCCCTTGGTAATAGATGGGACCAGGCCTTGCTCTTCTCCTCTCAGTTTGGTGCTGGGGTGAGCTGGCGGAGTCTATCTGCTTTCTCTAATGACCCCACATCAGTGGGAGTGGTGCAGGATTTGGTCAACGAGAAATCACAGAGCAGAGAGAGAAGCCGGAGTGCTTCTCCCCTTCTTCTCTGCCTTGTATCACCCCCTTGGCATCAGTGCATATCACACAGGCCCTCATGTCTCAGCTCCCACAAGGCACTGCCAGTCCCTCAGCTCCTTCGTTCCTCCAGTGTGACTCCCCACTCTGCTAATAATCCTGAGTTGCAGCCCTGTACCACTCAGCTCTTCTTTGCGTTAATTTCCATCTGAATTAAGCAGACTGATCCCTTCTTTCTGGCTTGACCTTCACTGATAGTTTTCAGAGACAAAAGTGAGGCACAGCAGTGTGACACCTGGAACTCACAGATATGCAGGTATAGCAACAGCTCGCAGCAAAAGAGCACAGAAGCAGCTGATGTGCATCCACTCCACAAACACTTGTTGGGTTCCTGCTACTGCACACTGGATGTTGTGCTGGGTATAGGAATTCACTGTGAACAAAAGCATACCTCCCCTCTAAGCTCTAATAAATAATTACATTAATAACTCTTAAGTTAGTATTCTACTTACAACTTTTTAAAACCTATTTAAGAAGTCTGGTGACTCAAGTAAATGCAAAAAAATAGCACAAGTCCTCCCATCAGAGGAGAAGTTGGGCTGAGGTTCAATCAATATAAAGAGAAGTTACAATTCTCCAGGTTTCTCATTTTTTTAAAAAAATATTTATTGTTAATTACTTGAAAGGTAGAGTTACAGAGAGAGAGAGGGAGAGACAGATCTCCCATCCACTGGTTCATTCCCCAGGATGGCCACAAAGGCCAGGGCTAGGCCAAAACAGCAGGAGCCAGGAGCTTCATCCAGGTCTCCCATGTAGGTACATGGGCCCAAGTACCTGAGCCATCCTGTGCTGCTTTCCTGGGAGCATTAGCAAGGAGTTGAAGTGGAGCAGTCAGGCTTTGAATCAATGTGCATGTGGGGTGGGGTTCTGGCATCCCAGGCGGTGGCTTAAACTGGCCCCCAGGTTTACCAATATCATTAAGCTGTTTTCCCAAACCCCAAAATCATAGCTGATCATGTTGCTTTTTTATAAGATTTATTTTTTTACTTATTTGAAAGGCCCAGTTACAGAGAGAGAGAGTGTGAAAGAGAGAGAGAGAGAATCAGAGAGAGAGGGAGAGATCTTCCATCTGCTAGTTCCTCCCCAAATGATCACAATGGCTGGTGCTGGGTCGGGCCAAAGCCAGGGAAGGCAGGGAAGATGGATCAGCAGAGAGCTGATCAGAAGTGGAGCAGTTGGGACTTCCACTGGTGCCCACATGGGATGCTGGCACTGCAGGCAGTGGCTTAACCCACTACATGACAATGTCCTCCCCAACACTGCTACCTTATACACCTTGGGGTGATGCTTGGAGGGCCTGGCACTTTGGATCAGGGAAAGCAGTGGAAGATGGCACAAGTATTTGGGTCCCTGCCAACTACATGGGAGACCCAGATGAAGCTCTTGCCTTTGACCTGCAGACAATTAGGGAGTGAACCAACAGATAGAAGATCCCTCTGTTTCTCCTTGTCTTTCTTGGTAACTCTGCCTTCCAAAGAAATAAACAAATCTTTTAAAAAAATGATACCTGGGAAATGATGTATTTCTTTTTAAAGATTTATTTATTTGAAAGGCAGAGTTACACAGAGAGAGAAGGAGAGGCAGGGAGAGAGAGAGATCTTCCATCCGCTGGTTCACTCCCCAGATGGCCACAACGGCCAGAGCTGTGCCAATCTGAAGCCAGGAGCCAGGAGCTTCTTCCGGGTCTCCTACAGGGGTGCAGGGGCTCAAGGACTTGGACTATCTTCTACTGCTTTCCCAGGCCATAACAGAGAGCTGGATCAGAGGTGGAACAGCCGGGACTTGAACCGGTGCCCATATGAGATGCCGGCACTACAGGCGGCGGCTTTACCCACTACACCACAAGCGCTGGCTTTGTAACGATGTATTTTTAAGAAAGTCTTCTCCAATTTCAACTGGTATGTGAGAGCCAAGAAATGAATAAACCTTGGATTTGAGGTTTCCTAGGTGACCAAGTGATCTTGTTAACCAACCAGGTCCACACAAATAGGGGACAGTTATAAGACATGTGATGATTCAAGACATGTATCACATTCACTTTGGGAGCTGTTGGGGAGGTATAATAAAACATAAAGACAAATAAAAGCCTAAATTGTTGAGCCAACTGAAGAGACTTAGCATCAACTCTGTTCACAACACACCTGCATGAGTCCCCTTGAAAGCAGTAGGCACTATGGGTATATATTTGCATATTTTTCCTATTTCCTGTTTTTCTGAAACAATGATAGGATAGGATAGGATAGGATAGGATAGGATAGGATAGAAAAAGGTTTAGATTTTAGTCACTGTTTTCAGCAAAGTTTGTTTGAATGTACACCACTAAATCCTTATTTGTCCCACAACATTTCATTGTTGTTTAAAAGGGAAATTGAGGCACTCTTTAAGTGAATTGTCCCCAGATGGTTCTTTGTATACCAGTGGTTTATTTGACACAACGCCATCCTCTCTGAAGACATGCAAATTATCAAATTCCTCTATGAAAATAACACCTATGTGCTTAATCAACACAAAACTTATAAAGACTATACATACAAATGTAGATACAGAGGGGCCAGTGCTGCAGAGCAGCTGGTTAAACCAAGGTCTGGAGTGCCAGCATTCCATACAGCACCAGTTCACATCCCAGCTGCTCCATTTCTGATCCAGCTCCCTGCGAAAGTGCCTGGGAAAGCAGCAGATGATGGCCCAAGTCCCTGGGCCCCTGCATCCATGTGGGAGACCTAGAAGAAGCTCCTGGCACCTGGATTCAGCCTGGCCAAGTCCCGGTTGTTGCAGCATCTGGGGTGTGTACCAGTGCATGAAAGATCTCTCTGTGTCATTCTTCTCTCTCTGTAACTCTGCCTATTAAATATAGAAGTAAATTTTTTGAAAAATGTATATATATATATATTTTGAAATAGTTTAAAAAATGAAAATCAAATCTTTGATGTGGCATAGTTTTTATTTAAAACACAACTTCTTTAAGCAGAAATAGTTAACATCAGTAGCTAGTTAGCAGTTGAATAATTGCATTAAATATATTCATCTCAGTGAAGACTGTAAACAAAGAGATATTAAGCAATTTTTTACAAGCACCCTGCTGTGATACCAGCTGATCAGGTTTAATAGCAACCAGCATGTCTACTAATTTTGCAAGAAAGATACGTTGGGCCTAATTTCATCTTGTAGAGCAAGTGTAAATAATCTGTTCAGCAGTGAGCATACAATGACACCATGCAGCATAACCACCAGCGATTACACTGGAAATGTAATTTTTAGAATCGCAGTATTTGCAAACTAAAGGATTAATGCTAACTTTAGTCAACAGAGACAATCAACTTGATTAGTAGAATGCATTAATATAAAATCAGTGTTGTAGATAATGTGTCCCATGCTATCCAGACCTTAAGGTGTCTGTCTGTCTCACTCTTTCCCTAGAGAACTCCAAAGGAAAACACTTTTCATTCTAATTGTATCATTTTAATATTCATCTTGTAAACAATGCAGCATCTTTGCATGAAAGTAAAAATTCAGGTTGTCTTTTAAAAACAGTCCCCAAGGAACTGGAGAATTAGGAAATCTAGTTTATTTTTCAATTGATAACAAAGAATACAGAGGACCATAGGCATCATGACATCATGATTTTCTTCCTAAGTGTACAGTTATATAGAGGGGAACAACTCTGCAGTTATGTCACAGTACACAAAACCTGAGACACATTTTTACATAACATAAATATAAGAAAAACAAAATGAAAACAATATGCTATGAATTTTTAAATAGTAATCCCTTTATGCGCATCAATTATTTTATTTTGATAATTATGAAGCAAAACTGGACTCACAAAGGTGTTGATATTTCCATAGTCTAAAACTTGATGGCAACCAGGAAAATTCAACTTTATTTTTTCAAAAGTGAAAATAAAGCCCCAGGGAATTTATGGCTGGATTATAAGAGATCTGTTTCTTATAAGCTTTACAATTTCATGATCACAGTTAATCTCTACTGATTATACTATGCTTAATTATCAGAATATAGAAAACACAGCATAAAGGAGGATTTACCAAGTAATGGTGTTTCCAAATGTGTCTCTCTTCAAAGGTGAAGACATGACAATAAAACATAACCGGTATTTTTAAAAAATCTTATCTTATTTCTGTTCAGGGATAATGACATATACAAGGAAAAGTATATTTCTCTGGCAAATGAGAATGAAAGTAACTAGTTTTGCAAAGTATTTAACACGTAAGTAGACAGAAATTTTGGAACACATTTGATTTAATATATCTCTAATTCTTCAACCCCCTGCCTCTTGAGTTAGTTTTCAAAAGTTCCATATAACAGAGTCTAATTTACTATACTGGATTAGATTAATTCAAAAAAGGAAAACCATAAATATTGACAACATGTTTAGGGAGAGTTAACAGAATAGAAGTTGATTTCTGAGAGGACTGACGGGTATCTAATGAAGTGGCAAGTACATGTTTTGATACCAGTCATATTTAGATATATCTTCCTGCCATCATGGATGGAACTTTGATTCTGATAAAGGAATCATCCACACTTGATCTTATATCATCTGAATCACTGATATTATGTCATATTTAACTTCTCAACTGACCCAATATCCCAAATTCTACATAAATTTCTATTTTTATAATTATCAAAGATCATCATCATAATAATAATAAATAATTTTAGTGAAAGCTAAGTGGGCACAAAGATAGTACATTTTCTACCAAAGATAAGCTCACATCTCCCAATTCTACATATTTCCTACAATATTTTGTATATATTAGGACAAATTTTTAATACATAGTTTGTATTGCAAAAAGTGACTCCATGTAAGTAAAATGAAACTCTGCTGTCTTTCCTGTTAGTCTAAAACTATCGAAAAAGGAATACTTAAAGTTTGCTTTAAATTTAAAGAAGCTTTGTTATACTTCAAAATGGAAAAACAAAATATTTTAATTAATTGCTTAGAAAAGGGGATATTTTACTTCAAAAACACTTTTTCAAGAGAAATTGTATTCATAGACAGACTTCTGTTTATGCAAATAAAAAATTAACAGCTGTTGGAATTGCATTCCCATCATAAACAACTAGAAATCCATGCGAAATATATGTTTAAAACTGTCTCAGGCAAAGGAGGGCTGTGGTCCCTGAGCAATGCAGAACAAATGAGGCATTCCGTATAATTACCCAACACACTGCCTAGAGGGAGTTTCCAAGCTGCAGAGGAAGGAGAAAGAATCCAAAACCTAACGATATCGATGTTCTTAGGAGACAGAGACTGGAGCTTGAGAAGGATTCGTTATCTAGAATTTGCAGGCTCCATTAAAGGAGATCTGCGAAGGAGTCTCCCGGAGTCTCTAGTTGAGTACAGATCTACTCTTGAAGTCAAGGAAAGAACCACTGCAAAGCAGTAAGCAAAACAATTACTGGAGCTCACAGAGTGTTGGGAATGCGTTACCTTCCCAGCAACCCTGCAATACACAGGGCTACTGAGAATGCTCTCTGAAGGGTCACACCTTGGAAGTGCAATTACACAGTCCTACCTAGAATAAGAGCTGCTGTGAACTAGCTAGACAAATCTCAAGATTGAGACTTGAAAGGATCAAATAAATTTAAATAACTTAATTTCAGGCCAGAATAAAGTCTAATATTCTTTCAAACATCTTTCAGCACTCAGTAACTTAAAATTCACAAGAATCCAGCACTCAATAAAAAATTACACCACATGCAAAAAAGCAAACATATGACACATAGCCAGGAGAAAAAATCAATCAATAGAAACAGATTCAGAAATAAAAGAGATAACTAACTGTATAAATAAGTCCAGGAAAAGACTTAAATGAAGCCTCTAGATATGAAAAATATAATATTGTAAATGAAAATTACTGGACGTAATTAACAACAGATTAGATACCATAGCAAAAACTATCAGGAATGTAAATCAAAGGAGTAGAAAATCACCAAAATGAGACAGAGAAAGAAAAAAATGGCTCATAAAATCTATGATCTGTGGAAGAGGGCAAAACAATCTTCCGTATATGCAATTAGAATTCCAGAAGGAAACAGAGAAGGATAAAACAATTGTAGAACAATGGACAAAAATTCTCCAAATTTCATGGAAAATATAGCTTGCAGATTCAAGTTCAATAAACCCAACAAGAACAATCACACACATAGAAGTATTACACAGTGAGGGGAAGGAGGAAGGGAAAATCATTATGTTCATATAATTGTTATCTACAAATCACATTGAATTTGTTAAAAAAATTTAAAATTTAAAAAATTTTTCTGAAAAAAGAGGTATTATACAGTACACGATAATCACATTACTGAAATCAGTGGTAAAGAGAAAATATTAAAAGCAGCCCCCCTAAAAAATATGCTTTGTATACAGAACAAAAAGAATTATCAGAGCTTCTCATAAGGAACCATGCAAACCAGAAGATGGGGGAGTGAAATTTCAGAGTTCCACACCTGAAAATATGAAAAATTGAAGTACAAATATGTATTTTCTGGACAGAGTTGACTGATTCCAGCACCAGGGGACCTAAACTATAAAGCATGCAACAGGGGAGAGGCATTTGGCATGGCAGCACTGGGCACCCCACTCGGGACACCTTGCATCCTTTACAGTAGTTTCTGGCCAGAATCCCAGCTGCACTGCTTCTGATCCACTTCCTACAGGGACACATCCTGGAAGGCAGCAGACAATGTCCCAAGTACTTGGTTCCCTGCCACCTGTATGGGAGACCTGGCTTGAGATTCAGCTTGTGGTTTTGGCCTGGCCCCGCCCTGAGAATTGTAGGCATTTGGGGAATGAACCAGCCAATGGAAGATCTTTCTCTGTCTCTTATATCTCTGTCTTTCAAATAAAATGAAAACAAACAAATAAATAAATAAAAACAAGGAAGTGAAAAAATGAATGTTAAAGGAAGTTCTTCAGGAAAAAGGAAAATGATACCAGATGGAGATCTGAATTTACAAAAAGAAATAAAGAGTAATGAACATGTTATATCCTGGGGAAAACATAGGATATTTTTTCCTCATTTTTAAGTTTCTTAAATACAATTGGCTATTTCAAATAAAAATAATATCACTGTATTGCAGAGTTCAGTGCATATGTAGAAGCAAAATGTGGCAATAGTATGGAAGACAGAATGTGGAAATAAAACTATATTGTCATAGGTTTTTTATGCATGAATAAGCATATTATTAGAAATCAGACTGTGGGCTGGCGCCAAAGCTCAATAGGCTAATCCTCCACCTAGCGGCACTGGCACACCTGGTTCTAGTCCCGGTCGGGGCGCCGGATTCTGTCCCGGTTGCCCCTCTTCCAGGCCAGCTCTCTGCTGTGGCCTGGGAGTGCAGTGGAGGATGGCCCAAGTGCTTGGGTCCTGCACCCCATAGGAGACCAGGAGAAGCACCTGGCTCCTGCCTTCGGATCAGCGCAGTGCACCGGCCACAGCAAGCCAGCCACGGCAGCCACTGGAGGGTGAACCAACGGCAAAGGAAGACCTTTCTCTCTGTCTCTCTCTCTCACTGTCCACTCTGCCTGTTAAAAAAAAAAAAAAAGAAATCAGACTGTGACAAACTAATATCATACACTGTAAAACCTAGAGAAATCACAGAAAATGAAGAATGAAAGAGAAAAACAGAAGAGCTAATGCTGACAGCAGAAATAAATTGAAATCATAAAAAATTCAAAAAAGAATAAAGGGAGATAAAAGGAATACTGAACAGATGGGCACAAATAGGAAAAATATGCACGTGTCCATATATAACGTCAGAACAGGAGAGTGGCACAGCAGGCCAAGTCTCCACTTTGGACACCTATATCCCATATCCTAGTACCTAGGACATACTGCCACCTCTGCTTCTAATCCAATTTCCCCCTCATGTGCATTCTGGGAGGTATCAAATGAAGGTTGCAATGCTTGAGACCCTGCCACCTACACAGGAAACCTGACTCCTGGCTTCAGCCTGGCCCAGCCCTGGTTGTTGCAGGCATTTGAAGAGTGAACCAGTAGATGGGAGCTCTCCCCACTCCCTCCCTCTCTCTACCTCTCCTCTCTGTTGCTCTGCCTTTCAAATAAACAAAAACAAACTTCAAAAAATTGTAAGTGGTCTAAGCCCTCTAATTAGTAGACAATGATTATGAAATTAGATTAAAATGTAAGACCCAAAATGTCTATAAGAAATTCACTTTAAATATGAAATATAATCAAAGTAAAGCTGAAGTGGCCATATCATCAGGTAACAGAGACTTGATAACAAGTAATAAGCAAGGAAAAAAGATGGACATTTCATAGATAAAGGGGTCAATTCACCAAGAACACATTGCAATCCTAAATGTATATGCAAGCAGAACAGAAATGCACAGTAGATAAAGCAAAAATGGACTGCGCTAAAAAAGAAATAGACAAATTCTGCAATTTCATTAGGCCTCAGAATTCCTCTCTCAGTGACTGATAGAACAAGTAACAGAAAACCACAACAAGGCTCTAGACGATATGAATCATATTCTTAGCCAACTTGATCTAATAGACACCAATGGCACACTCTACACAACAACAGAATAAACATTTGTTACAAGTGTATGTGGAGTACTTGCCAAAATAAACAAGATACTAGGCTATCAAGAAGTTTCAGTAGGGGTCAGCGCTGTGGCATAGCAGATAAAGCTGCCGCCTGCAGTGCTGGCATCCCATTCAAATCCCAGCTGCTCTGCTTCCAGTCCAGCCCTCTTATGGCCTGGGAAAGCAGTACAAGATGACCCAAGTCCTTGGGCCCCTGCTCCCACATAGGAGACCCAGAAGAAGCTCCTGACTCCTTGCTTTGGATCAGCACAGTTCCAGCCATTGCAGCCAACTGGGGAGTGAACCAGCAGATGGAAGACCTCTCTCTCATTCTCTCTCTGCCTTTTCTTCTCTCTGTGTGTAGCTCTGACTTTCAAATAAATATTAAAAAAAATAAAATTTTATATATATATATATATATATATATATATATATAAAGCTTCCAGCGCTGTGGCTCATTTGGTTAATCCTCCGCCTGCAGCGCCAGCATCCCATATGGGCGCCGAGTTCTAGTTCCGGTTGCGCCTCTTCCAGGCTCTCTGCTGTGGTCCGGGAGTGCAGTAGAGGATGGCCCAAGTGCTTGAGCGCCTGCACCCACATGGGAGACCAGGAATAAGCACTTGGCTCCTGCCTTTGGATTGGTCCAGCTCCTGTCATTGTGGCCATTTGGGGAGTGAACCAGCAGACAGAAGACCTCTCTCTCTTTCTCTCTCTCTCTCACTCACTCTTGCTTTCTCTTTCGCTTTGGATCAGCATAGCTCCGTCCATAGCAGCCATTTGGGGAGTGAACCAACGGAAGGAAGACCTATCTCTCTCTGTCTCTCTCTCTCGCTGTCTAACTCTGTCAAACAAAAATTTTAAAAAATAAGTAAAATAAAATATATGAACTATGGCTTCTGACAAGAACAGATAAAGCTAGAGGTCAACTGAAATAAAAATCTAGATTTTCAACTAATTGAAAGTTAACACATTTCTAAATAACAAATGTGTCAAATATGAAATCTTATGGAAAGTTAAAGACATATTTTTAGCTGAGCAAAACATAAATAAATAAAAAACTGTGGATGAAGCTAAAGTAGTGTTTAAAAGTATGATGATAGCATTATACTGGGGGGAAATCTTGTGATTCAATAATTAAGTTTCTATCAAGAAAAAAAAAACAATAAAAAGAGAAGAAAATTAAACCAAAAGAAAGCTGTAGGAAGGAAATCAAGAAATCAGTGAAAAACAAAACAGAAACACAACATAAATAATGAAACTAAAAGCTAGTTCCTGCAAAAAGACAATGAGGCTGGCCCAGCTCTAGTCACTGTGGTCATTTGGGGAGTGAACCAGAGAATGGACGTCTCCCTTTCTCCCCCTCTCTTTCGCTTGCTCTCGCCCTCACTCTTGCTCTATCTCTATCTCTATTTCTCTAGCTTTGCCTTTCAAATAAATAAAATAAATCTTTACCAAAAAAAATGAAATGTTGGGCAGGTTCTTGGCATAGTAGAATGCCTGGTTCAATTTCCAGCTCCCCATTGTGGGGAGCAACTCGGACTAGACTAAGTTACTGGAATTAAGACTTATTCTATGCATCTGCTCTCCCACAATATGGCGCTGGGAGAGGAGTAAAAACAGCTTCTACACAGCTGCCTCCAGTTCAACCAATAAACTGTAGGACCTGCTCCTGATTGGAGGAGATCAGCGTACTTGGCGTGTGGGTAGCAGAGTTGGGATTGGTGGAAGAGGACTATAAAGGAGGAGAGAGACAACATGCACCGGGAACATCTATCTGAAGGAACACCTGTGCAGCCCCCGAGAGAGCCGGCTGGTGGTGTGCCGCTCCCCTGCGGAAGTGGGGAAAGTGGCTAGGGGGAACCGCCCTTCCACGGAGGTGGAAGGGACGGTAGCCAACCTGGGAAGAACCAGCAGCAAACCCGGGGAGGGCCGAGCAGACAAAAGAACAGCGCAGGGTCCTGTGTCGTTCCTCCACGAAGACGGGGAGCGACACCCCATCTTCTGATCCAGTGTTCTGTATTGTGACCCTGGGAGACAGCAGGTGCTGGGTCAAGCACTGGGGTCCTGCCTTCCATGTGGGAAGCTTGGACTGAATTCTTGTTTTTTCTTTTTTTTTTTACAGGCAGAGTGGACAGTGAGAGATACAGACAGAGAGAGAGAAAGGTCTTCCTTTACTGTTGTTTCACCCTCCAATAGACGCCGCGGCTGGCACACCGCAGTGATCTGAAGGCAGGAGCCAGGTGCCTCTCCTGGTCTCCCATGTGGGTGCAGGGCCCAAGTACTTGGGCCATTCTCCACTGCACTCCCGGACCACAGCAGAGAGCTGGCCTGGAAGAGGGGCAACTGGGACAGAATCCGGCGCCCCGACCGGGACTAGAACCCGGTGTGCCGGTGCCACAGGCGGAGGATTAGCCTAGTGAGCCGTAGCACTGGCTGGACTGAATTCTGAGCTCTTGGCTTCGGTCTGGCCTAGCCTTGGCTGTTGCAGCTTTTGGGAAGTCAACAAGCAGATGGAAGATGGATCTCATTCTCTCGCTCTCTCTCACCCCTGTGTGCTTTTCAAATAAAATGAACATAAATATTTTTAAAAGGAAATATTCTGACCAATTTTATGGTAACAAACTCATCAACTGAGATGAGATGACAGATTTCTTTAAAAACACAAACCACCAAAGTCCCCTCAGGAAGATTTAGAAAACCTGAATGGCATGGGATCAATGAAAGAAACTGAAGTTTCAGGTAGTAACCTTCCCATCAAGAAAACCTCAGGGCCGGCGCTGCGGCTCAGTAGGCTAATCCTCCACCTTGCAGCACCGACACACCAGGTTCTAGTCCTGGTTGGGGCACCGGATTCTGTCCCGGTTGCCCCTCTTCCAGGCCAGCTCTCTGCTGTGGCCCGGGAGTGCAGTGGAGGATGGCCCAAGTGCTTGGGCCCTGCACCCCATGGGAGACCAGGATAAGTACCTGGCTCCTGCCATCGGATCAGCGCAGTGTGCCAGCCGCAGCAGCCATTGGAGGGTGAACCAATGGAAAAGGAAGACCTTTCTCTCTGTCTCTCTCTCTCACTGTCCACTCTGCCTGTCAAAAAAAAAAAAAAAAAAAAAAAAAAAAAAAAAAAAAAAAAAACCTCAGACCTGGATTCTACCAAGCACTTAGGAAAGAACTAATATTAATCTTAAAAAACTGCTCTGAAAAAATAGAAAAGAAAGAGACAAGTCTAATTATCCTTTAAGGTCAACATCACTGTGATTCTAAAACCAGAAAAAGATATCTACAAATCAGGTCTTTCTACAAATTGAATGCAACACTATAAAAAGAGTAATGCGTTATGACTAAGTGGATTAATATTCAAATATCTTCCAATAAAATAACCTTATTAACAGAAAAAAACATGTCATCTCATATATGTTAAATACATGATAAAATTTAAAATCCATTCATAATTTTAGAACATACCCTCATAAAAGTAGAAATGGAAGGGAACTTCCTCCACATCTGTAAAACAACAATGTAAACAATCGATGGAGAACCTAGAGTATGCATGTCAGCTAATGATAAAAGATTACACAATTTCCCATAAAAGCAAGAACAAAGTGAGGCTATTCAGGTTCACCATTTCCATCCCATATTTTACTGGAGGTGTTAGTGTAATAAGGCAAGAAAACAAAATAGAAGGTACTGGAAAATAAAAAGTAAAATTTCCCTCATTCACAGATGACATAATAGAAAAGTTTAGGACATCCCTATAAAACTATTAGAACTAATGTGTGAATTTAGCAAGGTTTCAGGATACAAAATCAACATAGATATATTGTCTTTCTATAAACTAGCAACAAACAATTGGATCTTTTACAAAGCAATACCATTTATGATGAAATAACAAAGAATTTCTTAGGGAGATATTTATTAAAATATGAAAAATCGCTTAATGAAAATTATCACATACTAGGTGAGTAAAATTAAAGAAAATGTTTGAAAAATAGAAAAAAATACCATGTTTTTAGATTAGAAGATGCACTATCATTGTCATTTCTCTCACAGATTGATATTTCAACACAACCTCATTCAAAATCCCACAAGATTTTTGTTGAAATCGGTAGGCTGTTTCTAAAATTTATATGGAAAACAGAAGTCCTTGATAGCCAAAACAATTTTGAAAAAGAAAAATAATATTTGAGGGCTACATACTCCATGATATCAACATTTACTATAGGACATTGTAATTAAAACAGTGTGGTAAAGTTATAAGACCTGACATATGGGATACAGAAAAGAAAGGCAAGAAGTGGACACTGGTGCCAGCACTGTGTTGAAGCAGGTTAAGCCACATTCCCTGAAGCACTGGCAACCCACATGGGCACCAGTTTGATTCCCGGCTGCTCCACTTCTGATCCAGCTCCCTGCTCATGCCCCTGGGAAAGCAGCAGAGGATGGCCCAAGTCCTTGAACCCCTGCAGCCACATAAGAGACCTGGACCCTGGCTTTGGTCTGGCCCAGCTCTGGCCATTTGAGGAGGGAACTAGCAAATGGAAGATTCTTTCTCTCTCTCTCCCACTCTGCCTTTCAAGTAAATCATAAGAAAAAAAAAGAAGTAAACATTGACAGTAGAGAATAGTCCTCAAGGAACAGTGAAGGAACAACTGGAAAACAGCAGAAGAAGAATCCAGAAACAGAACTTAGTTTTCACAAAACTCAATCCAAAATAGATCATAGACCTAAATGTAACTGCAAAACTATAAAACTTTAAAAAGATATCAGGAGTAAATGTAGGTGACCATGGGTTTGGTGAGGACTTTTATAAATTATAACACCAAAGATATGAACCATGAAAGGAAAAACTCACAGTTGGACTTTATTAAAACTTCTCTTTGGTGAAACCACTGTAAAGAGAATAATGGTCAACTCAAGTGTCCATCATACCCATATAATGGAATACTACTCAGAAATAAAAAGAAATGAACTGTGCAGCACAGTAGGTTGAGCCACTGCTTGGGATGCCTGCATCCCACATCAGCATGCCAGTTTGAACATCCTGACTGTTCGGCTTCCAGCTTCCTGCTATTGTGTCTGAGAAGGCAGCAGATGTCCCGAGTACTTGGATTCCTACCACCTATGTGGAAGACTTGGATGGAGTTCCCAGCTGGCTCTACGCCCGCCGAGTCCTGGATATTGCAGGTATTTGGGAAGTCAACCAGTAGACGAAAGATCTCTGCCTCTCATATAAAAACAAATAAACCTTAGGGGCCGGTGCTGTGATGCAGCGAGTTAAAGCCCCAGCTTGCAGCGCCAGCATCCCATATGAGCGCCGGTTCAAGTCCTAGATGCTCCACTTCCAATCTAGCTCCCTGCTAGTGGCCTGGGAAAGCAGGGGCTTGTGCCCCTGCACCTGCATGGGAAACCTGGAAGAAGCTCCTGGCTCTTGCCTTTGGATTGGGCCAGCTCTGGCCATTGTGGCCATTTGGAGAGTGAACCATCAGATGGAAGACCTCTCTCTCTCTCTCTCTCTCTCTCTTACTCTCACTCTTGCTCTCGCTTTCGCTCTCTGTATGCCTGTAACTACCTCTCTCTGCAACTCTTTCAAATCAACAAAATAAATTTAAAAACCTTAAAAAAAATGAACTGTAGACATATGAAGCAACATGGCTGAATCTCAAAGTGGTATAGTAGGTAAAAGGAAGCCAGACGTGAGAGATCCCATGCTTTCTGCTTCCATTGATGTGGTGTCAAAAAGATAAAATTCAACAGAAAACAGATCAACAAACACCAAAGGCTGAGAGTATGGAAGGGGGGTTGAGTGCAAAGATTCACGAGGAGAGTTTTAGAGTTAAAATGTGCTCCAGATTAATTGACTCACATATTTGTCAAACTTCATTGCACTATACATTTACATGGAATGAATTCCATGACAAGGACACCTCAACAGGGCAGATTATCCGTAAATGTACCTGCAAACGGCATTCCCGCCACTGACAGATAACGCTCTCTTGCCATTCCTCACCAAGCCCAACTTTTCACTTGCAGTTTTGATGCCATCCAAAGTGAATAGTGGAAGCCAGCCAGGGGCCAGGCAGCCAGCCATGCAGCGCAGAGCACGTCTGCACACAAATTTAAATTTCACTTATTAAATAGAAGTCAAAGCTCCAGTTCTGGAACAGAGAGCTTGAGCTCCCATCTTGTCTCTACCACTTCCTATCATGAAAACTAGGAGTTTGCTAAGCCCTTGTTTCCTTGTCTACAAAAGCACGATAACAAAGTCCATTCACAGATATTTAGCATATTAGAAATTAATGGAAAAAATTTAAATACTTAGTAATCCATTTAAGATTTATTTATTTATTTGAAAGGTAGAGTGATAGACAGAGATCTTCCACCCACTAGTTCACTTCCTAGCCAGGGCAGAGCCAGAAGGAAATCAGGAGTGAGGAACCCCTTCTGGGACTTCCACATGGGTGATAGGAACCCAAGCATTTGGACTAGCATCACTGTCTCCTGGGCCCATTAGCAGGAAACTGGGTCAGAAGTGCAGAGTAGCAAGCACATGGGCTGGGAACTCAGATAAGTGATGCAGAAGTCCCAAGCAGCAGCTTTACCTCCTGCACCACAATGTCTGTTCCCATTCATTCATTTTAAAATAATAAACTCAGGTCTTCAAAGAGGGAGGTGCCTTTCTCTGAAGGGAGGAGAGAACCTCCACTTTGACTATGACCGTGTCTAAACAAGATAAGAGTCGGAGAACTCAAGGGGCTTCCATAGCCTTGGAAACTCATAACTGGTGCATAGGGAGATTACTGATGCCATAAACAGGAGTGTCAATTGGTAAAGTCAACAACAGGAGTCACTGTGCACTTACTCCTCATGTAGGATCTCTGTCCTTAACGTGCTGTACACTGAGGCTTAATGCTATAACGAGTACTCAAACAGTATATTTCACTTTGTGTTTCTATGGGGGTGCAAACGACTGAAATCTTTACTTAATGTACACTAAACTGATCTTCTGTAAAAAAAAAAAAAAAAGAAAGAAAGAAATTATCAATTCCCAACTTGACTCTCACTGGGATTAAACATGACAATAGGTCTGATCTGATTTCATCATCATTTAAAAAAAATCATCTATTATTTTTCACTTTATGTTTCTGTGTGGGAGCAAACTGTTGAAATACTTACTTAAGGTATACTAAGCTGATCTTCTGTATATTAAGATAATCGAAAATGAATCTTGATGTGAATGGAAGGGGAGAGGGAGTGGGAAAGGGGAGGGTTGTGGGTGGGAGGGACGGTATGGGGGGGAAGCCATTGTAACACATGAGTCGTACTTTGGAAATTTATATTCATTAAATAAAAGATAAAAAAAAAAAGAAAGGAAAGCAGTCAAAAGTATGCAGAAATAAAAAAAAATAAACTCAGGTGTGGCACTGTGGCTTAGTGGGTAAAGCCACTGCCTGTGGTGCCAGCTTCCCATATTGGCACCTATTCAAGTCCCGGACGCTCCACTTCTTATCCATCTCTCTGTTATGGCCCGGAAAAGTAGAAGATGGTCCAAGTCCTAGGGCCCCTGAACCCACACAGAGGACCCAGAAGAAGCAGCTACTGGCTCCTGGCTTCAGATTGGCTCAGCTCCAGCCATTGCAGCCATTTGGAGAGTGAACCAGCAGATGGAAGGCCTTTCTCTCTCATTCTCTCTATCTTTCTGCCTCTGCCTCTCTGCAACTCTATTTTTCAAATAAATAAATAAATATTTTAAAAATAATAATAAACTCATTACATGTTAATATAAGTAACCTATTTTAATAAAAAAAAGTTTAATTTCCAAAATAAAAACCACTTAGTGAGAAAAGTACCATTGTTTTATATTTCTGCAGATCTCTTTTTTTTTTTTTTTTTTTTTTTTTTTTTTGACAGGCAGAGTGGACAGTGAGAGAGAGAGACAGAGAGAAAGGTCTTCCTTTTCCATTGGTTCACCCTCCAATGGCCGCCGCACCGCGCTGATCCGATGGCAGGAGCCAGGAGCCAGGTGCTTTTCCTGGTCTCCCATGGGGTGCAGGGCCCAAGCACCTGGGCCATCCTCCACTGCACTCCCCGGCCACAGCAGAGGGCTGGCCTGGAAGAGGGGCAACCGGGACAGAATCCGGCGCCCCGACCGGGACTAGAACCCGGTGTGCCGGCGCCGCTAGGCGGAGGATTAGCCTAGTGAGCCGCGGCGCCGGCCTTCTGCAGATCTCTTTAATGCCTGGTTCAGTAGAAGACAACTGGATTCTCACATCTGTTTTTTCCATTCAGTTTCTCAAAAATGATATTAATGAAGTTTCTAGAAAATCCTCTGTACAAGAGTATAAAAGGTATATAAGGGGCTAGTGCTGTGGCGTAGCAGATAGCCACCTCCTGCAGTGCCAGCATGCCATATAGCATTGGTTTGAGTAACAGCTGCTCTGCTAAGACCTGGAAAAGCAGTGGAAGATGGCCCAAGTGCTTGGGCCCCTGCACCCGCATGGGAGACCTAGAAGAAGCTCCTGGCTCTTGGCTTCGGATCGGCCCAGCTCCGGCCATCTGGAGAGTGAACCAAAGGATGGAAGATCTCTCTCTGCCTCTGCCTTTCAAATAAATAAATAAATCTTTTTTTAAAAGGTATATAAGAGCTTAGTATTATTACAAAGATAGTTTTAACCTCATGTAGCCATGTAAGACTCTCAAAGAATGCCAAGGTCCCAGAATGACACATTCAGAACTGTTGGCCTAATACAAAGCACTGAATGGCAGTTAGCTGGTTTTCTTCATAGATTCCATTCCCATGAAGGTCACCATGGGAGTCAAATGAGAATGCAGCCATCCCTTGGTGTCTGAGGGGGACTGGCTCCAGGACCTACATGGATATAAAAATTCACATAGGGGCCAGCACTGTGGTACAGTAGATTAAGCTGCTGCCTGCAATGCCAGCATCACATATTGGAGTCCTAGCTGCCCTGTTTCCAATCTGGCTCCCAGCTTATGCATCTGGGAAAGCACTGGAAGATGGTCCAGGTACTGGGGACTCTGCTGCCCACAAGGGAGACTGAGTGGAGTTCCTGGCTTCTGGCTTCAGCCTGGCTTATCTCTCTCTCTTTCTCTCCCTTCCCCCTCTCCCTCTCCTCCCTCTCCCTCTTCTCCTTTCCTCCCTCCCCACTCTGCCTTTCAAATAAATAAATCCTTAAAAAAAAAGTCTCTGATATACAATGGAATAGTATTTGCATATAACCTACACTCATTTCCCACATCATCCTCTGTACTTTAAATCACCCCTAGATTACATATAATATCTATACATTGTAATGGCTATGTAAGTAGTTATTATGTTTTATTATTTAGAGAATGATGTGAAGAAAAAAATGTGTATACTTGTGCAGTACAGATGCAATTTTTTTCCAAACATTTTTAATCTGCAATTGAACCCACAAGTGGGAAAGGCCCACTATCAGTATATTTAAATGACCTGGAAAATCATGAAGAACATACAACACAAAAACTCCAATCTGAGAAGTGGTTGCTTATTCTGGAATATTTATTTTCTTTTACTAATGGAAATTTAAACTCCTGAAATGAATTTATCATAGCCCTACTTTGCTATTTAATGTCCTAAAACTTAATTAGTCCTCAGAAATTCTAGGGAGGGGCCAGCACTGTGGCACAGTAGGTTAAAACATTGGCCTGCAATGTGGGCATCTCATATGGGTGCCGGTTCAAGTCCTCGCTGCTCCACTTCTGATCCAGCTCTGTTCAAATGCGCCTAGAAAACTAGTGGACGATGGTCCAAGTCCTTGGGCCTCCGCACCCATGAGGGAGACCTAGAAGAAGCTCCTGGCTCCTGGCTTCAGACCTGCTCAGATCTGGCTGTTGTGGCCATTTGGAAAGTGAACCAGCAGATGGAAGACCTCTCTTTCTCTCTCTCTGTCTCTACCTCTCTCTGTAACTGTAACTTTCAAGTAAATAAAACAAAATAAATCTTTTTTTAAAAAAAATGCTAGGGAAAACATAAAAAGGAGGTGAGTAGAAAGAGAGGGAGGGCAGGCGAGCAGGTTGCCTGACCTCTAAGGGTTTGTAAAGGCATAGGGATATGCAGATGGAGACAATATTTTACCTCCTTCATCCTAAGATTTGCAAGTTCTAGAAGCCCTGATAAGTGGACAATCACCAAAGCAATACATAGTGCCAACCAGGAAAGGCAACTGGATTCCCTGGTGCTGAAAGCCCAAGAGCTACTCCACTGGCCTCCATGGGTAAGCAGCCAACTTGAGTTGTTCCTCCTGATGCAGAGAAAGAGAAGGAACAGGCAAAGTTGTCCCACACAGAAGTTGCTCTGTGTCTCATGGCAGTAAGAAATGTGTATTAGTCATAACCCTATGGACCATAACTCAAAGAGGCCCAAAGTAAAAGAAAAAGCATTTATTTGAATAAAATTCAGGTTCTTGGAAAGAATGCTGGCCGTGTGTGTGTGTGTGTGTGTTTCCCCACCACACTGCTTCATTTTGCTGCAGAAGCTCCTAGACTTAGCTCAAAACTGCAAGAGTCCCTACACCCCCAAGCTTTCTTCTAGGAGACCAACTAAGTTCTTGCTTCCATCTTATTCACCTGGCTCGTGTTTTTCCATGTGCCCTTACAAAAGGACACCTGTGCTGAATTTAATTGCGTCATCAGTAATCCAAAAATATTTCTAGCTCCCCTAGGTTCAGTGTTCTGAACTTCATTGGATATTATATTAAAATATAAAGAGCATCCATTTATAGGCGGCTATAAATCAATACATCCAAAGGACCCATCCAAGGCAATTAATCAGTATGTCTGCAGCACCAATCTGCACAAATAGTAGAAAAACTTGTTAGAAAGTCATCAGCCTAGTCATCCTTGAGTCAAAAAGAATAGAAGCCAAACACACACACACACACACACACACACACAAAGTAAAAACCCACTTCTTGTACACAAGCACCACACTGTGCCTGGAAAAGAAAGATCCCTTTGCTGTTTCATTAAAATTTACGGTGTTGGATAATCATAAGGTGTTTACCAGATCTGGCCTCTGCAATTTATTAGTGCCCTGGGGAGCAGAAACTTTCTCCCCCAAGCTGACGTCTCACAATGACATTTAATAGCCTTGTTTGACAACACCAGTTTGAGGTTATCACATCTGGCTCATCTGGAAAATTATTTCACTTAAATGAGTTACCTTGTAAGACAGGAGTGAAGGGAGAGGGGGAGAAATCCTCTTTTAATAAGAGACATTTAAAACTCAGCTAATTAGGAGAAAAATATTTCAAATCCGGCTCCATAAATTTGACAAAAATTTAAATAGATAAATAGATAAATAAATAAGCAAGCAGGCAGTGCAGCTGGAAAGCATATCCATTATACCTACTTGCACAGCCAGCTGCTGCCCGGAGGAGCTGGCAAACCAGTTCTGGGGCAAGATGTCCACTTCTTTCATTCCTAGACACACACAGCCCTTTAGTGAACTGGGATGGCGGCTTTATAAAGAGTGCTGTTGTTTTATTTGCTCTCAATTAATCACGCCCAACTGTAAACACGACGTCTGTGTTAGCTGTGCTGACAATTACCCACTTGTCAACATCTCCCTCAAGTACCTACAGCAAATGCCTACAGCAGGAAGTTGCCACATCAAAACCAACCTCTTAGTAAACTCAGGACTTCATCCGTTTCTCAGCGGTCAGAATTACTGCGAGGAACGTCGCCGAAGCCCCTTGAAGGGAATAAATCAGAGAAGAACGTCGATGCCCGTTCCCTCGCTGCGTTTACTTTGGTGAAAAATATCATGGTTCCAACTTGGGACTCCCAGAGGAGGGAGCCAGGTGGGGCGAGGGCGAGGGGCGAGGGATTTCAAGTATTTTTCCCAACCACCAAGCTCAGGATGAGCGCTGGCCACTGGACTCTGCTCCCCTAGATCAACAGAACCAAACAGCGCTGTCCTTGGTGGTAATTTGCGTGAGAAGAGTACACAGCAGATTCTGCTGCGACTCCACTAGGACTTCAAAGCGCCATGAATCTGTCCACTGCAACTTGGGAGGACTTATTTTTGGGCAGTTGCTCTCCCCACTTAAAACAGGGAGAGAACATAGGGGAAAGAGGTTGTCAAGGCTGTGAATGTGTTGCCAACAATCCAACTGTTTGAAGGGCAAAGCGAATGTCAACCTGGGGTGGTGTGTGGACGGAGTAGGGAGACAGCCAAGGTCAACTTCCACACCCTCCACTCATTCGGTTCTTGTGGCCCTAAGTGAGGAGAGGGGCCGCGTGGGCAGGGAGATGGGAGCCCCGATAGACCAGTCCTCAAAGAACACTGTATGGGTTATTGACTCAGATTTTGCCACCTGGAGATAACTCACGCCCACCTCAAATCAATGGGTTTCAAGTCACGTGGTACCATGTGAGCTGGATTTCTGGGTGAGAATTAAAGTGATGGCCAGCCCGCGAGGATGGAGGCCACCAGGAGAAACCAGGCGCCCCGCCCCGCCAGGCCAAAGTCCAGACGGATCGGAAGTTGCCCAGAGCCCATGACAAATCCAAAACCACTGGCGTCCTTACGCGAGGGAGGCTGGGGGCCAGGATGGCGGCGGGGCCTCTGCGCACACCAGCACAGGTGGGTAGGGACGTGCTGGCAGAGAGCTCTGCCTAGCTCCTCTTTCTGACAAAAGCTAATCAATCTAACGATACGTAATTGATTTTAATGAGGGCGGGGTATCTTCGCATGAAGCATCGCCTGGGGTCGTCCGCCCGCACAGGCCAGGGCTCCGGGTGCTGCTGCCGCTCCCGCTCCACCCTCGGGGCCCAGGCGGTGGCAACCGGGCCGCCGGCCACGCCACCTCGCTCTGGGGCCGTAGGGAGCAAGGCGGCCAGACAACCCGGACCCTGGACGGACACTGCCTCCCTATTTCACCTGGTAATTTATGCACAATTAATTGAGATATCTTTTATACTTGATGTGTTGCAAAATTAATGCCTAATTTATGTAATTAGTCAATTAACTCTAATTCCAGCATATGTTCCCAATGCCCGGAAGGTGTGCTGCTTCCCAGGTACTTATTTTGATGTCACGAAACACAGCTAATTAATTTTACATGCATATTAATTTGGGATGTCTTCAGCAGTTCCCTTTGTGCAAGTACTTTTAATATTTGTCTTTCTAACCTTTGGGGGCAGGGCGAGGGAGGTGCAGGTGGGTGTGAGCTGCACGTGGGCGCGAACGTGGGTGGGTCGTGGGTCCAGCAGAGGAGCCCCAAGTGGCCAGGGGCGTAGGTGCCATACTCCGCTGGCCCTTAGGGGGCGCTGCTGTTGCTGACCGTCCTACGAGGTAGTGCGTTTTGTGCGCGGCTTAGGACGCCGGACGCTTGGGCGCTCTCGCCCAGCCATCCCCATTCCCTGAGCAAGTGAGAGGCTTTCTTCTTGTATTTTTCCATGCTGAAGGAAGATTCTGGTTTCCAAGCCAGTCCGGGGAGACTGAAAGCGAACGCGCTGCGCCGCGGCCGCGACCCTCGCTTGCAGTGGTTCGGCGGCGGCTGCCCGGCTCCCCGGAGCCACGGAGCCGACGGGAAAGGGTCGCTCGCTTCCGCTTCGGGAGCTCTCTGGCCAGGAGCGCAGGGCGAAAGTTTACTTTCCGTTATTGGGTGGCAGATGAAACCTTTTATTCTTTTTGGACAAATTAATGAGCAATTTAATTAATAAAATCAGAGTGGTGTAAGTGCTATGATAATGAAGTTAAATGAGTGCACAGTAAAATATTCACTAATCCAGCGCATTGCCAAATACCTCCCCCCCCTTAATTCCGCTTAACACTAAAAGGGTTTTGAGCACTATAATGAGATTCCTCTGTCTGCTAATTAATTGACACGCTCCTGAATATTCATACGAGCTAGCACCAATACGTTCCTAATTGCACCGTGGAATAGATCTCAGAGGAAAGTAAATCGCCATAGACTTAATTAAAATAATGTATTCCAGATCCAGGACGGGGGAAGGATGAGACGTTTGCCTCGGAGCGCGCTGAGAAAGTGGCACCTGGTTGGTGCAGGCGAGAGATCATCAAACGTCGGCGCCCAGGCTGCAGTAAGTGGCGTGGGACGCACAGACAGCAGCAGTCAAGTTCGGGTCCGAAGCCCGCGGCTCCGGAGGCCGGGGCTCCCGGGTGCGTCCGCGCGCCCTCCGCCCCCAGTGAGGTGGCCCTACCTGAGCTAGCGGCTGACGGAGCTGTCTCCGACCCTGGCCGCGAGCCCAGCGGCCTCTCGTTCCTTCCTGCGGTCCCGGGGCTGTTCCGAAATGCTGTCCACAGACGCCCGTGGAGAGGAGACGCTGGCGGTCGGAGAGTCCCAGGAAACTTTCCCCAGGGCGCGTCGGAAACGCAGGCAGCCGTAGCTCTCCCAACCCAAATCGCGATCCGAGAGACGTCGCCAGCACTTCTCTCTGTGGGAGAGGATGCCTGGGTCCCGGAGATGGTACTGGCCTCTCTGCCGCCCTGAAGCCGTCGAGGTCCTGGGCGCATTCCCTGGATCCCGAAGAGCCCAGGGCCGGGGCGCGTCTCTCAGCCCAGCCTACCCGGGCAGGAGGGAGGGACGGCAAGACCCCACCTTTGGGGGGACAGCAGACCATTCTCACCCGAGCCGCGCCACTGAAGTAAACTCTAGTTCCTTGGAAAGACGAGCTCCCCCTCCCTCCTTTTTTTGGGGAAAAAAATCACCACAGGTTAGAAACTAAGAGTTTATTTGAAGGCATACAAATGCATATTTATTATACACATGTAGGCATTAACAATGTAAATCACACCGCCAGCAGTTGCTGGTTGTTTATTCATTAGATCTTTAGAAAATCTACATTGCCTCCAGATAGCGCGATGATAATGTGAAATACACAAGCAGTTTACATAGCCAACTTCCACGCGGAGCTCCGCGCCGGGTCCCTGCGGGTCGGCAACAGGTCGCGGGCAAGCGGACGCCATGGGAAACCGAAGCTGCGAACCGTGGCCGAAGGTCTGGGGAACCTGGGAGGCCCGAGGCTACCTTGGCGCTTTGGGAAAGGGGTGAAGACGCGGGGAAAGGAATACAAAAGCCTCTCGGTGTTTGGTTTGTCTGTTTTACCCCGTTTGTGTATAGCTTATTTTTTTCCTTTGCAAATAAAGCTAAATAAATAAATAAAGGATGGACGGGCCGGACGGAAAGCTCAACAGTCTCTCCAGGCTCCCGGCGCTCAGAAGCGTCCGTTAGAAACTGGAGTAAAGCGAGAGGTGAGAGCAGTTCTCCTTCCCGCCGGCGGTGGACAGAAAGGCAGAGGACCTCCGCACAGGGCTGCGGTCAGCTCCATCTGCAGAGCTGGCCACCCCACAGGCTGCACCTGCTGCACACCAGTCTCTGTGCGCTCAGATTTACCTACATGGAGAGCGGTGGACGCCTCACCGGGAAAGTGGGGGCGCCGACGGAAGAGTCTACCTTAAATCTATAAAGGCGAACGTGGGTCTCCAATTTTTATGGCAAATGAAAGCTTGAACTAAAAATAAATGCAGGGGACGTGTGTGCCTGCGGGGCGGGGGGCGGCGTTGCTTATCGGAGCCGCTAGAGCGGGGGCTGCGAACGCTGGAAGTCCGCTGAAAACCGCACGGACGCCTTGGCAGGTCGGGTTGAGGATTTATCCGACTGCGTCGCTGCCTGCCTACCCTGGTCTCAGAGGTGCGCAGGTGGTGCGGCGTGAGGAGGACGTTTGTTCGGCTCTTCGGTTCCCTGAACCTTCCCTCCTTCCCGGCAGGCCGGCTGGTACTACAGGAAATGCCCTCCTGGGGCTGTCCAGGAGGTAGTCTGTGCGCCGCTGCGCAAGTGGATAAGGAGGCTGGGAATAAGGGAGTGAGGGGCCAGCGCTGTGTGGCTAGCGGGAAAGTAACTAGTCACTGCCTGCAGTGCCGGCATCCCATAAGGTCCCCAGTTCGCGTCCGGCTGCTCCACTTCCAATCCAGCTCCCTGTTAATGCGCCTGGGAAAGCAGCAAAAGATGGCCCAAGTGCTTGGGCCCCTTCGCCCAGGTGGGAGACCTGAAGAAGCTCCTGGCTCCTAATTGAACCAGTTCCAGTCGCTGCGTTTGGGGAGTGAACCAAAAGATGAAAGGTTCTCTCTCTCTCTCTCTCTTTCTCTCTGTGTGTGTGTGTGTGTGTCTCCCTCTCTCTCTGTAACTCTTTAAAATAAATAAATCTTTTTTAAAAAATGAATAAAGGCGGTGGAGTGAGAGTAGAGAGGGGAAGGAAGGGGGGGGCATGGGCATGGATCTGGGGCGTCGGTGAGCCCCGAGGCCACCCTGGCTTCCGCTTCCTATCGGTTAGTGGGGATCCAGCGAGAGCCAGCCCAGTCAACAGAGCAGAGCAGTGCGGAGGGCGCTGCGCGCCGCGGGGGGCCAGCACCCAGCACACCGCTCGGGTCCCAGGTGAGCGCCAAGCGGGCGGAAGGGCCCCGCCGCGGTGGGGCTGCGAGCTCCGGGAGGCCCCGCAGGCCCCGCCCCCAGCCATTCTTAGCCGGAGGAGGCCAGTAAGGATCAGCCGCTTTCTTTCTTTTCTCTCTTTTTCAAACCGGCTTTGTGGGTGGCAGCTCAGTGGGGGATGCATGGAGACAGAAAAAAAGAAAAAAAAAAAAACACAAAGAAAGAGCGAGAAAGAGAGAGGGAGGGGAGGGAGAGAAAGAGAAGGAGAGAGAGAGATTGGAGAGTCGTGGAATAGTTTTAAGCTTCCCAGGAACACAGCGAGTTATTACTCGGGAAGGCTCCGAGAAACCTGTTCTGCCATTAGGAAAACACATAGTGCATACGTCCACCCGGGTTAAGCTGTCCTCCCGCGGTCAGTCTGAACAAAGGGAGCAGAAGCAGGGGTTTACAGCTGCACACCTACAGGTTCTCTGGTTTCAAAACAAATTAGAGCGGCGGGGGGGTGGGGGTGGGTAGGGGGTGGATAGATAGATCGATAAATGATAGAAATCTATCTGTATATCTACGTAGATATATAATACATACTGCAGGTGCAAAATCCTTGCATTTCCAAGATTATCATTTCCCCTCAAATAATCAATTTTATCAAATTTAGGAGCAAGGGATATTTGATTTACTCTGATATTGCTCTGTGGTTGATACTTTATTTGTTTCTGGATAACACATTCAAAGGAGGTTAAAACCATTTTCCCCATGTCTTAGAAGCCTGCAAACACTGGATAACACTAAAATCATCTTTCTGTTTCTGCTTTTCCAAAATTTCTCCCCCCCAAAAAAAAGAATATTACAGCTTAAGGGTGGGTGCCCAGCTGGCAACGCTGTTTTAAAAATCCAAGCAAACAATTTTGAGCAAGGAAATTGATAGAAGTATAGGGTGATCCCCCCCCCCCGTCTCTCTCTCTCCCTCCCCACTTAAAAAAGGACCCTTTGCTCCACCCCGCTATTAAACAAAACACAATACCTTTTTCTGGGTGGTACTGCACAGAAGTTGATTCGGTTTTGACAATGTTGTTTAGCTATCATTTGCTATTTTGAATGAATGGGAGCAATCCCCCCTTTTACAACATTTGTTTCCTATTATGGAGAGGTGCAGCAGTTGAGGGCAGACATGTGAAAGTGGCTGTTTGATTCTCTTTTTCATCCCCCTGACCCTGCTTTTGTCTCTCCTCACCCTGGGAATGTCACGCCTCGCTACTTCACTTTGAGATGCTCGAGAAAGTGGCTTTGTTATTCCCTTTTAGACATACACGAAATTGTTCTCATTCCCCCCGCTGTAAAAGATACTTCACATCGGGACTCGGTTCACAAGTGCAATGCAATTTGGCTTAGTCCAACCTTTGTTCTGCTTGTACAAATGAGCGAACAGTGCACACATTATACAGTTGATCTACTGCTGTCTTAACCCCAGAGTTAGGGGCTGGGAGAAAAGCAAGTTAATCCCTTCAATACTAAGGTGGCTTTAGCAATATTTCCTCCAATAATAATAATAATAGCGTTGAATGGCTGCTTCTATCTTACACAGCACAGAGCAAAACTTACAGAGACGATTCAGCAACAGCAATCACAACCTCAAAAATCCTTGCACCAACCTCCGGCGAATACTTTTGAGATGAATGCATTTGTGGGCTTGGTAATGCCCAATCTAAAGCTATGCAGTTGTTTGTTGTGCAAAGGAGGGATTGGATTTGGAAACTAAGGTTTTAATGCCTTGAAGTCTCAGAGCAAACCCCAGCAAAGCAAACACCAAATGGTATTTAGCAAAGCGATTCCAAAGAGAGGGCATTGTGCTGAGTAGGCAAAGAGTTGTTTTCACAAGCATTGAAATGGCCAGCTCATTATGAGCTGAGGCTTGGCACTTCTTGCCCATGGGGTCCAAGCGGGACCTGCACCTATCTCCGGCTACTTGTTTGTTTTGCGCCCGAGGTGGAGGGGAAACTGGGCCTTCCGTGGTCTCCACATCTCAGCAGCTGCTCCAGCGGGACTCCTAAAACACGCAGGGTGTGGGCCTTCCCGGTACCCCCTTCCCCAGGCAAAACAGACATCCGCAGGGGGTCCCAGCCACAGCTGGAGGCCGAACCTACTACTGGGAACTAAGGAGAGGACACCCCCGAAGTCGAGCACACCCACCTCCCCCCGTTTAGATGGGAGTCGGGAGAGCAGCAAGTAGACTCCCGCCTTTCTTAGATACCGGCAAGACGGGACCGCAAGGGGAGACCTCGTATGAGGCAATCGACCACTCTGGATAAGTTGCTTTTCAACCGCCCTCGTCCAAGCCCCAGGTGGCCCAGGTCCCAGCGGAGGAAGGACGGCCCCGACTTTCCCCTGCAGACATTTCTTCGGGCCACTAGGTAAAAGTGCGGCCCTGGGACCGCAGCGGTGCAGCTCCAGGGACGTGGGCGCGGGCGAGTGGGCTCCGAGTCTTTTCTCGCCGGCCTGCGGCTGGCACCGGAGGGGAACGCGTGCCCCTGCCCCCGCCTCTCCCCCTGGGCAACTTGGTTTCCAGCCAGGCACTGTGCGAATGGCCAGGAAGAGTGTTCCCGGGGCGGTCGTGGGGAGCCATGGAGGTCGGGTTTCCCCCGACACGTGCCCCGACGGGTGCAGGTCCCTCGGATATCCAGCGCTCCCAGGCCAAGAGATCGGGGTCGGGCAGGGTCCCGCTAGGCCCAGGAATCCAGAACGTGAAGCCGGGCGGTTCGGCGCAGCGGGGCTGGCGGGGGTAGAGGGGTGAGGGGTGCGCACTGCTTCCGTGGACAAACAGCCTCGGTACACTCTGGACGGCAATTTTTTTTAATTGACCGCTGACAGGCTGAGGGAGTTTGTTTTAGTGCTGAATACCCCGGGAACAAAATCTTTTTGAAAGGAAAGCTAAGTCGTTTCACGCCACCAAAGTGCAGATTTGGGGAAGAATGACGGATGGGACAAAGCGGCGCGGTGCATTAGCGCGCGTTCCCAGAGGGAGCCGAGCGCTCGGGCGAACGCGGGGGGCACCCGAGAGAACCGGGGCGGGGCAGACGAGACCCGCCAGGCCCCAAACCCAGAAAGTCGGCGGCGCGCCAGCCCTTAGCCCTCTGCCCCCCAACTCCCGGCACATTTCTCTTCCGGGGAAGTTCGGTGGGGAAGTGCAGAGGAGAGGAGCGCAGGACTGGGGTGAGCGGGAGAGAAGGCGGGCGGAAGGGGCCCAGGAAGGTGTCGCCGAGGCGCTCCAGGCAGCGACTTCACTTTCCCAAGTGGGGCTGGCAGGGATTGTTTTTGGCGCCTAGGAAACCCTCGGAAGCTCCGGCTACTTTCTCTCCACCTCCCCTCCCCACCCCCACCCCCCGTCGCTGTTTGGTAAATATTAACAAACCAGGGAGAGTTGTTTTCTCGAGTGTGGATGGAGGGGCGGGCGGGGGCTGGCTGGGGACCGCTTTCCCCACCCGGAGCCCCCTCCCCCTCCCGCAGCCCCACCCTTCCTGCACACTCACGCGCACACACACACGCACACACCTGCTTGACAACAGAAGGAATCAAAATCAATATTGTGTGTCACCCCTCTGTCTCCTTTTTACTCCCCCAGCAGCCCGGGTGCCACTGGAGCGAATTGTGGATTTACGGTGGGAAATTAGCATAAATTATTACGAAATCCGTAGCCGTGTGTGGTCCAGCTTGTGGGAAAAGAGGCTATTACGAACTCGGCAAGCGAAAGGCGGTCGGTGGCGGGCTCTGGGGAGGCGATGAATAGCTGTTGCGCGAAGGAGATTTCCATTTGGTGTGCACATGGGTATAATTGACTTATGTGTATTTTATACAGTTTTCCCAACAACTCTGTAAGCCTCCGGGTCGGACGTGCCTCCCCCACCCCATCCCAAGCTTCTGTTTGCTTTGGATTGTGTACAATAGACTCTGATGCACTTTTCAAGATTTCTGGAAAGTGCTCCTTCCCTTCTCCACCTCTTCATAATACCAGTCTTAAAATGCTGTCGACGGTATGCAAATCCACCCGCCCAACCCCAGGCTGGGCAAACCTCCAGCAGGAACCAAGGTATAACTTTGTAGCAAAGCAGATTTTAAATGGGCATCTCCCCACTTTTATCGGCACCCAATGGCAAACTGGTAGTTAGGTCCCGTTAACTTAATTCACACCGGGCAGGAGCAGTGCGCCTCAACTCTCATTCCTACTCTTATTTTCAGATGACTCAGACATGGATTCCTACTTGGATCCTCGCATGTTGGATATCTGAAGTTGACAACATTCCCGGGGAGATAGACAAAGATTTATTTCAACTTTTTTTTTTTTTTAACTCCCAATGTTTCTTCTCTGAGACTTGAATCTTCTGTTTACTCTGAGCAATGATTTCAACAGCCATACAATGGCCTTTCGCAAGACAACAAAATGCCAGTTGTTGAAAGAAGAAAACACTCCCCCCCCCCCCCCGCCCAATTCCCACCTTCAAAAGGCATCCGTACGGGGTAGAAGAGACTCACCCCAGCTGTCACTGGGTGGATGGCAAGATTTTGCTCCTATGGTTCGAATCCCCTATGCAACCACCCTACACATCAGTGTGAACTGATGCACCTATCTGCTGAGCGGACCCTAAAAATTCTTGGCAGGTTGGATGCTGGTACCTTTTCAGCCCAAGAGAGCTCCTGCTGCTCCCATAAGAGCCCAAGGAGGCCAGCTGTGGTCTGGAGCAGGAAAGCCTGGGCCACAGCCGTTTCGTTCTAGAAACAACAACACTTCCCCACAGGCTGGCTCCCCAGCTGATCCTGCAGCCGAACCGATCACGCCAAATGCCGCACCTCTTTAGGAGCTGCATTGCACGAAGCTTAGGTGAATTCTGCCGCTTCTGCCCAAAGCTGGGCCAAGATCCCCCCCCCCCCCATCCAGCTAGTTCATCTTCCAAGAAGGGCAATACCTTTATCTGCCCTCCTGGAGCTGTGCCCCCAGGGACAGGTTAGTGTCCCCTTCCCCACCCCCATGCCCCCCCCGCCCCTCCTCCCGCTTATTTTTTGCGAATTAAGGCGGTGACATTATTCCTTTTCTTCAAGCACTTCTGTTAATATTGAAAAACGTGCGCTTGCATCTCAAGCGAGGCAACCCAGACACGAGAGCCATTTCAATATTAATGAAATTGTTTAATCTCCTAAATTCGTCGTGTTTAAGTTACGTTTTGCTGAGTTATTGACCACCTCTGAAAACTGGTTAATGAAGTTTTGTGTGCATGTGTGTGCTCGCGCTAAAAGATCTTTTTTATGCTAACCCCAAACAGCTCCCCTAACCTAACCCCACCCCACCCCCCACTCTTCTTTGGGGGAAGGTGAATAAAGGGGGCTCTCACATTTGCAGACTTTGCAGGTGAATCTGTGTCGACCATAGGCATTGAGTGATTACTGCAAGGAAATGAAATTCTTTTTGAAACCTGAAAGGTTGGAGAAGGCGCAGAAAGGCGTGGGAACGGAGGATCTACTGCATGCAGGCGGTGTGGACTCCCTATTTATTTCAGAGCAATCTGATGATGATGACGCCAACGATGGTGATGATAATGATAATAATAATGATTCATTTAATCCTCCCAAGGCGGAGCCCAGCGCAAAGGAGCCTGCAGCCCACACCAGGAGGCGTGACCCCAGGCACCTCGCCCCCTCCCTCGCCTGCCCACTCCCCACCAAGGAAAACTCCCTGCTTCTCTGCCAGCCTCGGTCAGCAGTGCTGTCGGAGGGGGAACCGCAGGTAGCCTTTGCTGGGCTCTCTAAACCCTAAATAGATTCTCCCCTTGTTTAAAAAAAAGGGGGAGGGGGTGTTCCGACAGTAAAATGCAAATTCCCAGGAAACGCCTGGCTGCTGAAGTTTCAAAAGACCTGGGGAGAGCCAGAGTCCCCGCGGCTCCTCTGCTGACCGTGCGTCAGGCGGACTCAGGCCCTCCCTAGTCTGCACGCGGTCTGTGCCGACGGCCCCGGAGCCCGGACGACTTGGAAAGCAAGCATACACCATGACTCCTTGCCCAGGTAGACCATCTAACAACTTTTTTTTTTTTTTTAATTTGGCCAATACATGTCGATTCAAAATGAGCTCTTACAGGGGGCTGTCCGATGACATTTTGTCAGGATAGCTTACACCTCATCAGCCACACACCTGGTTGAAGCAGCGGCCAGCCAGGGCCAATGAATCGTCCACCGCCTGGAGGACCGGGGCAGGGGGAAGGGCTTGTTGGCATTCTAATAATCCACGCACAACCCCCGCGAGTGCTAAGCGCAGGACAAGGGTCGGCTTCGGGGGAGAGCCGTGCCTCGAGTCAGCTACCAATACAAACCCGAGATAACGCAGAGGAGACAGAACACCCCAGCCCGGCCATTTCCACGGCAAACATCCTCAGCGCCGCAGCTCCGTCTGTGACGCCAGCGGCCGCCCGCTCCCCGCTCCGCGGCCACCGCCTCCTCATACCTGCACCCGGCGACACCCGGCCACCGGCCGGCGCGTCTCGCTCCCCGCCACTGCCGAGGCTCTTCCCCATCGCCCAGTCTGGAGTTGGAAGTGATTCCTATTGGCCAAGGTGTCCATGTAAATAGGTGTGAAAGAAACCAGAGCTGGCCGGGCTCTCCCTCCCGCTCAGTCCCCTCCCTCTGCAGCCCCAGTCCCCCCTCCTTTCCTCCTCCTCCCAAGGCGATTGTCATATGATAGCTAAGAAGTGGCACATTAATGAAGCGCCGCTACAGGGGTCTTTTCTGCTCCTGTCACCGCTTAAAACTATCAGATGGTTCGAGGGAGGACATGGAGGCAGCCACCTAGCTCAGCGGAGCCACGGAGCCCACAGCAGCGCCCTCCCGAGTCCCCGGGTCTCTGCGGCCAACGTCCACGCCTGGACTCCGCAGCCGAGCTCGCTGCCGGCCGCACGCAAAGCCAGAAGCGCCGCGGAGGCAGCGGCGCAGGGCGCTGCGAGGCTAAGCGCCAGAGCCCTGGTTCGCGCCGAGGAGTCCAACGGAACCCGGACGCTGCTCCTGGGCCACGCATCGGGAGGAACGTAACAAGCAGCGCGCCATCCCGGATGCGGACGCGCAACTTGGAGCAACTTTAAGGTGAGCCGATCTCCGTGGCGTCCCCACCGCCTCCCAGCCCGGTCCATATCTGGGACTCCACTTACTTCCCTTGCTATCTTCGCGCAGCTGGCCGGCCTAGCCCTCTCCTGTCCCTGGGCCAGTCAGCGCGCAAAGTTGCTAGCCAAGGAGCGCGGGCGCCGGCTGATTAAGCGCGCAGCCCCTACCCGCAGCCCCGAAGTCTGTCTCCACCCCCTCCCTCACCGCTCCCCGTCCCGCCTGACTACCCTCGCGGTGTCCATGTGCGTCCCCACCCCTCCCTGACCTCCCCGCTTCCCAGATCCGAGCATTCCGCCTGCCGGCGCGGACCCAAAGCCAGAAGAGGACAAGTGAGAAGATGCCTCGGCCGGGCCGCAACACGTACAGCGACCAGAAGCCGCCCTACTCCTACATCTCGCTGACCGCCATGGCCATCCAGAGCTCGCCCGAGAAGATGCTGCCGCTGAGTGAGATCTACAAGTTCATCATGGACCGCTTCCCCTACTACCGGGAGAACACGCAGCGCTGGCAGAACAGCCTTCGCCACAATCTCTCCTTCAACGACTGCTTCATCAAGATCCCGCGGCGGCCCGACCAGCCGGGCAAGGGCAGCTTCTGGGCGCTGCACCCCAGCTGCGGGGACATGTTCGAGAACGGCAGCTTCCTGCGGCGCCGAAAGCGCTTCAAGGTGCTCAAGTCCGACCACCTGGCGCCCAGTAAGCCGGCCGACGCGGCGCAGTACCTGCAGCAGCAGGCCAAGCTGCGGCTCAGCGCGCTGGCCGCCTCCGGCACGCACCTGCCACAGATGCCAGCCGCCGCCTACAACCTTGGCGGCGTGGCGCAGCCCTCCGGCTTCAAGCACCCCTTCGCCATCGAGAACATCATCGCGCGGGAGTACAAGATGCCAGGCGGCTTGGCCTTCTCCGCCATGCAGCCGGTGCCCGCTGCCTATCCGCTCCCCAACCAGTTGACTACCATGGGCAGCTCGCTGGGCACCGGCTGGCCGCACGTGTACGGCTCCGCGGGCATGATTGACTCGGCCACCCCCATCTCCATGGCGAGCGGCGACTACAGCGCCTACGGAGTGCCGCTGAAGCCGCTGTGCCACGCGGCGGGCCAGACGCTGCCCGCCATCCCGGTGCCCATCAAGCCCACGCCGGCCGCCGTGCCCGCGCTGCCCGCGCTGCCCGCGCCCATCCCCACCTTGCTGTCGAACTCGCCGCCCTCGCTCAGCCCCACGTCCTCGCAAACAGCCACCAGCCAAAGCAGCCCCGCTACGCCCAGCGAAACGCTCACCAGCCCGGCCAACACCTTGCACTCGGTGGCCGTGCACTGACCACACAGGAGCCGACGCCCTCTCCTTCCCCTCCCCGCCGCCTTGCTCACACCTCTCGGGGCTCCCGCTCCTGCCCTCCCCGACCGGGAGCCGCCACCCTCACTAGTCCGTTTCGCCTTGCCAAGTGCACCCTAGCTCCCTCCAGGAGAACTTTGTTCTGGATCCAGGAGACGAGACACAAAAAGTTGCAGACAGTCCAGGAGGCGCGCGGGAGCTCTTTTCGCTTCCCCTCCCTTCCCTTACTCAAGATAGGGGAAGGCAGGGTCCACCCGGGCCGAGCCGCGCCCGCGCCCCGGGGTCCCGAAACCCGGTCCCGAGGAACAGGCGGGGCAAATTCCGCAGCTCGCCTGCGTCCGGACGAGCGCGTCTTCCCTGCGCTGCAGTTCGCGGAGCTCTGAACTCTGCGACCCCGGGTCCCAAACCCAAGAAAACTGGCTCCCAGAAACGGGTCCTGGAACTGCTCCCCGGCGGAGGGCCGCGGCAGCCCGGCAGGGCCGGATCCCCCTGGCGTCTCGGAAAATCTGCTGCAAAAAGAAGCCACTCACCTTCCCACCGCGCCCGCCTCCGCGCATCTGGCAAGGGCTTCTGCGGAGCTTTTGGGGTTTTTGGTTGTTGTTTTGTTTTGGGTTTTGTTTCCTGCCGGAGGCTCCAAACGCTGCGAGTTAGGGGGAGAGGCTGCCAAGCGGAGAAGGGGACGCTGGTCCTGCGCGCGAGCAAAAGTAAAAGGAACCTTGTGTTGTTTACAAAGCCGCCCGGTAAAATGTCAACAGTGCACTTGGTTTCGACCTGGCAGGCGCGGAGCGGGCAAAGCCCACTTTACAAGTACCTGTTGTAATGTGAATGTTTACCCTTCCTTTCTGGCCAGGTTTGGGGATGGGGAGGGGGGAGGGGAGAGGAAAGTTAATTGGGACGTTAACTTTCCGACTACTTAGAGACCTTTTTAGCTATTTATTTTATTGTCGACAAAACTAAAAGAAAGAAAAAGCAGAAAAATGAAATAAGCCCCCAAATCAGGAAACATCAAGGGCAACCCCGGACGAACTCAGACAAGCTGACTGGGAACCGGAAGGGGGTTGTCACCGGATGGTTCTCCCACGGACGGCCTTACTGTCGGCTGCCAGAACTTTTCCAAGAAGCTGAAGGGCTGCGAAGAGGTGTAAATACTTGTGAATAGGAATGATTATACACTGTGTAAAATGCACTTTTGTTTGCTATATTTCTTTAGAGGCTTAGGTAATTTGCTGGAAAACGAACTGTTGTTCTGGTGTGACCTGCTTAAGTTAAAAAAAAAAAAAGTAGTGCTATCTGAGCTGTACGATTTTACCCTCCATTTTTCTTCCTTGTACAGAATTAGCATGGCATTTTAAATGTTGGTGTTCCTGTTCCCAGCATGCCTGTTTTAAGACAAAGAATTTTAAAAAAGGTGTCTACATTAAATTATGACCTAGTACAAATAATATTTTCTCATTAAAATATGTAAATTCAAATTTTAGTTTTCTGTGTCTTTGGAGAGTTGCTACAAACAATAACTTTGCAAAAGATGGAGGTAGTGTTTCCTCCCCTTCCCCAGCATTGCCTTCTGCAGTAGATTGTGGTTGCCTTTTGTATCACATTGGGAAAACAGTCAGACTTCCCTCTGTGCACCTGCAGATTGTGGGGAAAATTTACTCAAATGGACTCTGAAGTTATTTGTGCATAGGGAAAAAGGGCACCGGCTATTTCTATAATGCATCAGGTGCCCAGGATTAGTGCGGAAAGAAAAGCTTCTATTGGAAAAAAAATACAGTACTTTATCTGTGGTTTTGTTCAGGTTAAAATATACATTTTATCACATATACAGCACTTTTGTAAGTATAAGGCTTATGTAGGCATCAGGTAGAAATGGTACCAAGATTTAAAAAGTACAAAGAGATGGGTATTCATTTGCTCAATGCATATTTGCTGATGCATCTTACTTGGACTGAGGATTCATTTCCTTGCTCTTTTAAATTATTGCAGTTGTTTAAATTTTGTTCTATAGAAATTACTTAAAGTTTCACTTCACATGTCAAGAAACCCGTTCCCTTTGAACTGAAGAGATTTCTTTCACTCCTTCATGTGGGAAAATAAGACTTGATGCATTTATTTTAAAGATGTGAATGAAGTTACTTTAAATGCCTGACTCAAAGAAGTTGTTTTTCTTCAGATTTCAGCAGAGAATTAAAATTTGCTAAGAATTTATGGCTTAAGTTAATTGACACTTTGTTGAAGGGGTCCCTATATCTCCAGAGTGAGGTGTGTATTCAAGTAATGAAGTTACAAAACAAAGAGAAATTTAAATGGTGATTAACACTTCACTGTGTAAAATGATTAAACAAGGGATCCTGGTGGTGAAAACCTCACATAGAAACTATGATCATTAGGCCTGCATGAGCAGAGTTCTTAGCACCTGTGATCCTCATATATTTAGAGGGCTACCTGGAAAACAATTTAGGATTAATGCAAAGGGTAATTAATCCTGTTGTGACCATTTTTTTTTTTTGAAAGGAAAGATCCCACACACAGCCAAAAAAAAAAAAAGTGGAAAATAAATGAATCATTGGACTGATTAAAATGCATGAAGCTACTAAAGGTCATCAGACAGGGAACAACTAAACTCATTCATCAAGGCCAATTCACAATTATATCAACAAGATCAGCTAAAGAAAGCCTGGAAAACTTAGCCATCCTGGGCTAAGAAACTCTTGAAAGTTTGTTCTCTACAAGAAGTCGTCTACATTAGAAAAAAATCAAATATGGCCTCACAGTTTCCTGCAAAATAAAATCAGGGCCATCTCTGGACTAGTCTGATCTCCTTGAATTTAGCAACATTGAATCTGAACAGATGAAGGAAGTGAAAAGGACTAACATAGGCCTCATACATTTTTGAGATCGTTAGCTGAGTCAGGTAAAATATTCCTCCTAGAGTATGCACAGAATAAATAAGCGGTGTGTTCATACACAGATTCCCTACATGGAGGGAAAGAAGAATGCCAATCCTAGTTCTGATTCTGAGCAAAGGCGAGATTTCAACTCAGTATTTGAAAATGCTCTTTTCAGCTAGTAGGTTCGTCATGGTGTATTGCAAAGAATGAAATAACTTGGGCATTGTGAGCCCTCCTTTTACAATTGCAGGCATCTTTTCTCAGACGAAGTTGAATGAGGAAAGTAAAAAAAAAAAAAAAAATCCATTGATGATATTTTGACCTTGATCAGAAATCCAAAGGCAGCCCAAATACACAAGCCCCCCACCTTCACCCCCCAGCTCGGGACTTCTGCCCTGTTTAGTTGAAGTGCCTCACAAATAAGGAAGTTTATAACTATGATACCTTCAATGGCTCTCTTTGTCATGTTAAATCTTTTCACCTGGCTCAAGTCCAAAGTCAATACACCAGCTTTAAAATAAAACTGGAAGAGACCCCAGCATGCAGAGGGAAAGTAGTGTGTCATACTCTGAGAACGGAGAACAGTTGGACTCTGCTATTTTGTGCATTTGGGCAGTACTGACTTTTATGAATTTAGGTTTTGGATTTGGAAACAGGTATTCTGCTATGTGGGGTTTTCACGTGCTTCTGCATTTAACTGTGAGCTGTGGAACGGCTTACACCACAGGTGAATTCTGTACACTGTTCTCCCTGTTCCCACTGCCTGATTCGGAAGCTTGAAAGCTGAAGACGGGAGCTATGGGTGATCCTCCAAGCAACTTCAATACCATAGCAGGGAGATGAATTCCTTCAAAAGAAGGAGAACGCGGAGCATCTTGGAAGCATGAATCTGGTCTCGAGCTTAAATAAGGCAAGTTTGCCAGGTAGGAGGAGGGACCCAAGGCAAGTAGTGCAGACTGTAGATTTTCCATGGGTTTATGCAAGGTTGGGGGATTGGAGTGCAGAGTGGAAGGGTGAGCAACCCTTCACACTTTTCCAAATGCAAACTCCCTTTGTCAAGGGTATTCACCTAAGAAATGGAGAAGATCAGAATCCGTTCTTCAATTCATACTATGAATGTCAATTAATTTTTTCTCCTAAAAATCTACCTATGCACAGAAACACCCAAACAAAAACAAAACACAAAACAACCCAACCCACCGGCTGTGAAGCCTCAAAGGGGATGCATTTGTTTCGTTTAAACTAACAACAAATTATCTAATTAATATGTTTCAATTACAGCGTGAAAAGCCCAGCCCCTGGACCGCCCGCCGTGGGGGCACAATAGCCCCAGAGTCCACTCTGGTCATTTACAATAACTTCACATCTGTTTCTTTATTTTCCACTTTTTGAGTCTAAAACTCCTCTCAAGATCACTTCAAACCATGGCCCGAGTTATGAAATATGTCCCGGTGTTAAAGGGGGCTGCAACTTTGCCCACCGATGCTTCATTTGCAAGCAAAAACGTGAAAGCCCATTGAGGAGCATTAAACAAATATATTAGAATTCTGTCACTTTATGCAATTGAGTAGATCAAATGAAGGGTCCCGGCCACTTCATTCACTCTCATTCACTCGAATAGAAAATGCAAAGAATAGCAACCCGAGACTGGGCCACCGATGTAGATTTAGCTCCTTTTTACTGGGAGACAAAAAGGCTGAATTTTCACAAACACATTGCTGACTCGGGGACTAGGAAACCGGCACTGGAACCCCTTTGGAATTTAAATTCATTTTATCTTCCTCTCTCTTTGCGGGGATCTGTTTGCACTACAGTGCAAGATGCAGCCGGCATCCCCCGGCTTCTGAAAAAGTGGGGGAGGGGAGGCGAGTGAGTGGGGGGTGAGCCAAGTGGCACTCAGGATTCCCAACTTCAGGCTCAGGTCTGAGGGAATACGTTTGATTGAAACAAATCTTTATCTACATCAATATAAACATCATTAGATCACAGACATCTTGGAGGCCCTGACTGACCTCTTTGCATGGCTTACATCACAGAAACAACTTGTTCTCAAAGACCGGAACTGCACATGGTCATGAAGCTTTCTTTCCATTAATATCTCTGGTCGTTGGTGTCAAAACAGACCTGACAATTGAGCTTGCAACTTGACCTGCTCTCTCTCTCTCTCTCCCTACTTCCTTCTAGCTATCTGACCACTGTGATGATTTGAATGTTGCATTCAAATCAGGAGAAGAGATCTCTTTGGTTAGAATTTCCAAATCAGAATTCTCTTCCTTTGTCATTTCCAATCCTTAGAGGGATACAAACAAACTGCATGTGCCAGGGTAACTGGGATAATGCGTTATGGGAATACTTCAGACCCGGGTTTTCTATGGTTGACATTTGTTGCCTTGGTGAACTTTCAGACTTTTATGTGTCAACATCTTAGAAAGCTTGCAGGGACATTCAAGCTCCTTCTTGAGATAGAATAGAAAAAAAAAGTCAAAAAGCAAACTTCTCAGCATCCGAGGTGTGATTGCAGAGGAATGAACTGATATTTTTAACTTAATTGAAAGAGAAAATACTTGGAGGGCATTCTATTGGATTTTATAGTTTTGTCTGGTATTATTTCAAGGTCCATCAGAAGTTTTAACCCTTTTCATTTTCGTTGCAAGATTTATAAGATCACATTTACCCTATTCTTGGTTAAATTCAGGGGAATGGTGCTTGAAGCTGGACAAGGAATTGAGAGGGAAAATGCTCAGATTACAGATTCAAAAAAGAAATGGAAGAAATAGTTGGATGATTTATAACCATTAACCATCCAACTTGCTGGAATTGATAATAAACCAACCAGAAATTACCCTTGAAAAATTGGCAATGGCTGAATAAAACCACCTTAGGAAGATTTTTCCTTCCAGAACATCTTCAAGAATATTTGGACAAAGGGTTCCCCTTTGGGGGCAGCCTCCTTTTGCTTGTGTGTGCAAATAACTGGTGTCAAATCAGTTGCAAGCTTTTGAACGAACAAACTCTGGGAGCATTAATTAGAACAGATTAAGCTCACAGATAAAAAGCATTCTTTATCTATTGTTTGGAGACATTGTGATTTTAATTCATGCTTTGCAGCCTGAGTTATATTTTTATTTACTCAGTTAATTTCTTCTCCGTGTTCCCTATTAACTGGTTTACTAAGGTATACATAAAGAAAGGGTCGGTGGCAGGCTGAACTAATTATTTCCAAACTCTGCTTTTGCTACAGATTTCTCTCTTCTCCTTCATAAAATGAAATGTATGGGTCCAATGATTCCAGTATATAGTAGCATGTAGAGAAACTGTTCAATAAAGGATCTTAATTTTGTGCCACTCAGATGCAGCTTAGCGCTGATTAAGTAGTATCTAGAGTGTTTTGCATTAATTAGAGCAGCTCCTTGGAGAGACACTACAGCCAACAATGGTTTCACACAACAGGAAAACTCCCCATCTCCTCTGGACCCCTCCAGGAGAGCTGCTGCGGTAAAACCAAAGCTGCAAATGTCTGGCTCGCTCAGAAATACCAACACGTATTTTATTGATTTACATGTGCTTGATAGACTGAAGAGCCACGCAAAACAACAAAATGATCATTGATCATTGGTGTGGTATTCCACACCAGACCAGGAGCCATCGTCTTAGCATCAACTACCTGCCTCTCATCCACAATAAAGTAGAAACAACAGTTTGTTTCAAGATTCCTAGCGTGATTCAAGATTCATATCGGAGAAAAATTGACAAAGGATCATGCAACCATACCACATTCAATGGGTAAGTCCAATGGAAGGAACTATTTCTGGGACTGTCTAGACGATGCCAGCAGTTCTTGTTCTTCTGTTGTGTCTTGAGGGAAAGGGACAGCCAGGGGAGCTAAGATGAGATTTTCTATCAGAGTAGTTCAGAGCCTGTGTTCGCAGCGCTCCCCAGCATGCAAGAACGACTGATGACTGAATGATTGCAATTCTGGAAACAGTCCTGTTGGTTTAGCCTAGGTGAAAATGCCACGCCTTTGTTCCAGATGTCAGGAAACAGAGCTGGCTTCTGCTATGATTGATATAAAGCCTGTAAAATCAAAGCCACTGAAATGCATTTAAATTTATTTGCAGATGCTATTGGCTTTAGTAAAAGGAGAACCCTTCACATAAGACAAGAAAATGAAAATGATTAACTTTGACATAGAAATATAAACAGCAATTTGATTAATTATATTGCTAATTATTCTTTGCTGTAGAGCCAAACATCATCCAATCCTTAAAATGACAGATGCTGAATAAATCATATAAAATGATTACCTGGAGTTTCGCTGCAATGAGAAATGGCACCATTCAGGGAGAGATGTATATTGATTTCTAAACAGGTAATTGGTTTTGTTCTATTTCATTTAGAGCTTAGTTTTTACTGTAAAAATACATTATAAAATTTTAAAGCTATTTTTCCTATGCATATTTAAAAATAATTAATTTCTCCTTTCATTATCTCCCATAGTTATAATCAGTATAATACATTTCTTGTCTTGCTTTTCTCCAGCATTATATCATTTTCCCATGTAGCCATTTCATTTTCAAAACTATTGATTTAAAAAAGCAGCCTTTCCTTATTTTTTATGTATTTGAAGGACAGAGACACAGAGAGAGAGAGAGAGAGATCTTCCCTCCAATGGTTCACTTCCTAAATGCCCACAACAGCCAGGGCTGGGCCCAGCTGAAGCCTGGAACCCCACCGGGGTCTCACACGTGAGTGGCAGCAACCCAGGCATTCAGAAGGCAAACATTCCCACATGGGACTTAGGCATCCCAAGCAGCATCTTAACTGGTACACAAATGACTGCCCCAGAACTATTGATTTTAATGGGTTGTATTAAAATCAATTAAGTTAAAATGAGCAAATCCTGCCTCTCCCAGTTAGGGCATTTAGGGTGTTTTTAGGTTTTGTTGGTTTGTGTTTGCTAATGCAAAGATTGTTGCAGTAAGCATCTTTTATACCTAACTAAACACTATTTCCAACAATGTAAAATACATTAGCTTTTGCATGTTAAATTCCCTCACAGCTTCCTGCAAACTCAGTAATGCATTTTAATTTAGGGTTTCAGCTTTGGCTCTTCCATGTGGGATCTTCAAAAAGTTCATGGAAAGTGTGTACTATGAAAAAACTATGAATAGATTTCAAATTTTTTCCACAAAAAGTAAATTCACCTTTTCAAAAACAAGTTACTTATTTGAGAAGCAGAGAGAGAGAGAGAGAGCCTACCCACTATTTATTCCCCAAATGCCCACAACATCCAGGACTGGGCTGGGCCAAAGCTAGGAGCTGGAAACTCAATCCAGGTCTCCTATGTGGATGGCAGGACCTATCACTGCTGCCTCCCAGTTCTGCATTAGCAGGAAGTTAGAATCAGGTGCCAGAGCCAGCAGAGAAACCCAGGTCCACCAATGTTATGTAGCTTGTCTTTTAATTCCATTTTCCACTAACCTTTTGAAGTACCCTCACATTTCCAATGTTATCTGCCCTGCACATGCACAACCTGAGCAACAATGCCTCAATGTGGAATTATAAGGACACTGAATGTTAGGGCTGGAAGGGCCCTGAGAGGTTCTACATAAGCCAATTTGTCTATTTGACTCGCTAGGTGAATTCTTCTCATCTATTCCTTTATCACAAAAACTCAACAGCAACATGACACCAGGGTTGGGTTCTGAAAAGAAATCAAGAGTTCAGTCCTACCACAGATACCAAATGCAACCATAGCTACAACATCACAAAAATACTGAAATTGTCCAAATGAAGGCTTTGTGACTAGAGTGCACCTGCTGTACAAGTAGTTCCTGCAGCATGGCCTGCTGTGCCCTTTTTTAAGGTGGTGGTGGTTGGGGGCTGTTTCTTGGGGCAGTTTGTGGCCTTGGAGGCAACAGACATGGCTCAAAACCAGATCTCAAAAACCAAGGAATGTACCCTAAATCAGAACGATTTCTCATGCCCCTGATACTGTCCCCCTAAACTGAAAAAAACTTCTAGAAAATAGCCTCCAGCCTGAAGGGTCCAGGCCCGTAGCAGCTGTTGGCTGTTTTACTTTGGCAGCTGCTTTGGGGTGGCTAATTCTCAAGGGGCCGAGGGGTCCCAGCTGAGACATCGTCTCCTTACAGCAGCGTCTGTTTTGACCTTTCTTACGTGCTACTTTCATGCCTGACTTCTCCGTCCCAGGTTCTTGAGATCTTGTTTGTTTTTAGTAAAGTGGCTTACCAATGTTAGATGCATGACCCAGCGCCCAGCAGGTGCTTGTAGGTTAGAAGGAGGACAAGCACACGGCCCACCCACAGGAAAGTGCTTCTCATATCCAGTAGCTAAGACTGAAATCTTTCCCCTGAACTGCAACCAAGGTTTGTTTGAAAGGAAAAAATAATCATGAAGCCAAACTAATTTGTGCATAATTATTGCATTCTGTCTATAAACACTATCCCCTGCACTGGCTGTTCCTGCTCCTAGCTTCGCTCTCTTAACAGAGAGAGATGTGGTGGGAGAGGACCTCTGAGAGGGAAAGGAGAAGTTGGATGAAATGTCTCTATTAGCATGATCCTCTGTCTAGGATCCCCAGGATGTTTGGCAGCGTGTCCTTTTAATTCAGTTCAAGCCAATCCAGTTCAATGGGATTCAACCCAGCTCAACACACATTACTAAACATCATCTGCTACACATATCACACACAAGGTCTTCCAAGGAAATACATGGGTGCAAAGATCTGAATTTTAGTCTCGCTTTTATCCCCATTTAGCCAATGGTTTGAAATACGTTTCTTTGGCTCTCAGTTACCCACCTTTCACAAGGGAAAGACTGGGGTTCCCTCAGAGGCTTGTCCCAATGATCGAGTGGAGCAGAGTTGGCTAAAACAGATCAAAGTATCATGCGAAGTGAAGTTACTACTATTGTTGATGATAGAAAGATGGAAAATGAGAAATAGGGCACTGGTGCCTGTGGTGCCAGCATCCCATGTGGGCACCAGTTCATGTCCTGGTTCCTCTTCTGACCCAGCTCTCTACTAATGGCCTGGGAAGGCAGTAGAAGATGGCCCAACTGCTTGGGCCTCTGCATCCACATGGGAGACCCAGAAGAAACTCCTGGCTCCTGGCTTCACATCAGCCCAGCTCCAGCAGCTGCAGACATCTGGGGAGTGAAACAGCGGATGGAAGATCTCTCTCTCTCTCTAACTTTGCCTCTCAAATAAATTAATAAATATTAAGGAGAGAGAGAGAAACAGAAATAGAAATGAGTATTAGAAATTTTCTGCCCTAGAGGAAGTTGGTCTTATAAATCTTTTTAAAGATTTATTTATTTATTTGAAAGGCAAAGTTACACACAGAGAGATCTTCCATCCTCTGATTCACTCTGCAAATAGTATCAACAGCTGGAGCTGGGCCGGGCTGAAGCCAGGAGTCTGGAGCTCCATCCAGGACTTCTGCATGGATGGCAGGGACCCAAGCACTTGGGCCATCTTTCTGCTGCTTTCCCAGGGGCATTAGCAGGGAGCTGGATCAGAAGCAGAGCCTATGGGACTGGAACCTGCACTCTGATTTGGGATGCCAGCACCACACAGCAGCAGCTCCACCACGGGCCCAGGAAGTGAGTCCCCAGCTCTTCAAGTGGACAGCAGTCTTGCAGAGGGAAGTCCTGTTTTTTTTTGTTTTGTTTTGTTTTGTTTTGTTTTTAAATATCATCTATTTGTTAAACCCTTTCAGACTGTTAGTGCCTGCCTCCTGTTCCTACCTCCACAAGAGCAGGAGGTAAGGGGGGAGAGAAATGGTTGCTCCTGTATTGCATATTCTCTCCAAGTGAGCCTTTTCACAGCTTTTAAGGCCCAAGGTGGACGGCCAGTATTGAACATTGCTGAGACGAAATGAGAGGAACCAGGGTGACAGCCAGGCACGTGCAGACACTCGACACAAAAACTGGGGTCCTTGAGGTTGTCTTTTCCCACTGACTGATGGCCCAGGCCCAGACCTCTGGTGCTCACCACTCCTCTCTGTCCCCCACTCCTCAGCCCCCAACTCATGACAGCATTCAGGTGCTTGCCTATCACTTAAAAAATCTAATAAATGCATAGTTTTTATTATGCCCATTTTACAGATGGGACTACTGAAGCACAGGGAATTTAACTTGTCCCAGGTTATCCAGCTAGTAAATGGCATTAGTGCCTAATTTACTCTCAGTAAAAGTTGGTTTAATGACTTTTGTTTCTGAACATAGTCGCTTACATGGTTTCCCTAGATTGACGGTCATTAAGAGAAGGAAGCGGGGAGGGAAGGCTCCTACCTATGGCTACAGAAACATGATGATATCTGCAGGTGCCATTTCAGTCATTCTTGTTCCTTCTCATACCCTTCCCATGTTTGCCTTGAGTTACGACTTACCAAGCTGCATTTACTGCCTGTCTTTTATTTAACTTGCACGTGTGTGGAGGGGACTTCATTAGAACCCAAAAATACCTCTCTACTCCAGCTCACAGCAGTGTCAGTTTTTGATCTCAGCCAGATCATACACCAGAAAAGTCACAGTGGAACATCTCCCTCACACCGGCCCCAACACAGCCCTCAGGCAACACCCAGCCTCTTCCGATCCATGCACGATTAGTTGCACTCTTCTGGGATAGAGGACAGCCAATATGAAATCTAAGCAGTAACCCTTACAGGTACAAGGAAACGACCAATCTCTCGGTCTTTCTCTCTCCTGGAAAAGTCTGTTAGATCATAAAGAAATCTGAAATAGGGAAATTGCACTTCTGATGCCATCTGGTAAACAAGGAAAGAAAGGATCAGGTTGATAAAACTTTCCATCTCAACGTACATCACTTTGTCTGCTGTTGATGGCACCGGGTATTGAAGGTGCCGATATTTAATATTTTCTCCCTTTTTTAAGATTTACTTATTTATTTGAAATTCAGAGTTACACAGAGAGAGAGAAGGAGAGGCAGAGAGAGGTCTTCCATCCGCTGGTTCACTCCCTAATTGGCTGCAACGGCCAGAGCTGCGCAGATCCAAAGCCAGGAGCCAGGAGCATCCTCTGGGTCTCCCACGCAGGTGCAGGGGCCCAAGGACTTGGGCCATTTTTTGCTGATTTCTCAGGCCATAGCAGTGGAAGTGGAGCAGCCAGGACTCAAACCAGTGCCCCATATGGGATGCTGGTGCTGCAGGTGGCGGCTTTACCCTCTATGCCACAATGCCGGCCCCAGTATTTTCTCTCTCTTTTTTTTTAAAGATTTATTTACTTATTTCTTTATTTGAAAGGCAAAGTTACACACAGAGAGGAGAGAGAGAGAGAGAAAGAGAGAGAGAGAGAGAGAGAGAGAATCTTCCAGCTGATTCATTCCCCAGATGGCCATAATGGTTGGGGCTGGGCCAGGCTGAAGCCAGGAGCCAGGAGCTTCTTCCAGGTCTCCCACATGGGTTCAGGGCCCCAAGCACTTGGTCGATCTTCTACTGATTTCCCAGGTGCATTAGCAGGGAGCTGGATCGGAAGTGGAGCAGGCCGGCGCCACGGCTCATTAGGGTAATCTTCCACCTGCGGCGCCAGTTCCCTGGGTTCTAGTCCTGGTTGGGGTGCTGGTTCTGTCCTGGTTACTCTTCTTCCAGTCCACTCTCTGCTGTGGCCCGGGAAGGCAGTGGAGGATGGCCCAAGTGCTTGGGCCCTGCACCCCATGGGAGACCAGGATAAGTACCTGGCTCCTGGCTTCAGATCAGCGCGGTGCGCCGGCCGCAACACGCCAGCCGTGGTGGCCATTGGAGGGTGAACCAACAGAAGGAAGACCTTTCTCTCTGTCTCTCTCTCACTACCTAACTCTGCCTGTCCAAAAAAAAAAAAAAAAAAAAAAAAAACAGGAAGTGGAGCAGGCAGGACATGAACTGGTACCCATTTAGGAAGCTGGTGTTCCAGGCAACGACTTTTCCTGCTACACCACAGCTTTGGCTCCAGTGTTTTTTTAGTGAGCTTTCTAAAGGCACTTGTGTACTCACATATCTTTCCCACTTCAACTCCCAGGAGGCTGTCCTTGGCACATTTTTGTTCATGTGCGTTTTAACACCAGAGTGTGCCTTAGTGTTTACTGTCCAGCCCTAGAGCCCATCTTGGCCCTGGGTCTCCCTATGACTCTGAGGAAGCAGCTTATGATTCATACTCTGAAAAAAGGATCCTGCGTGTTCAGCAAGCCTCTCCGCCTTTCCCAAACAGAGCTGTGCACTAGTGTAGGTATTCCAGCCTTGATGTGTCCATGAATGCCCGTATTCCCTGAGGCTCAGCAGATGGCACAGGGTACATGGGGAGAAGATGCTTTCTGAAACTCTGGTTACAAGGTGTTCTTGGGTTTTTTTTTTTTTTTTTTTTTTTTTTTTTTTTTTTTTGACAGGCAGAGTGGACAGTGAGAGAGAGAGACAGAGAGAAAGGTCTTCCTTTTGCCATTGGTTCACCCCACAATGGCCGCTGCAGCCAGCGCACTGCAGCCGGCGCACCGCGCTGATCTGAAGGCAGGAGCCAGGTGCTTCTCCTGATCTCCCATGGGGTGCAGGGCCCAAGCACTTGGGCCATCCTCCACTGCACTCCCAGGCCACAGCAGAGAGCTGGCCTGGAAGAGGGGACAGAATCTGGTGCCCCGACCGGGACTAGAACCCGGTGTGCTGGCGCCGCAAGGCGGAGGATTAGCCTAGTGAGCCGCGGCGCCGGCCACGAGGTGTTCTTGTTTTGCCTTTAATTACCGATTTTCTTTCCTTCCTTCCCTCCTTCCTCTCTCCCTTTCTTTCTATGATAGCGAGAACATGTATTTATGTATTGTTTTTGATTAACATGTCACTCTTGTACATTTTTATGGGGTACAGTGCACTACTAACCACCCTGTAAAGCATCTGCAACACATAAAAGAAAGAAAAATCTGCTAGCACTTTGCAGAGCAGTTTCCTGTGATTTCTGCTGCGAAGGTCTCTGGCATGTTCAGGGTGATCCTGGAGCATCCATGCCCCAACAACTCAGTGATAACTGCTGGTAGGCTGACCCACAGCTTCCCGATCTACAAAGGCACATGATCTCAGAACCCATACCCATAAATGTGGCAAAGCAGAAAGGCTTCTTGAAAAAGTTCCTAATTGTCGAAGCAATATATGTGGTCCCACATGGCATATGCTGCATGCCATATATTAGTACAACATGGCCTAAAGTGAGAGGAAACGTAAAAAAATACAGAAGGTCTTCAAAAAGTTCATGGGAAACTACAGATGGATTTCAAAAATTCTGGCACCAAAATAAACAGCTTATACATTTTCGCTCAACTATTTTAAGTCCCCTTGTGTGGGGACTGTGAACACTTGAAATGAAAATTGCCACACTAAGGGGTTGGGTTAAGATCATGGAATCAAAGATGTAAAGAAGGGCATCAGGGTGGGCATTGTGGCCCCGGGGGTTAAGCTGCCACTTGGAGCACCTGTATTCCATATTTGGGTACTGGCTACTCCATGCTTCTACTCCAGCTCCCTGATGGTCCACCTGGAAGAGCAGCAGAAGATGGGTTCCACATGAAGAGACCTGGAAGAAATTCTTGGACCCTCCCTTTGACCTGGCCCAGCCCCAGCTGTTGTGGCCATTTGGGGAATGAGCCAGAGGATCTCTCTCTCTCTCTCTCTCTCTCTCTCTCTCTCTCTCTGCCATTCAAACCAATCAATAAACATTTTTTTAAAGATTTATTTATTTTACTTGAAAGTCACGGTGTTTCACAGAGAGAGGAGATGCAGAGAGAGAGAGAGAGAGAGAGAGAGAGGTCTTCCATCCACTGGTTCACTCCCCAGATGGCTGCAATGGCCAGAGCTGTGCCAATCCGAAGCCAGGAGCCAGGAGCTTTTTCCGGGTCTCCCACGTGGGTGCAGGGGCCCAAGCACTTGGACCATCTTCCACTGCTTTCCCTGGCCATAGCAGAAAGCTGGATCAGAAGTGGAGCAGCTGGGTCTCGAACTGGCACCCATACGGGATGTTGGCACTGCAGACAGAAGCTTTACCTGCTACACCACAGCGCCAGCCCCTCAATAAACATTTTTTAAAAGGAACTTGGAGCACTGAAACCTTTCAAGACTTAGTTTCTTTGTCTAAATGCTGAGATCTATTAGAGACGCAGATCTGATCTGTCCTCTCTAAGCTGCAAATTTACCCCTCAACTCTTTGTAAAGTTTGTTTCCCAAACTCCTGGCTTCCTGGGAGCTTCTGCAAACAGGAAGTGCCCGGGCAACGCAGGGAGGTGGGAGAAGAGGAAAGCACACCTTTCTCCTGATTGGCTGTTCCTGTCACCTTTCTCCCTCAGTGGCTTGGGCTTGCCATGTCTTCTCAGGTGTGCCAGCGACAGTCTGAGCATCAGCTCCTCAGGGTTCCTCTGCTGACCCCCGGAGGCACCAGCATCAGCAGGGCAATACCCCTCCCCCAAACTCCCACTCAAGTCTGGGTCTCTGCCCATGGCTCTGCCTTGTCCAACCTCTATCTTTTGGCTCTGTACTTCCTGGAGTACTGCTTCCTGTAGTTACTCCTATGTCCTCTAAGCCTACCAACATCCATGTAAATGACCTTTCTATTAAATTCCCTCTATTTAAAATAGCATAGTGTGATTTCTGTCTCCTAGTTTGAATTCTGAGTAATGGAGTATTTAAGGTCATGGTTCAGTTAGCCTATCATATGTATACACAAGTATGTATTCTCTTATGCAACTCATGCTTTGCTTGTTCAACATGGGCATGGACACTCAACTGTGGGAGCTGGGCAATGCAGAACAGTTGCAGATAAATGTCCAGGAGCCCTGCCTCCAGGAACTTCCGTCACACAGAGAAGACATGTGAGGCCATGCCGAGGGGAGAGAGCAGGTTCTGTGGAAGATCTGAGAAAGGAGGAAGAGGAACAACAGAAGGCCTTAAAAGGATCTGGTGTTTAAGGCTGGCTAGCTCCAGTTCACTGGCAGAAGGACATTGTGGAGTGCATCTGGAAGACAGTGAAGAGGTCTCTTGGTAGGACAGCAAGCTTTATGGTAGAGGTCAGAGGGAAATCTGATTGGGAGGCTCTGTGACATGGAGGATTCTGGAGGCCAGAGTGAAGAGTCCGTGGTAACAGTGGAGATCTCAGGAGATTTAGGAGCAAGGAGAATGCATGCTGAGATGGTCTCAGTGGGAAGAAAAGAAGGGAGGAGCAAGGTGGATGGACAGGGAGCAGGGCTCATGCAGAGGACACCTAAGAACACCTCGAAGATGGGAATCGGGGCTTCCACAGCTTATTTTGCCCAATGCTAAGAACTTTTCATTTCTTGAGTATCCACTGAATGTACTGTAGGGTTCACATATTTCACTTTCCTCTTTTAAAAAGACTTGTTAGTTTAAAATCAGAGCATCAGAGAGAAAAGAGAGAGAGAGAGAGAAAAGAAGAGACAGAGAAAGAGAGAGAGGTCTTGCATCCATTGGTGCACCCCTCACATGGCTGCAGCAGCCAGGCCTGGGCCATGCTGAAGCCAGGAGCTGGGAACTCTACGTAGGTCTCCCACATGGATGGCAGAGCTCCCAGTACTTGGTCCAGCAGCCACTGCCTTCTCAGGTGCAGTATCAGGAAATTGGACTGGAAGCAGAGCTGGCACTCTAATATGGGATGCCGGCATTGGAAGCAGTGTCACAGCTCCCTGCATCACAGTCCCTTTATTCTCCTTCAATTCGCCCATCAATCATATGAGGTAATCCTTATTACACAAATGGGGGAAGAGTTATAAGCTTTTAGGTTGTCTGATAAATGACCGACTGAGATTCAAATCCCAACTCTACCTGACTCTAAGTTCAGTCCTCTTGCTAGCCTATTCCACTGACACTGTAACAGAGAGCATGTCCTTCAAAAAATATTGAATAGAGAACATTAAAACTACTGTGACAAATAGAAGGAGGGGATGGTGAAATAATTAAAATAGAGAGAGGGGCCAATGCTGAGGTGTAGTAGGTTAAGCCCCAGCCTGCAGCACCAGCATCCCATATGGGCACTAGTTCTAGTCCCAGCTGCTCCACTTCTGATCCAGTTCCCTGCTAATGGCCTGGGAAAGTAGTGAAAGATGGCTTGAGCCTCTGCACTCATGTGGGAAACCTGGAAGAAGCTCCTGGCTCCTGGCTTCAGATTAGCCCAGCTCTGGCCATTGTAGCCATTTAAGGAGTGAACCAGAGGATGGAAGATCTGTCTCTCTGTCTCTCCCTCTCTCTGTGTGTAATTCTGTCTCCCAGAATTAAAAAAAAATTTTTTTAAGATGTATTTATTTATTTGAAAGGCAGAGTTACAGAGAGGAAGAGGGAGAGGGAGAGAGAGAAGAGAGGAGAGGTGTCTTCCATCTGCTGGTTCACTCCCCAGTGGCTGCAATGGCTGGAGCTGGGCAGATCCAAAGCCAGGAACCAGGAGCTTCTTCTGGGTCCCCGACGCGGGTGCAGGGACTCAAGGACTTGGGCCATCTTCTACTGCTTTCTCAGGACATAGCAGAGAGCTGGATGGGAAATGGAGCAGCCAAGACTCGAACAGGCCCCCATATGGGATGCTGGCACTGCAGGCATTTACTATGGCTTTACCCACTACACCACAGCACCAGACAAAAATATATCTTTAAGAAAAAAAAAAAAAGTTCCAAGGAGGAACCTAATTCCTTGTTTTTGAGTCATCCACATAGCTAAGAAGACAGAATCCTCTGATTGGCCACCTATGGATCATGTCCCATCCCTGAGACCCTGGGAGGCAGGCCCAAGGCACAGAATTACTTAGACTTGGGGCTAGCACTGTGGCATAGCAGGCTAAGCCTCTGCCTGCATCTCTGGCATTCCACATGGCCCCTCCTCTTCTGATCCAGCTCTCTGCTATGGCCTGAGAAAGCAGTGGAAGAGGGTCCAAGTACTTGGAGCCCTGTACCCATGTGGGAGACCCGGAAGAAGCTCTTGACTTCTGGATTTGGACTGGCCCAACTCTGGCGACTGCAGCCATTTGGGGAGTGAACCAATGGATGGAAGACCTTTCTGTCTCTCCCTTTCTCTGTCTGTAACTCTGCCTCTCAAATAAATAAATAAGATCTTTAAAAAAAATTTACTTAGACTGATTGCCTTGTATGACTCTAAATCTTCAAACCTGGCTAACCAGAAATAAGGTGTCCTCGATGGAAGTAGGGTTGGTGGTGAGTGGCTTTGGGAGGAAAATGTTAAGTTTGAGTAAGACCTTATGAGCTTGCACCAGCTCCAGCAAAGAGGCAGCCTAACCCTGAAGACATCCAAAGATAATTGAAATCACTCCCTTATTTTCTCAGATAGTTTAAATCTTTTTAGCTTTAAAGGGAAATGTGTGAATTCTAGGAATTTTGGACCATTCATTGACTTCAATGGTAGAGTGATAAGGACAGAAAAAACATAATGATGGAATTTACAGACCCTGGCCAAATATACAACCACAAGATTTATGAAGAATTAGATGAAAATAGTATTACCCAAACAAATAATTTTTACATTCACTTACAAAAATCTTACCCTACTTTGTATGAAGGTTCTATAAGTTGCAACCATATTATCCCTTAGGTCAAGTAAGCACATTCTAAATGGAATGAAGATCAGCTGGTCCCCTTAGCAGCAGCCTTTATCTCCTTTCTAAAACCTCCAGTTTCAGATTGGAAATGCATCAAATTAAAAAAAAAAAAAACAAAAAACAAAAAACAACTGTGTCTATCGCACCAAGCTAATGAGGCCATTTCCCAGGCAGAGCAACTAGTCAGAGATGGGCATCTGTGAGCTTCTTTGGTTCAGTGATTCTCAGAAATTTGGCAGGAATGCCCCAATGATACTCTCTCTTTCTTACTTGGGTTGAATGAGAAGTGGCTATCAGGAGCTGACTGTCATCTTGGGAACCTCAAAGAAACGACCTTGAGATGCAACTGACATGGCAGAAGAAGAGAACCACAGAAACTATTTTGGACATCATCGAGTCACTCCGAGGAGCACTACCTGGTGTTTATCAAGCTCCCCCCTGGACCTTTGAAGTGTCTTGAACCCAGAACATCTCCTTATTGTCAAAGCCAGTGTGAATCAGGTTTCTATTTGCCTTTGGCAAAACACATCAAGTAACAAAAATTCTTTCATTTGCTCATTTATCTATTCTTTTATAAAACACTGAGTGTGTATGTGTATGTGTGTTTTCTGACACCAAATGTTGAGTCTCTCTGAAACAATAATCACAACCAATTCTTCCATTTTCAACACTAACTCTGACATTAAGTACCAAGAAGTAGCAGAGACCCACAGGCAAGGGTCCTCACAAGACTGCTCGCATTTCAGACACTAACCACAAATGGGGTGCCCAGCTCACCTGTACTTCTTCCCAGCCAACTACGAATTCAGGGGTCCCCATCCTCCTCTTCATGATCTATAATTCACTATAATAGCTCACATGTTTATCATGAGTCACCTCAGGAACAGCCAAATTGAAGCAAAACAGAGCCAGGTATCGGGACTTGTGGGTGGGGGCACAGTTTCCAAGCTCTTTTGAGACCGGCTGCCTTCTCAGGGCATCAGTTTACTCCCCAACCTGGAAGTTGCCCCAACACTGCCATTTTGTGGTTTTGCTGGAGGTCTGACTACACAGGCCCAGCTGATTAAATCATCGACCACTAGTGATGGAACTCAATCTGCAGCCTCCCTCCTTTTCGCAGGAGGTGGAGTTGAGAGTTCTAATCCTGTAATCTCTTGGTTGGTTCTATGGGCAACTGGCCCCACAGGAAGCAGCTCATTAGCATACCAAAGACAGCAAATTCCAAGTATTTTAGGAGCTCTGTGCGGTGTGTGTGTGTGTGGGGGGGGACGACAAAACTCACATTTGTTCTTTTTATTTTTTTTTAATTTTATCACAATGATATATAATTACTCTGGTCAGATATGCTCAGTCCTGTAAAATACTCCGGCTTCCCTTTGCGGGAGTCACTGTGTGGGGTGGGGGAATAGCATTGGGTCAGGAGTGTGGTGCTCAGACACAATTCATGACATTTAAGTCAATGGGCTACAAACAGAGTCTGTCAAAAAAATGGATATCTTAGGCATCTTTAATAATTTCTAATCACGACTTCACTAATACACGAAAGGAGTTATCTGGAGTCTACATCACATTTTGTATCCTTTTCTCAGTCGATCATGAAAGTAACATTAATTAATAATAAATTAATCACAGAAAAAAGATTTTTGCCTTGGGGCTGTGATGGCTTCCTTTTGACACTCAAGTCACCACAACGTGTGTCTTGCCGATTTTGAAACAAACCCAAGTTATAATTCCCCAGTGCATCTAGGGGATTTCTTCACGGGTCTATTATTACCTTTAAACAACAAAATTTCCCAATTTGCCCTTCATGCTTTTGTTTTTGTTTTTCCTTTTTACTAGAGTATCTATGTACTAGAATATGTAGCCTTCTGTATCAAAAAGCTGAATTCCAGGAAATCTATAATGTGGTCATTCCAAGAATCTTTTTCCTTTCTATTTCTTCTTGTTGTTTTTCTTGTTCTTGTTCTTGTTCTTCTTTTTAAAGATTTATTTATTTATTTGAAATGCAGAGTTACAGAGAGGCAGAAGCAGAGAGACAGAGAGAGGTCTTCCATCTGATGGTTCACTCCCCAGATGGCTGCAATGGCTGGAGCTGAGCCCATCTGAAGCCATGAGCCTGGAGCTTCTTCTGGGTCTCCTACATGGGTGCAGGGGTCCAGGCACTTGGGCCATCTTCCACTGCTTTCCCAGGTGCATTAGCAGGGAGATTAATCCAAAGTGGAGCAACCGGGTCTCGAACCAGTGCACTCATATGGGATGCTGGCACTCTAGGCAGCAGCTTTGCCCACTATGCCACAGCACCAGTCCTTCTTTCTTCTTATATTTATTTTTGTTTAGTTGAAAAGCAAACACATCTACACACACACACACACACACACACACAAAGAGTTCTCCCATCTGCTAGTCTATTCCCTATATGCCTGCAACACCTGGAGTTGGGCCAGGTTGAAACCAGGAAGCAGAGAGTCCATCCAGGTCTCCCATGTAGGTGACAGGAACACAAGTTATTTTTTTAAAGATTTATTTATTTACTTGAAAGTCAGAGTTACACAGAGAGAGGAGAGGCAGAGAGAGAGACAGAGAGAGAGAGAGAGACAGAGAGAGAGGTCTTCTATCCGATGGTTCACTCCCCACATAGCCGCAACCGCCGGAGCTGCGTCCATCCAAAGCCAGGAGCCAGGAGCTTCTTCTGGGTCTCCCACATGGGTGCAGGGGCCCAAGCACTTGGGCCATCTTCTACTGCTTTCCCAGGCCACAGCAGAGAGCTGGATCAGAAGAGCAGCAGCTGGGACTAGAACCAGCGTTCATATGGGATGCCGGCGCTTCAGGCCAGGGCGTTAGCCTGCTGCACCACAGCGCCAGCCCCAGAAGCCGAAGTTCTTGAGCCATCACCTGCTGCCTCCCAGGATGCATATTAGGAGGAAGCTGAAATTGGGAGTGGAGCTGGGACTCAAATCAAACAAACACCTTAATATAGAATGCCATTGTCCCAACTGGTGTCTTAACTACTATACCAAATGTCCCCTCCCCTTGGAAGTTTCTTGAGTGCAACTATGCCAACAACCCTTGGATGGGTGGGAATCCTGAAGATGCCAGGTGCTAGTTGTCATGACTGGGCCATCTTAGATGCTAAACCACAAAGCACCCAAACGCCCACAAGTATGTAATGTTGTTACCAGGAAACAAAGAAGGATATAGTAATAGAATGCTGGCAGTGATAATGGCAAAGGACACGTGGTTTAGTGAAAGGAATACAGTCTTAGAGTTGGACAGGTGCAAATTTATTTACTGACTGTGTCACCCTAGCCAACTAAAAGCATTTTGAAACCTCAGTTTCTTCCCCTTAACTGGGGGTCAGATCTCCTGTTTGCTGAGATGAACATAGCAAATGAGCTAATGGCTGCACGATCTTGGTCCGTGGCTGGTGCTAAATAAATTATTGACATATTCATTTCTAATAAATACCACGCTATCCTATAACTGGTTGTGGATTTGAAAATTCTCAAAGCATGACAGTATGATTAGTACCCTAGACCAGGTACTGGGCCCATGCTCTATGTGCAAACCCTGCAGTCATGACCGTAGACCTCTACAAACACCAAGGAATCCACAGGCAGAGCTATGAAACAGTAACATCACAAAAAAGATGAAAATGATCATTCAACAGTACAAAGGAAAAATTTTAAAATAAAATCCAAAGGTGCAGGCATTGTGATCATTAAGCCGTTTGCCTAGGTCACCCACAGCCCGTATTGCGTATTGGAATGCCAATTTGAAGTTCAGTTACTCCACTTCTGTTCCAGAATATGGTGGCCCAAGTATTTGGGTCCCTGACATCCACAAGGGAGACCTGGGTGGAGTTGTTGGCTCCTGGTTTCAGCCTGGTCAGCACCAGCGATTGTGGTCATTTGGGGAGTGAACTAGTAGACAGAAGATTCTCTCTCTCTCTCTTAATCAATCTCTGTTCCTTTCTTTCTCTCTTTGTCACTCTGCCTTTCAAATAAAGAAATAAATGTCTTTTTAAAAAATCCAAGGTGAATTAGCACACAAACTAAGCCAAGCGTTACAGAACCAAGAAGAAAGCAGAGTTATAAGTCAAACTACTCCAGGCCATTTTAGTTTTCATCCCAATTCGAAACTTGTAAAATCCTTTCTTTTTGTCAAGGTGGAAAAGGAGCTATTTGGATTTACTGACATCCTGCTTCCTAATGAGTGGCCTTCCTGATTCAAAAGTCCTATCAACACGTCTCAGGGATGCAAAATAAAGGGGCAGAAGCTCAGCGGAAAACAAACCTCCCGCGTCCTAGACCAACCCTTCTGTTCCCAATTTGGTCCTTATTTTCAATTCCAAAAACAACACACAAGGCCTTAGAAGGTACACACTCCCTCATGTTTATGCATGCGGCCCTGGAGAAACTTGGCTTTCAGACGCCTTTGATTGTGAACTGGGTGAAGAAAACATCCACCTAAAGTAACTTAGTGAAGAGCCGGCCCTCCCTGCCCCCACTGCACCTCACACCCAGAGAAAGCTCCATCCAGCATCAATTTACAACAGAGTACTTGACGTGACTTTATTGGTATATCTTTCTTATGCATTTGACCAATCAAAATGATAATTTAGACAAACTGGGGATGGCAGAGTGCATTATCCAGCCATATCTCATTATTATGCAAAAAATCAGATATTCACAGCAACTGTCTCATCTATTTATTGTTTGGTTACTCATCTGGAAATTTTAATACTTTCTTCAGGGGCAGGGACTGGCAATAAAAAAATAGACCTATATATCAAACCTTTAGCTTCCAGCCATCATTGTGTGCCATAATACAGATGGAGTGGCTATCAGCAAGCTTTACTGTGTTGGTTTATTTCCTTCAATGGAGAGTGTGGATTTAAATGGGATAAAAAGCCGCAGAGTCGACTTAAGGCTGGAGAGTCCCTTGGAACCTTCCAGTTCCTCTGCAAGCAGGGATAACTGGCTGTCCCTGTGCTCCCCAGTAACTGTCGCCAGTGGAATCTGCAAGACCACAAAAGCAGCAATGAAGAAAGTGAAGAGAGTTGTTTGGGATGCAGGAGAAGGCTTGGCCTCTCAGAAAGACCCTCATCCCCCTTTACTGTCCTTTGCCCAGCAAAGGGTCACTTTCCCCTGCTCACAAACATAAAGCTTACTGCTCTGACTGCTCCACGATTACTCACTTACTCTTCAGCACAAGCCTGTGACATAGGTCTTGTTGTTATCCTGTTTTCTAGATGGGTAAACTGAGGCACGGGAAGATTACACTGCTTGTCGATTAATAAGCAGTGAAAGTTAGACTTCAACAGTGGCTCCAGAATTTGTGCCCAGAACTACCACATACCAGTTGTACAGAAGTACTCCAGGGGCTCTTTGTCTTTTTTATTGTCTGTCCTCAAAGAGTAAATCTGAGGGAGTAAACAGAAAGCCTTCTGGAGGAGAACAATTTTAGACTTTTTTTTTAAAGAGTTATTTTATTTATTGGAAAGGCAGTTACAAAGAGGGAGGAAGGGAGAAAAAGAGAGAGAGAGAGATCTCCCATTTACTGGTTCACTCCACAAATAGCTACAATAGCCAGGGCTGGGCCAGACAGAAGCCAGGAGCCAGGAGCTTCTTCTGGGTCTCCCACATGGATGCAGGGGCCCAAACGCTTGGGCCATCTTCTGCTGTATTCCCCAGCACATTAGCAGGGAGCTGGATCAGAAGTGGAGCAGTTGGGACTTGAACCAGTGCCCATATGAGATGTCAGCATTGCAGGCTTTGGCTTTACCCACTATGCCATAATGCCTGCCCTAAAATCTTTATTTCTTTTCTTTTTAAGATTTTATTTATTTATTTGAGAAGTAGAGTTACAGAGCGAGGGAGAGACAAAGAAAGAGATCTTCCATCTGCTGGTTCACTTCCTAAATGGCTGCAATGGCTAGAGCTGAGCCAATCAGAAGCCAGGAGCCAGGAGCTTCTTCTGGGTCTCCCATGTGGGTGCAGGGGTCCAGGTACTTGGGCCATCTTCCACTGCTTTCCTAGAGTGTAGCAGAGAGTTGGGTTGGAAGAGGAGCAGCCAGGACTAGAACAGGCAGATTAATCTTTTGAGCCACAGTGCCAGCCCCTGGAAATATTTCTTAAAGATGAGATTCTTAGACACAGATCAATTGATTCAGAAATTCTTCCCAGGAGATTAAAGAACCTGCATTTTTAATAAGTTCCCTAAGTAATTCTTAATTATATCAAAATTTGAGAACTACAAGAATGGATTTTTCTGGACTAGGAGTCAGAATAATCTGTATTTGGGTCTCTCTGCTGTGGAAGAGATTATAATTTTGGAGATATTACCTGAGCTGTCCTCTCCTAGGTTTCCTCATCTGTAAAATAAAGAGAAGAATATCTGCCCTACATACTACACAAAGCATGTGAGAGAAACCAGCAAGTGGAAAAGCAGCTCCAAATATGAGCAATGATTTGTCTCCTTATTCCATGAGTATAAGAATTGTACTGCCAACTCCTGGAGGGAATGGGTCCAGTCACCATACTGCTTCTCTACCCTATAATTGTACCATGCTAAGCAAGTGGCAGGTGATCAATAAATATTGGCTTAGTTGAACATTTATTTATTTTTTGTTATTTATTTAAAAGGCAGAGAGCCAGAGACAGAAAGAAAACTCCCATCCCCTGGTTCATTCCCCAAAAGCCTGCCACAGCCAGGGCTGAGCCCGGCCAAAGCCAGAAGTTGAACTCCATCCCAGCCTCCCTTGTGGGTGGAAGGAACTCAGGCACTTGAGTCATGATCTGCTGCCTCCCAAGCTGTACATTAGCAGGAAGCTGGAATCAGAAGTGGAGCCACGACTGGAACCCAGGCATCCAGATATGAGACATAGGCATTCCAAGTGGCTTCTTAACTGCTGGTCAATTCATTTTCTAAAAAATGAAAGTAGGCCCACAAGGGGCCAGCTCTGGCAGAGTAGGCTATGCCTCCGCCTGTGGTGCCAGCATCCCATATGGGTGCTGGTTCGAGTCCTGGCTGCTCCTCTTCTGATCCAGCTCTCTGCTGTGGCCTGGGAAAGCAGTTGAAGATGGCCCAAGTGTTTGGGCCCCTGCACCCACGTTGGGGACCCGGAAGAAGTTCCTGGGTCCTGGTTTCAGACCAGCTCAGCTTCAACCTTTGCAGCCATGGGGAATGAGTGAACCAGTGGATGGAAGACCTCTCTCTCTGTCTCTCTCTCTCACTATCTGTAACTCAACCTCCAAAATAAATAAATAAAACCTTAAAGAAAGAGAAAGCAAGCAAGCAAGCATGGAAAGCCAAGACACTGTGGCAAAAAAAAAAAAAAAAAAAATGACCTAAATGAAAGATCTCTGCGAGTGAGATCCCAGTGGAAAGAACAGGTTATCAAAGAAGGAGGTACCTTTCTCTGAAGGAAGGAGAGAACTTCACTTTGACTATGACCTTGTCTAAATAAGATCAGAGTCGGTGAACTCAAAAAGCCTCCATAGCTTTGGCAACTCATGACAAGAGCCTAAGGTGATTACTGACACCATAAACAAGAGTGTCAATTTGTTAAATCAACAACAGGAGTCACTGTGCACTTACTCCTCATGTAGGATCTCTGTCCTAAATGTGCTGTACATTGTGATTTAATGTTATAACTAGTACTCAAACAGTATTTTACACTTTGTGTTTCTGTGTGGGTGCAAACTGTTGAAATCTTTACTTAATATATGCTAAACTGATCTTCTGTATATAAAGAGAATTGAAAATGAATCTTGATGTGAATGGAAGGGGAGAGGGAGCGGGAGAGGGGAGGGTTGCAGGTGAGAGGGAAGTTACGGAGGGGAAAAAGCCATTGTAATCCATAGCTGTACTTTGGAAATTTATATTCATTTAATAAAAGTTTAAAAAAAAAGACTTAAAAAAAAGAAAGCAAGCAGGTCCACAGAGTGAACACTGTTATCGGCAATCCTAATGACCAACATTTGGATGCTGTGCTTCAGCATCCATAGAATGCCATGATATTCACAATCACACTGATCTATACAAGTGTTGTAGCTGATGGGCAGAGAGGGTGATAGCTCCCTTTTACTGGAAAAGATGAAACTCAACTTAAAGTTATTTGCCCAAAGTCACCCAGTTAGCATGGACATGGCTGCTTTTGCAGCATCTTTTTAAAAAATATTTATTTATTTGAAAGAGTTACACAGAGAGAGCAGAGGCAGAGAGAGAGAGAGAGAGAGAGAGAGAGAGAGAGAGAGAGATCTTCCATCCACTGGTTTACTCCCCAGCTGGCTGCAACGGCCAGAGCTGTGCCATGCTGAAGCCAGGAGCCAGGAGCTTCTTCCGAGTCTCCCACATGGATGCAGGGGCCCAAGGACTCAAACTGGCACCCATATTGGATGCCGGCACTGCAGGCAGTGGCTCCACCCACTAAGCCACAGCGCAGGCCAGTTGTAGCATCTTCCGACAGCACACAGCACATGCCCCAACTCTGGAACAGCTGCTATGAGAGGGGCCACAGTTCAGCAAACGAAAAGTCACTGCCGCTGAAGACTGTAAGAAAAATGGTGGTAGTGAGGGCCAGGGGAAATGTTCTATTGCACGCCATGATTTCTGACACGCAGGAAACTTGCCATGGCTGCCTAGTTGGCAGGAATGAAGCACACAGGGCAGGGAGATTATCTGGGAAGCTACTTAATTCTTCTCCTGCCAACTTATGAATTACATCAGCCTTTAATTCTCTCGCATTAAAAAAAAATCAGAACGACTTGAAAATAAATAAATAAATAAAAACATGATTGTACAAGTACTAAGGAGAAACCAGGCAGTGTTTCTGTGGGTCACAATAATGTTATTTTTCAAAAGCATTTTTTCCCCTGTGCAGTCACGCAGCTCCCTGGCAAAGAAAGGAGATGTGGGTCCATACGGCAGCTGTAACATCTTCTACTTTTGGGAGACATCCCTGGATTGCAATAATGCATCTTTCAACATGAACCAGCTTGTCAAAGGCAATCACAAATAAATGTCGTCTGTCAGATCTGGTCCAAACAAACTCAGCATTCTGAAATCCTTTTTTTTTTTTTTTTTTTTTTTTTTTTTTTGACAGGCAGAGTGGACAGTGAGAGAGAGAGACAGAGAGAAAGGTCTTCCTTTTGCCGTTGGTTCACCCTCCAATGGCCGCCGCGGCCGGCGCGCTGCGGCCGGCGCACCGCGCTGATCCGATGGCAGGAGCCAGGAGCCAGGTGCTTTTCCTGGTCTCCCATGGGGTGCAGGGCCCAAGCACCTGGGCCATCCTCCACTGCACTCCCGGGCCACAGCAGAGAGCTGGCCTGGAAGAGGGGCAACCGGGACAGAATCCGGCGCCCCGACCGGGACTAGAACCCGGTGTGCCGGCGCCGCAAGGTGGAGGATTAGCCTAGTGAGCCACGGCGCCGGCTTGCATTCTGAAATCCTTAAATTTGCTAGTAAGGGCCGGCGCCACAGCTCACTAGGCTAATCCTCTGCCTTGCGGCACCGGCACACCGGGTTCTAGTCCCAGTCGGGGCGCCGGATTCTGTCCCGGTTGCTCCTCTTCCAGGCCAGCTCTCTGCTGTGGCCTGGGAGTGCAGTGGAGGATGGCCCAAGTGCTTGGGCCCTGCACCCCATGGGAGACCAGGAGGAAGCACCTGGCTCCTGCCTTCAGATCAGTGCGGTACGCTGGCCGTGGCGGCCATTGGAGGGTGAACCAACGGCAAAGGAAGACCTTTCTCTCTGTCTCTCTCTCTCACTGTCCACTCTGCCTGTCAAAAAAAAAAAAATTTGCTAGTAAGAAAGTCTCTGGGTGATCCAATGGACTGAGATTTACGTGAGAAATCTTACTGACAGGATCATGCTTGGCTAATGGATCTGAAGTATCCTTGCACAGTGGATAGTTGGGGTGAAGCCATCTAGTATGTTGATTCTGAACAAGTCCTAGCCACCAGAGCACCCTCTTGAAAAGTCAGATCATGCACTGTTTGACCCAAAACTCTCTCTAAAAGGTTGTTTTTTTTTTTTTCTTCTGGAATTAAAAAAAACTGACAATAGGATGCTCTATTTCTTGGAAATAGAAAATACCTAGCACAGGCAAAATAGTTTTGAAAAAGAACTAAATTGGAGAACTTACATGTCTTATTTCAAGACTTACTATGAAGCCACATAATTAAGAAGTGTGCTACTGGCATAAAAATACACATAAATCAGAAATAGATCCAAATAATATATGAATGCTTAGTTGTTTTCATCCAAGTTTCTCAGGTAATTCAAAGAGTAAAGAGTCTTTTTTTTAATGATTTATTTTATTTATTTGAAAGACAGAGTTACAGAGAGAGGTAGATTCAGAGAGAGAGGTCCTCCATCTGCTGGTTCACTCCCTAGATGGCCACAACAGCTGGAGCTGTGCCGATCTGGAAGCCAGGAACCAGGAGTCTCCTCCAGGTCTCCCACATGGGTGCAGGGGCTCAAGGATCTGGGCCATCTTTCACTGCTTTCCCAGGCCATAGCAGAGAGCTGGATGGGAAGTAGAGCAGCCGAGACTAGAACCAGTGCCCATATGGGATGCCTGCACCTCGGGGCAGGGCTTTAACCCACTGTGCCCCAGCACCGGCCCCAAGAAGAGTCTTTTAAATAAGTGATGCTAAAATAGATGAAAATTTATATGAAAAAATAATTTCATTCCTTATCCCACAACATTCATAAAATATAATGCAAATCAGATAATAGACTTAAATGTGAAGCCTAAAGCCAAAATATTTAGAAATAAAAGTATGTGGGGAGCAACTCGGACTAGACTGTTACTCGAATTAAGACTTATTCTATGCATCTGCTCTCCCACAATATGACGCTGGGAGAGGAGGAAACAGCTCCTACACAGCTGCCTCTCGCCAATTTGATTGACTGAGCTGCAGGAGCTGATCTTGCTCCTGATTGGAGGTGAGCAGCGTACTCGGCATGTGGGTAGCAGAGTTGGGACTGGTGGAAGAGGACTATAAAGGAGGAGAGAGACAACATGCACCAGGAACATCTAAGGGGAACATCTATCTGAAGGAACACCTGAGCAGCCCCCGAGAGAGCCGGCCAGCGGTGTGCCGCTCCCCCGTGGAACTGGGGAAAGTGGCAGGGGGAACCGCCCTTCCACGGAGGTGGAAGGGACGGTAGCCAACCCGGGAAGAACCAGCAGCAAACCCAGGGAGGGCCGAGCAGACAAAAGAACAGCGCAGGGTCCTGTGTCGTTCCTCCGCGAAGAGGGGGAGCAACAAAGTAGGAAAAATTTTTGTTGTGATCTTGGGGTAGGAAAAGATTTCTCAGAGAAGAGAAGACAAGATAGCTTGGGCCATGAAAAAACAAATTGATACCTTGGCAATAAGAAAAATGAAAACGATAAGCCACCTACAAGGTAAATATCTGACAGAGGGCTTGTATCAAACATACATAGAGGCCGGCGCCGTGGCTCAATAGGCTAATCCTCCACCTTGCGGCGCCGGCACACCGGGTTCTAGTCCCAGTCGGGGCACCAGATTCTGTCCCGGTTGCCCCTCTTCCAGGCCAGCTCTCTGCTATGGCCCGGGAGTGCAGTGGAGGATGGCCCAGGTGCTTGTGCCCTGCACCCCATGGGAGACCAGGAAAAGCACCTGGCTCCTGGCTCCTGCCATCGGATCAGCGCGGTGCGCCGGCTGCAGCGGCGGCCATTGGAGGGTGAACCAACGGCAAAGGAAGACCTTTCTCTCTCTGTCTCTCTCTCTCACTGTCCACTCTGCCTGTCAAAAAAAAAAAAAAAAAAAAAAAAAAAAAAAAAAAAAAACCACATACATAGAGAACCTGTCTGCATAGGATTTTCTGAGGCACTAAGAAGGATAAGACATCAGTTTGAAAAGAGACCCTTTCAGAACAGCATGAATTCTGCTGACACAGAAGAACAAATATCAAATTGATTGTGAAGTGTAGATAGAAGAATAATGAAATCATCGGTGCTTTGTGAAAAGTTTATGGGAAAAACGTCTCCAAAGAAAGCAGCAGTTTTCAGTTGGGTCATTGGTTTCAGCGAGGAAAGAGATGACTCTGAAGGTGAAGTCCCCAGGGAAAGAATATCCACATCATTAGGAAAAAATCAATCTCATCCCCGCCCTAATTGAAGAGGACCAACGATCAACGCAAACAACGGCCAACACCAGCGATGTTTGCACAGATTCCATTTATACAATACTGACTAAGACAGTACAACTGAGCAAGCTCTTGTTAAGTGTGAAGTCTATTGTGCCCACATCAGCTATAACAAAGATTCCAGGGCAAAGTTTAACCAAGTGATATCAAGATTCTGAAGCATTCCTTTGGAGAATTTTAACAGAAGATGAAACATGGCTCTACTAGTATGATTCTAAAGACAAAGCACAAGCTAAGCCATGACTACCAAGAGGCAGAAGTGACCCAGTCAAAAACCAAAGCAGACCAGTCAAGAGCAAAGGTCCTGGCCAGTAGTTCTGGGGACATTCAAGGCATTTCACCTGCTGACTTTTTCAAGAATCCAGAATAGTTACCATTTATTTAGTAGAGAGCATTTTAAGAAAGCCAAAGCTTTAGCAGAAAAACACCTGGGAAAGTTTCCCCAGAGTCCATCTCCACCATGGCCAAGTTCTTGCTCAATCGTCTCATTAAACTCAAGGCCAACTTTGTGGGAAATCACTAGGCATCCACCTTACAGTCCTGATGTGGCTCCTTCTGACTTCTTTTTATTTCCTAATCTTAAGAAGTCTTTCAAGGGCACCCATGTTTCTTCAGATCATAATGTAAAAAAAAAAATAAACCAAAAACCCATCGAGAAGGTTGTATTCTCAAGATGCTGAATTCTTGAGGAATGGACTAAATGGTTGGTGTCATTACTATACATGAGTGACACTGGAGCTTAAGTTGAGAATGTTTATATTCTTTATTTTTACTTTTAATTTCAATTTCCACAAACTTTCTGGAGCCCCTCTGTATACAAAACTTCGGCACAAAAGAAGAATGAAGTCCTGTTATGTACAGCAGTGTGGATGAGGTTGAAGGACATTAAGTGGAAAAGCCAGGGCGCACATTTAGTGAAGCAGATGAAGTTGCTGCTGGGATACCCACATCCCCTGATGGAGTGCCTGGCTGCTCTCCTTCCTGTCCCACTTCCTGGTGATGTGCATCCTGGGAGGCAGCAGATGATGGCTCAAGTGCTTGGGTCCCTACCATCAATGTGGAAGACACGGATGGAGTTCTGGGATCCTGGCTTCCGCCTGGCTCAGCCCTGGCTATTGTGGGCATTTGAGAAGTTAACCTCAGGGCTGGCGTTGTGGTGTAGCGGGTAAAGCCGCCACTTGAGAACTGACTGCTCCACATCTGGCCCAGCTCTCTGCTAATGCACTTGAGAAAGCAGTGGAAGATGGCCCAAGTCCTTGGGCCCCTGCACCCATGTGGGAGACCTTGAAGAAGCTCCTGGCTTCTGTTTCAGATTGGCCCAGCTCTGGCCATTACAGTCATTTGAAGACTGAACCAGCAGATGGAAGACTCTCTCTCTCTCTCTTCCTCTGCCTTTCTCTGCATTTCAAATAAATATTTAAAAAATTTTTAAAAACTAATTTTTAAAAAGTCCTCCCATTGGCTCTCACTTCTCCAAGAGGAAATGATTCTGTACAAGCCAGCAGGTCCTCCAGGTCCTGGCCCCACTTCTCTCTGTGATCGCTCTTCCCTATCCTCATTCCCCGTCCCACAACCTCTTGTTCTTGGCTCAGCTGCAACAACCTCCTGGCTCTGAAGCCCTGAAGATCACACAGGCACCTGTCCTCTCTGAGCACATCCTTCACGTCTGTGGTTAAAGGTCTCCATGGAGACAGACCCCGTCTCTCAGTGGATGTTCTTTGGGTGGGCCTCAGTTTGCTCATCTGTAATTGGAGGAAGTGGAATAAAGGTCTGTCTGACAGGATACGGTACTGACACTTGCCTTTTGGGATGCGCAGCTCCAGACCGATGAACCTATGGTGTAAGAAGGCATGAGATGATAAGGGGAAGGTGAATGGGACAGAGTTCTGCAGTGCTCCAAAAGCAAGCCATCACTTCCAGCTGCCAGAATTGGAGGAGGCTTCCTGGACAAGCTGGCTCCTAAAGCGTGGGTAGGATTTCTTTACAGAAAACCAATGAACTGCTCAAATGGAATCTGGTTCTAGTTTCTCCTTAGATTAAAACTCTGGCTTTGGGGCCAGTGTTGTGGCGCAGTAGGTTAAGCCTCCACCTGTGACGCTGGCATCCCATACGGGCACCAGTTCAAAACTTGGCTCCTCCACTTCCAATCCAGCTTCTTGCTAATGCGCCTGGCCTGGGAAAGTAGCGGAAGATGGCCCAACTGCTTGAGTCTCTGCACCCACATGGGAGACTGAGAAGAAGCTCCTGGTTCTTAGCTTCAACCTGAACCAGCCCCAGCCATGTGGCCACTTGGGGAGTGAACCAGTGGGTGGAAGATTCTGTCTCTCCTCCTCTCTCTGTAACTCTGCCTTTCAATTAAATAAAAAATATATTTTAAAGCTCTGGCTTCTGCTTAGTTTGAGTAAGTTGAACATCTCCCTGCTTTGAAAACATCATAGAAAATGGCCATACCACCAGTGATTCAGAGCCTCTCTGGCACACACAGTGCTGCTACTGGCAATGAACTGACCAAGATTCACAATACATCAGAGTTGTGCCAGACAACAGGTAAACTGAAAGATCTCTCCCTTGCTATTGTCATAAATGTGCAAGTATTTGTTTATACTAGATTCTACTCTCGTACAGGGGCAGTATTTGTGCCTGTATCATCTTGGGATCCTCAATGATGTAGCATGGTAAACTCAAAGAACAAATATTCCTGAAAATTTTGAGCACTCTGCTTGCCTTAATGTGCACATCAGGGAAGAACAATTAGCAAGGTCATTAATCATGACTCCACTTAATTGTAAAAGCTAATTGCCTATTAAGGTAAGGCAAGCCTTATTTCCTTAATCAGGGGGGTTACAACCTGAACATGTTGGTGATATCTGAGACCCTGATGTGAAAGACAAAATGGATGAAGTTCAAGCACAAAGCTGAAATCCCAGGGTCTCTCATTTACTCCTGTTTATTGTGGTGTTTAATCAAGGTACAATCTTTACATAACAAGCTTCACAGGGGAAACACAGAACCTTAGGCTGTGGTTTGCATCACTTTCTTTCTATAACACACGTTCACTCTGGTTACAGACTCAGTGTTTGTGCTCCTGCTCAGATTCATAGGTCGAAGTCCTAAACCCCAGTGTGGCTATAATTGGAGATGGGACCTTTAAGGAAGTAATTAAATTTAGACGAAGTCATAAGAGGGAGCCCTGATTTGATAGGATTAGCATTCTTGTAAGAAGATACACCAGAATGCTCTCTCTTTCTCTGTCTCTCTCTCTCTCCACATACACATACCAAGGAGAGGTCTTGTGGATAGGCAGCCATCCTCAAGCCAAGTAGAAAACTGAATCGGCTGTCACAGTGATCATGGACCTCTACCCTCCAGAACTATGAGAAATTATGTTTCTATTGCTTAAGTCACCCTGACAATGGTGTTTTATTACAACAGCCTAAGCAGATGAGGACAACTTCAGAACATTCTCTCATAAATAGGTCCAACATTGGATTCTCAGATACGCTGATGCAGAACTTCTTCTATTCCAAGATATGGCTTAGCCCAGGGCTTTCCAGAAACGTCTGATTCCCCAACTGACCAGCTCTCTCTTAGTTCTTTCTCTACTATATTACAAGCATTGCATAAAATTGAGACTTTCTCTTTTTGCACAACGTTATCTAGTTAGCAATGATTCATTTCCTATGGCCACCATTTATTTAGATCTGAGAATACTTCCTAGAACTTTTGGATGATGAAAGTTGTTAGAGTAACTAAGACTATAGGCCTTATGCTGGTGTATATATGTCTATGAAGGAGAGTGAGAACCAACAAAAAGCCTTCAAATCTGCCTTTTCTAACACAGCACAATACTCTGTACTAGTCAGGGATCTCCAGGAAACCGAATCAATAGGAGATAAATAGATGAGTGAGTGAGAGAGAGAGAGAGAGAGAGAGAGGCAGAGAGATTTACTATGAAGAATTGGTTCATGTGATCATGGAGGCAGAGGAGTCTCAGGATCCACCTCCTGCCGTCTGCACACTAGAGACCTAGCTGGTGTAATTCCAGTCTGAGTCTAAAAATCTGAGAACCAAGGGAGCCAATGGTACAAATCCTAGTCCGAGGGCAGAAGATGAATTTCCCAGCTCGGAAACAGGAAGGAGAAGGGAAGAATTCTTCTTTCCTCCATGTCCTATTCTGTTCAGGCCCCCAGCAGATGGTATGATGCCTATCCACCTCAGGGAGGGCCATCTACTTTACTGAGAGCTTTGATTCAAGTGCCCATCTTGGGCAGTGTTGTGGTGCAGCAGGTTAAGCCAGCACCTGCAGCACCAGCATCCCATATGAGCAACAGTTCAATTCCTGGATGCTTCACTTCCAATCCAGCTGCCTGCTAACTAGCCTGGGAAAGGAACCAAAGGTGGCACCACATGGGAGGCACAGATGGAGTTCTGGGCTCCTGGATTCTGCGTGACCCAGCCCTGGCTCTTGCAGCCATTTGGTGAGTGAACCAACAGATGGAAGATCTCCCCCCCGCCCTTCACTCTGTTTCTCTTTCACTCTGTCTCTGAAACTCTGCCTTTCAAATAAATAAATCTTTAAAAAGATGTTCATTTCATCTGGAAACATCCTCACAGACACACCCAGAAATAATGCTTAACCTAGGCATCCCAATGGCATAGTCAAGTTAACACATCACACGCTCAAGCTGTCTTTGGGGGATATTTGGAGACATAGAAGACTTTTAGCATTGTGTAGAATGAATCCAAATTCCTCAGTTCATAGTAGTAGATGCCATGTGACTAACTTTCACCCCTGCAGTCATTAAAGCTAGCTGAGAAAGTTGTAAAGTTAATTGCATTCATCTCCTCAGGCCCAGAGTGTCCAAAGAATTTTTATTTTCAGTGTTCACCTTGCATCACACTGCAAATGCCATCTTGGGCCCCAGGGCTCTGAGTAGGCAGCTGGAGGTACCGTTTTCATTTATTCTGAAGGCTGATTTTCCAGTTATCACAACAATGTTCTTTTGTTTTAAGGTCTCTTAGTTTGGAAGCTGAGGCAATATTGTATGGCAAGAAAGAATGGGTTTTGAAGTTGTTACATTTTCAGTTTTATGGCTCACTTTTCTTTCTAGAATCAGCTTTCTTTCTTGCAATGTAGAGATAGCAGTACCTAAGTTTGCTGTGCATTTAACAATGATAACAGCTAAGCTACATCACCGGATATTTGGGAGTTGGTCAGAGTTAAATCAGAGAAACACAAACACTATAAGAGCTATAGAATAAAGCATTTATAGGAATTAGGACTCTGGCGATTCTAAGAACACGTGGCGATCTCCTCCAGGCTGTGTTCCCTACGTCTGGTGTTGGGTCTGAGGCTGACATCCTTAGCTGGGTTGACCATTGGAAGAGAAGTGTTGACATGGACTGGAGGCAGAAAGGACACACTGGAGCCCAGGAGGATATAGTGGAACTGACATCTTTCTCTGCAGGCCCACATCTCCCAGGCCCTAGTTAATACTGCTTTTAGACAAACCAGCCACATCAGGAGACTGTCAGAAAACTTCCTGCACTAAACCTACTCCTGTCTGGATAGACCAGGCACCGTACCATCATATACATATTCACATGGTGAAAGTAGGAAATTGTCGACAGCACACCACACTTGTTTAATAAATGTGAAATGAAAAACAAAGGAAAAATCACACAGGTTCAGTGCTGCCTTCTACTTATTAACATGGAATCACATTCAAACCCTAAACTTGCACATTAATAAAATATACATTTACTTTTTGCTTCATGTGAAATATGCAATATATAAATTACTCCACCATATGATAATCAATTATGGAAGAAGTTGCTAGAAATCTAATTAATCATGGGCATGGGAACAAACTATCAAGAACACATTTATCAATCTACTAATATTAAATCCCTTCTGGCCTTTCAATATTGCATAATGTCACTTTCAAAGCTTTTCAATACTTTTAAATTTTTTTAATTTTTTGGAGAAACAGGACATTTAAAAATTAGATTAAAATATATAAAAGTATACAGTAAAGATTCCCATGCAGGTTCTTTTTGCCTCCCCCAAATAGATAACATTGTAACCAGCTTCTTGTATGTTCTTCCAGGCACTCTTACCCACATATGAGCCAAGACAAACACACAACCGCCTCACTACCAATCTTCCCACGCAAATGATAGAAGAGTCTACACACAATTATTTTCCATCTTGTTCTCTATCCCTCTCTTCCTCCCTCCCTCTTTCTTTGTTCAAAAGAAGCAGCACAAATGAACCTGACCCCTGGATTTGGACAGCCTGGAGGCCTCCCCATTCCATGGAGCCAATATGCACAGGCATTGTCATGAGCAAGCTGCCTCCTCTGCCAGCGATGTCAGTGAGTGTGACCAATGCTCCATGTTCCATCCATGGAACTTGAGCTTTAAACCCATGCCACACCGTGCCCAGCTGCACACTGGTGGCTCAGGCACTCTGCTCGCCCAGACACCTGGGGCTGAGTCCACCCCAAGTAGCTTTTCTCCCAAGACAAAGCTCCCTTTGTGGTTCTAATGTAGCCCAATTCATGTGCTTGGTTTAGCTCTCCTTAATGACATCTATTGATGTTGAAAAATGCTCTGTCCAAGGACACCAAAGGGACTGCTGGCACTTGCAGCTGCCAAACAGGCAGGTTTTGACACGATGGCCACTGGAGAGATGCACACAGGCCAGATGGTATGTCACAGCATATGTTAATGACCAGGACAGCCTGAAGACACTCTGCATGTGCATGGCCCATGGCAAAACCTCCACCTGGGATCAAAAGGATCAAAGCAGAGCACACTGGCCCTGAGCCCTGCAGTGCCTCTGGGGAGGAGGTGGGCAGCCCTGGGTATGCCCTCCAGGGCTGGGGCAAGGGCCTTTCCTCCAGCATGAGTACACTTGCTTTTGGAGTCTGTGTCCTTCTGCTAGGCGCATGAGAAGAAGCATGCACTTGCCCTCCGTGTGGGACAAGTCACAGCCGAGGAACCCCACAGGGGCCTGGAAGGCCTGACACTTACCTTTCTGTTTTTAAGTGAATCTATAAAAGCACTGGGAAGCTTGGGAATTCATCCCAAGTCTTTCACATGGATCCCTGGTAATAGCAACTTGGTTTCTAAACTGAAATGAATGCATGTGCATGTGTGTGTGTGTATTTTGCAACTTCGCATGCCCACGTGAATGTAGAGTTCCGTTGACTTGACACTCTTTCAATTCTACCAGCTTTGAAAGACTCCCGGGGTCATTTTGATAATGTGACAACCAAACCCTCTTGTTTAAAAGCCCAAAGACAGAATTGCCTTACTCATACTAATCATAGTAATAGCCAACACTTACTGATTACTTACTGGGAATCTATCACTTTGCTAAGCACCTTAGGCCCATCATCTCATTTAATCTCCATCAACAACACTGTGACATAGGTTCTATTATTACTCAAGTTTTACAGAAGAGGGAACTGAGAGTCAGAGGGGTTAAGTGTCACACAGCACATCCAAAGGAGAACCAGGTTATCTTAGAGGTGCCATTGTCATCAAATGTCACTCTGGAGCCTCATTTTGGTCATAGGTCAGTTAACAATCTTAGGACTTCTTGTTTGCTAACAAGGTCAGGAGAGAGAAAAATTTCCCTTTGGGTTTAGCCATCTTCTGGTTCTAGAACTCTCTACCTGCATATCAAGCCTTGCTTCTTTAGTCCAATGTGGAAAATGTCAGTTAAGCATTGCGAGGCTACCTGTTTCCAAGGGACATCTGCGTTACTCCCTGGGTAACTCCCCCTGAAGTTCTCCCAGCTCCACTGGAAGCGCCTCAGTTCCTGCCCCAGCCCTGGCTAGAGGACACGCTCTCTGTATGGCAGTGGTCCTGTGACTCTCTCTCCCCCAGGAGCTGTTGGACAGCAGGAACCTGGTGACATTCACCTTCGTATTCCCTGCATCTGGCACAGAGCTCTGGCTCCATAAGTAAGTGAAAGGCCTCTGTGGGACCGGCACGATGGCAGCGATGGGGTGGGCAAGCCTGCCCCTCCCCGTTGTCATGGCCTCCGCAAGAGGCATTTCTGAGGGGCCTGCTGAGCACTATCAACTTCTACCAAATCCCGCGTCTAGGACGTGCTGCTCCATGGTGGGGAAGTGGGGTTCTTGTGCCCGACTCAGAATCACCCAGTCCACACCAGAGTTCCTGAACAGCATCAGAAGAAGGGAATTTGATGCCCCAAGGAACTTCATCAGTGGTAAAATGTAGACTTTTAGGCCATCATGGGCTTCACTTTCCCTTCCTTCCCTGTGCCGTGACTGGGAGACAGGGGTCAGGCAGCTCTGGGAATTCAGTTTCCAATGGTTGTGATCTGCTATTAAGAGCTGTCCTTGCTGATAAAAAACACCGGAGATTCTCTACCTTTCCTATAAAAACGAAGATCAGTTGTATACTTCAGGACAGTTGCTTTTGTACAAATTTCAGGTTAAATTAGGACTTCATGAATATTTTTCAGGTACTGTTGGACTAACTCTGAAGTTAGAATTTCAGGCATATCCAACTGTTTCCCAGAGTGAACAATTTTTCTTTGCGATCCTAGTGTATCACTCAAACACCATGTTGTCCAAAATCGAATGACTTAAGGACTGTCTCCACACATCAGCAGAAGAGCCCTACATTAGCATGTCAATGAAATTTCTAAGAGAACAATGTTAGAATAGATGCAATCATCCAATGCTACCATTGTCTTCCCATTACTCAGTAGCTGATGCTCAATCTAACAAACTTGCACACCCGTCCTTCAAGACCCATCTTAATGCCACCTCTTCTGAGGCGCCTTGCCTGGCTCCACCAGTCCCAGTTGGATGTCATCGCCTGTCACAGCACTGCCGTTTCCCATGTGACCTATTTGTCTGTCCCATGAACTCCCTAGCTGTTTTTATCACTTTCATCTTTTGAATGGAAAAGTATTATAGACTCAAGAGAGAAGAAGGAAGAGGATGGGGAAGGAGAAGCAGGATATCAAATAAGCACTTTTCCCTTCCAACTCAGATCTCCTGTACTGGCCAGGAACAAACTCTCTGCATAGGTTTTTGTGCATTTTCCTGAATTCATTGATGTGAGGACAAACAGATATAGGCATATGTGTTCCTATTTCCTTCTTTAAGAAATAAACACAAATATGGCAATTCTTAAACACTGTGCTATTCTGACACTAGACTCAGTGCTAGGAATACAGCAGGTGCTCAGGCACTAGGAGCTGACTGAGTTGGGGGTTATCCGGCCCTTTATCTCTCTGCTCCCTCTCCCAGCTATCCCTGGAATCTAGACGGTCCCTTTTCTGTGTGATGCTCTCCCATCCTCCCTTCCCCACCTCCACTATGTCACATACCAGGGAGGCAAAACTCAAAGCAGTTAATTTTACTACCTAGAGGCAGGAGCTCCGTAAAAAGACAACAGAAGATTAATTCTCATGGGTAAAATACACACTGGTTTCAATTTTCTCTACTGCAGCATCCACTGACGGTGGCAGATAATGGAGAACTAATCACACCTTCAGCTGGACTCGTGGTAAGTCTTCCTTACCGTAAACTCAGGAATATAAAGATGACAAAGCGAAGATGCCCCTGGCTTAGCAATACAGAGTCCCAGGAACATGATTAATAGGACTTTTATTATCAATATTTTAAAGACTGAAGTGCTTCACTGGTTGATCCCGTCATTTCCGTTTTGCTTTGTTTTGCCTTCTTTTTCCACCTGAGTATCCCCAGCAGATTCATAACTTTTCACAGAGGCATCTAATTTCTTAACCTCAAAGCAGAAGAGAAACATTTTTCAAATTCTGCTATGATCGCCAAGGAGGGGGGGTGTTGCAGAATCTCTATACTTAGATGAATTAAACCCAGACCTTCTTGGGGTGGATGTGTGGGCTGTCCAGAGAAAGATGAAGGTTAACGTAGTTTAAGAATGAAATATAGACCATCCTGTGCAAAACCACTGTGTTGCAGTTTAATTAAAAGAATTCATTAAAGTGGTGCCCCATCCAGGGTAATTAGTATGCGTAATTTATGCGTTGCCTAATACACAAGGGCAGCAGCCTGAATAATAAACTCAGGTTAACCTTAAGTGGGAGAGATTGAATGGTCAGATGTTTATTTAGCTCAGGTTTGCTCCCGAGTTAAGGTTAAAGAGGTGAAATTCAGTTACAGTTAATTAATTAATTTCTCAGGTTTTCTCCATGAAAATCCTGCCTGTTCCATGGAGTAAAAGTTCTGTCAATAGCAGATAGCACTCTTTTTATCCATTGGCTAGTCTCTCACATGTCCTCTAATGAGTTAGCAACCTTTTGAAGGATTTAAGGGAATTGCAAAGAGAGAAAATATAAGCCCCCAAACAAAACAAAGTCCAAGAGATGAGCAAATCTGGGGTATGCACCACAGATTTAGGGGGGATGCCACTGCCAGAATCAACGTGTTGGGGCTGACTAGGATAAGGGTGTCCAGTTTTGCTCAGTCGGGGTAAACACATGTTTAGGAATTCCTTTATGTATTTGAGTTTCATAAATTTCTACTGACAATCAAAGCAAGAGTCCACACCTGTCACAGTCTGAACCAGTGCTTATACACATTCTGGTCATTCCCTTTTCACAGAAACTTTTAATTATGAGGTGGCATTTGGTGTAGTAATTAAGACACCGCTCCTTGGGGCACTCATAATCAGAGTGGCTGGGTTCAAGCCTGGTCCCGTCTCTTCACTGAGCTTCCTGCTAATGTGTACACTGGGAGGTAATAGGTAATGGCTCAAGTAGCTGGGTCCCTGCCGTGCACACAGGAGATCTGGATTAAGATCCCAGCTCCTGGCTTTGGCATGGCCCAGTCCTAGCTGTTGTGGGCATTTGGGGAGTGAACCAAAGGATGGAAGACAGCACTCTGTGTCTGTCTGTGGGTCTCTCTGCCTTTCAGATAAAGACAATGAATAAATAAAAAAGGAAAGACTTCATCATGCCCCAATTCTGTGATGTAATTTTTGTAGAATTAAACTTGAAGAGTTCAAAATTATGCAATTAATTGTATTCAGCTTCAATTACAAGGACTTATTAATCAAGTACTTTGGCAAGACACCTGGCGCCCTGCAAAAGGATAGTGATGAGAAGTGGCTAGACCAGGGAAACTTACTGGTTCATGTAAGCAAGCTAATGAGGTGAATTGTTATTGATTTACTGCTTCATCAGTGGCTGCACTGAGGTAGGAGGGCTGAGCTTTAGGAGCTGGAGTAAGTCAGAAAAGGTCTAAAGTAATTTGGGGCAGGGGAATGGAAAGAGTGGGGACTATAACAAGATCAACAAAATCTGTCAATCATCTGATTTTTACGAAGTATCGATTATGTCAAAGTACTAGGCCAGCCTCTGGCCTCATATGGACCTGAGCGTGAGACAGCAGTGTTCTCCCCTCACTCGCTCCCTGCCTGCGCAGGATGTATCATCTAGTTGGATGTTAGTACAGAAACAAAAACAACTACGACAGGTCAACAGGACAGTTGACAGTAGAGTCACATGAAGCTAAGCAATGGGCATCATTAACTTGAGATCATTTCAAACTTTGCAGAGCAGCCTTTCCTCCAGTCCAGAGCTTTCCAGGGGCTGCCAACAGCGCCTTCCCCTCTGTGCACATGGTGTGCACATGCCCAGGCGAGGTATTCTGATCTCATCTGGAGGGAGACATCCAACAGGCAAGAAAGGCATCTGGCACCGAGTCAGCCATGGACTGTGCCTGACGGCCTGCTGAGACTCCTGGGGCTGCCATAGCTCCTTCCAAGAAAGTGATTTGTCATCTCTCCCATTTTGTGAACTTAATAATGCCTGGGCAAAATCTCATTGGATGTTTGTTAACCAGAGTTAGTTTCTGAGGCATGAAATCAAAGATTCATGATAAAGACAATGAATGCTCCCACAATTCAGCAAGGAAAGAACATCCTTATAGTTGGAATGATATTGAAGAATAGTGTAGAGAGGTAGCAGGTGCATTGGATATAAAAATAGGCAACCCTGCAGGACACACAATAAACATCCCCATCTTACAGATGGGACAACTGAGGTCCAGGGAAATGATATGAATCACCTGAGGCCATGATGCTAGCCAATGGCAAAGCTGAGACTTGAACTTAGGACTTCCAGACCTCAAAAGCAGGTTCTCTATCTGCTCTAGTTTCTGGCCTTGGGCATATCGCTTAGCTTCTATGGCTCTGATTTTCTTAGTGGTAAGCCTTGGATGGGAACAGCTGCCCTGACTTCCCCTGCAGGGCTGTTGTGATGATCAAAGAGGAGAGTCTCTATGAAAGCACTTTGAAGCCTGTCACACTCTCCAAGTACTTGTAAAGGCTTCCTACTGTTAGGTGGGGCTCCAGCCAGAATGGACAAGCTTCTGAGAGGTGACAAGGAAGGGGCTAGTGCAGGGCATGAGCCCAGGAAAGAGGACACTGGGGCACTCCTGGGACATAAAACAGAGGTTGGGACCAGCAGGTTGGGGGCAATGGTTCGTGATCCACCAATGCAGAGCACCTAGTACTGGAGCCTGGATGCTGCATGTTGGAAGCAGTTGGTGGGAAGGCTAATAAAAGGAGGTGCTACTTTGCAGGTGGTGAGTAAAGGGAAAGTCTTATCTTCAAGCAGCAGGGGCATCTGCATATTTGTCACCTCATCAGACCTTCACAGCTGCAAGGGTCTGTGTCATGCCCATCTCACAAGCTGAGAAAGCTGCCTGGTGCCAGAGTGCAAAATACAGGAGCAGATTTTAAAACCAGGTTTCACAGAGTTTTATGCACAGTCTTTAGCTTCCTTGACCACTCCCTCTCACCTTCTCTCTGTACCCACAACTCATTAACTGGAAAGAAAATGTTCAAGGGTAGTCTCACCGAATGGACATACTGTGTGGCTTTGGATCAATCACCTAACCTCTCTGTAATTTAGGCTTTATTGGCACAATGATCTGGCTGAACTCTAAAATATTCTGTAAGGGTCATCTCCCCCAAGAACTTGCATAGGACAAAAACAAAATCCTTCCATTTGCATAAGTCTCTAGCCTCACAGATCCAGCCCCAGGGCTCCACAGCTGCATCCTAAGCAACAGGGGGCTGGGGATACCACTCAAAGGAAACCCCTCTTAGGGTGACTCACCCATTGTCAGATCATGGTTTTCACTGATCAGATCAGTCCCTTAGTACATGGTGATCTGAGTGCTTCTCTGTAAGTGATAAGGAGCCCCCCAGTCAGCTTACTGTTCTTCACCTAGGAGATCACTGCCCCTCTGGTTTTCCATTTGCCCTGTTACCCAATTCTCCGTTAAGACTAGCACATGTTAGCCCAAGGGATAAGAAGGGAGAAAGGGGAATGGAACTAGTTACCCAGAGCAAGAGGTGGTAATTGTGGCCAGTAACACAAGTTCCTACTAAGCTCCAATTTGCATGTTCTGCTTGGCAGAATTACTGTGCACCAATAAGACCTTACCCCATTCTAAGACCACAAAAAGCACCCTCCCCAGAAGAGCTCTGCTTTGAGTAAATTCACAAACGTTAACCTTGAGAAGAGTTTCCCACAGATGATATTTTTCGCTGCAATTTTCTGTCCCTCTTGCATAAGACTGTAAACTCCACAGAGTGGACACAGTAAATAATTCTTGTGTGTTCCAGTTTTTACTCAAACAAGGTTCATAAAACAATTCGAGTCTGGTGAGTTTTAAACAGGGGTGAGACATGAAGAGGGAAGTGGACAAGAACATCCTGGTCTTCCAGGTTAGTTTTATACGAGCTCGTGTCGAAGCAACCGGCCACAGCGTCCCGGCACACACAGCCTGGGCTCTGGGTTAAGACTAACACTTGCCATCCCAGCCCTTTCATTGCTGAACTAGATGACCTTGCCCAGGTCTCTGAATCTAACTGACTCTCAGTTTCTGCATGCAAAATATGGATCACAACGTACAGGACCGCTCTGAGGAATTATTGATACCACGTCTGCAAGAACATCTAACAAGGGGTAGGTGTTTGGTCCAACAGCTAAGAAGCTGTTTAGGAAATCTGCATTCCATAAAGGTGTACCCAGGTTTGATTCTCAGCTCTGCTAATGCAGACCCTGGGAAGCAGTAGTGATGGCTCTAGTAATTAGGTCTCTAACCAGATGGGAGACCTGGACTGAATTCCTGGCTCCCAGCTTAATCTGGCCCAGTCCTGGTGGTTCTGGACATTTGAGGAGTGACTCAACAGATGAGAGCCCTCTGCCCCTCAAATAAAAATAAATAAATAAATAAATAAATAAATGGAGTACCTGATAAAATGAGGTACTTACGTCTTACTGCCCGAAGTTGTGCTGTCCAATAAGGTAGGCACAAAACGTGGGTATCTGTGGTGGAGCACTGGAAATGCTGCTGCTGTGACTGAAACTTAAAATTTTAATTGCATTTAAACTTAATCTACTTAAATTTAAAAACAGAAAAAATTTAAAAGCAATATCAAGTCCTTTTCTCTTAGACATAACTTTGTCTTACTGGTAATGCAACATTTTCCTGTAACCATTGCGTGGAGTAAGTAGTGTGTGTTTCAGGCTCCAGTGCTGTATTCAGAATTGCACATGAACACATTGCTGATTCAGTCAGAAGACAGATTGATTCAGTTCAAATCATTTTCCTATGCATTAATGGAACATTATAATGTGTTTGCTTGCATATTTTATGTACAAGTTCAAGTTCAAGTTACAGTGATTCCTATGTAAATTGTAATTGGTAATTAAATTGAAATAGCTATTTTAATTATAGTCAACTTATGTTTCTAGTTTAAAAAATAAGAACAAATTTTAAAACTGAAAATGAAGGCATATGGCTGATACAGATCTGAGCAGTTATGTAAAAGGCTGTGGTAGGAGCAGAATCAGAAGAGAAACAGTAAGAGAGGCTGGGAGAAACGGAATGTTCCAGATTTCACAACACATGGCAACTGCAGTTGGCTACCAGAGCTAAACAGACGCCTGTCATGTTTTAATAAAATGACAATAAAGCAAACAATGCTAAGAGCACTTTAAAACAAATACACATGGGGCCGGCACTGTGGCATAGCAGGTAAAACCACCATCTGCAGTGCTGTCATCCATATGGGCACCAGTTCTAGTCCCAGCTGCTCCACTTCCCATCTAGCTCTCTGCTATGGCTTGGGAAAGCAGAAGATGGCCCAAGTGCTTGGGCCCCTGCACCTGTGTGGGAGACTGGGAGGAAGCTCCTGGTTCCTGGCTTCGGATTGGTGCAGCTCTGGCCATTGTGGCCATTTGGGGAGTGAACCAACAGATGGAAGACCTCTCTCTCTCTCTCTCTCTCTCTCTCTGCCTCTGCCTCTCTGTAACTTCACCTTTCAAATAAATAAAGTCTTTTTAAAAAAAAAATTAAAAAAAAACAAATGCGCATTGATAAGAAGTTTCCTCTCAACAGATAAAAAAGGAGAGAAAGAGTCACTTGAAATCAGAACTAAAAATACAATAAAATGTTCTCAAACAATTTGGGCAGGATATGAGTTTGCAGCTTTGCTCAGATATAAAATGGCTTGACTTCTACAAGAAAAAAAAAAAAGAAAACCACATTTAGATGGAGAGACTGTGAAAGAAATCATCTCAGTTCTAGAAATTTTGTTAGAAAACGATAAGGAAAAAACCTAAATATATTTTTCAAATAATGACAAATGTCAGTGAAGCCACCAAACAAGTGATTGTAGCATATATGACTAAGAATTTCAAAGACCAATCAGTAAAAAGATGAGAAATTTGAGGTCTGTTTTGTTTTGAGCTTTAGATACATCAAATAGAGGCACTATCCAGTTAATACTGTAGGGACATTTTTCTCGAAGGACTTTCAAATTTACTTAGAAATGTTGTCTATTTCTGACCTCAAAAAAAAAAAAAATCTAATTCAATCTGCAGACAGTTTTAATCATTTAAAAATTTCAAAGAGTTTCAGCTCTATGTGAAAAAATTAGTCTTTCTCAAGAAAGACGATGGGCCAGCTCTGTCAGGTCAAAATGCTGAATTTGGAGCTTGCATTTGGCCTACCAGTAAAAACCCAGGCATCCTACATCAGAGGGCCTGATTCTAGCTTTCTGCTGATGTGCCCTGTGGGAGGCAGCAGGCAATGGCTCAGGTACTTATGTTCCTGCCACCCACCTGGCAGACCTGGCCTGACTTCTGGCTCAAAGTTTCAGTCTGCCCAGTCCTGGATGTTACAGGCTTTTGGGGTGTGGAGCAGCAGATGGGGAACACTCTTTCTATGTCTCTGCATCTCAGATAAATAAATTAGCAAAATCGGATTTATCAGAATTTTAAAAGAAAGCAGTGAGGTTACCTTTATTGATTCATTCCACTGTGTGATATATATTGAGAATAACTGCATTAAATTTTCTTATGAAGTGTCATGGACTTAACTGTTAAAACAATGTAGTACACACATTATACAAATCACCAGTTCATGGAACTGCTGAAAGAATGAATTTAATGATCACATGCTTTACCAACATTTAATGCTTGAGTCGAAGAAGAGTTTCAAATGATTTACAGTAGGGCCAACATGGTGGCACAGTGGATTAAGCTGTGGCCTGAGATACCAGCATCCCATATGAGTTCTAGTTCAAGTCCTGGCTGTTCCCTTTCCAATCCAGCTCCATGATCGTGCACTTGAGAAGACAGTGGAAGATGCCACAAATCTTGGGACCCTGCCACCCACATGGGAAACCTGGATAAAATTCCAAATTCCTGGCTTTGGCCTGGCTCAGTGCTGGCTATTGTGACTACGTGGGGAGTAAACCATGGATGGAAGACCCCTGTCCCACTCTGCCTGTTCTATTGCTTTCCTTTTGAAATAAATAAATAAATACAATGTTTTCCAAAGAGTGTAGCATGATTTGTTTTCTCAATTATATCACATTGCATATGAATCTAAAGTTAAATTCTGTGGGAGGCCAAAAGTATTTGTGTTGGTATTGAAATTTTTCACCAAGCAAATTAACGTTTGTGCACATCTTTAAAATGTGAATCAAGAGGCATATTTTAATTGTATTCAACAGTGTTAAGTAGCTTGACTGCAAAAACAACAAGAAAAACGTGAACATCAGTTTGTTGATAAGTAGAATTGCTAAATATTACTATTACTGGGTTAATACAAGTGTTGGTAAATTCACTTGGACAAGATGTAGCTTTTTTTTTTTTTCTCTTTAACATTTGTTGTTTCAAGGTTTTTTTAAAATTTTATTTCAAGTTTTACTATTTATTTTTATTTATTTGAAAGGCAGAGAGAGAGAGAGACAGACAGGAAAAAATTGGTTTATCTGCTGGTTCACTCCCCAAATGCCTGCAACAGCTGGGGCTTGGCCAGGTAGAAGCAAGGAGTAAGGAGTTCCGTTTGAGTCTCTCATGAGGATGGCTGGGATCCAGTCATTTGCACCATCGTCTGTTGCCTCCCAGGCTGCACATTGCAGGAATCAGGATTCAAAGTGGAGTTGGGGCTTGAACCCAGGCCCTCTAATATAGGATGTGAGTTTAATGACTGTGCTAAAGGCTCTCCCCATTTATGTAGTTTTAAAGTTGATATGGTTTTTCTTCCAAGTCAAATCAATGTTTTGAAGCAAAAGGATGAACTAATTTTACAAATATAAATGCAAAGATTAAGGCAAAATAATTATTGGTACAAGGTTCAGTAATCAGAAAATTTTTAAGTGTTTGAAACAACTTGGATATGTGTCTCTCCTTCAGTTGCAGATTTTATGAAACCTAAACACAGATCAACTATTTCTGAATTGATATTTGTGTAAGAATAAAATATACAGCAGATTTCAAATACTGTGAGGAATGAAAAGAATATAAAATATCTAATTAACTTTTTATATTTATTGTATGTTGAAATGATCATAGCTAGGATACACTGGTTTAAATAAATTATAATGTTTAAATTAATTTTATTGTTTTCTTTCTACTTATTTTAATTTTGCTTCCAAAAATTAAATTACATTTGTGACTTGAATTGGATTTCCCCTGACAGTTGGAATCTGTAGGTACAAACACTATCCCACATCTTAGGCTACTTCCTCCCATTCAGAAGGCTCCCAGAGTTCTCCTTTAAAGGATTCTACCTGAAAGATATCTATTCTGTCTTTGGAGGATTCAATCTGTCTTTATACCTTGTTTTTGTGTAGCACCTTAAACAGCAGTTTCTTGGGAAAGAAAAATGCTTTTGAGCCTTGAAATTCTGAAAATGTCTTCGGTCCATACTCTGAGAGCTTGGTTGAATATAGAAACGTGGGTGGGGACATATACTGTCATGCCTCACTTAATGACAGGGACATTTTCTTAGCAATGCATCTTATCAGGTGATTTCATCAACATACAAATAACAGAATGTACTTACACAAACCAACATGGTATACAGCAACACTTGATAGGCCTGCTTGAGGCAACCAAGATATGCAGTAAGCACAGGTGTAGGAGGCTGCTACCACCATAACATTATTTTACAGTAAACTTTTAATTTAATGTATTAAATATTTGAAAGGCAGAGTAACAGAGAGAGAGAGAGAGATCTTCCACTGCTGGTTCACTCCCCTAAAGCCCAAAAAAGTCAGAGCTGGGCCAGGCTGAAGCCAGGATCCAGGAACTCCATTCAAGTTTCCCACAAAGGTGGCAGAAGCCCAAGTGCTTGTTCCATCATCCGTTGCCTCCCAGGCACATTAGCCGGAACCTGGATTGGAAGTTCAGAGTACCTGGGACTCGAAACAGCACTCTGATATTGGATGCAGGCATTCCAAGTGGCAGTCTAATCCATTGTGTAGCAACACCTATCCCTATACTAAACAATTTAAGTAGAGGGGCTGGCACTGTGGTGTAGCAGGTAAAACCACCACCTGCAGTGTCGGCTTCCCATATAGGCACTGGTTCGAGCCCTGGCTGCTCCTCTTCCACTCCAGCTCTCTGCTATGGCCTGGGAAAGCAGTAGAAGATGGCTCAGGTCCTTGGGCCCCTGCACCTGCGTAGGAGACCTAGAGGGAGCTCCTGGCTCCTGGCTTTGGATAAGCACAGCTCCAGCCATTTCAGCCAATTGGGGAGTGAACCAGCGGATGGAAGACCTCTCTCTCTCTCTGCCTCTTCTTTCTCTGTATAACTCAGACTTTCAAATAAATCTTTTTTAAAAAAAGCGATTAAAGTAGAATGCTCTAAAATAATAAGTAAAATTATAAAATAATAAAAAATGACATAAAGTATATGGCAGTAAACACATAAATTAGTAACATAGTCATTTACTATCATTATCAAGCATTATATACTGGATGGAACTCTGTATGAGGTATTTTTTTTTTACGATGGGCAGAGCAATAGGTCTGTTTCTACCAGCACTACCACAAAAGTGGGAAACCCATGGTGATATAATGTCACAGCACTATTAAGCTCACTAGGCCAGAGGGATTTGTCAACAGCCTTATAATTTTGTGGGCCTACTATCCCATGTGGTTCACCAATGATGGAAGCTTCATTACATGGTGTACAACTATATTTACTGATGAAGTCTGAATCTTGAGTCTTCACTTAAAACCTATTTTATTCTTCTCTCTTTCTCTCTGTAAGAATTTAGAATTTTTCCCTTGTATTTTCAGTATCCTGAAGTCTCACAATGATATTCCATACTTGCTCCATTCTTTTCTGGAATTCATATTATTCAACTGTAGGATCAAATGATGGGGAGGTTCCGTAATTTTATTTCATTAGTTTCATTTCTATTTTGGAGGGGGAGGACTTTGCCTTGCTTAATTTTAAAAAGATTGCCTCACCTTTATCTTTCACACTTTCTACTGAATTTAATTTATATTCTATGCTTTTTTAAAGAGACTGATAGAGAAAGCTTCCATTCACTCGTTCATTGCCCAAATGCCCACAACAGTAGAGGCTGAAGATGGGAACTGGGAGCCCTCTCCAGGTCTTCCATATGGGTGGTAGGAACCCATGAGCCATCACCCACAGCCCCCAAAGGAAGTCAATTAGCAGGAAACTGGAATCAGGAGCAGAACCCTGGTATGACTTCAGAGGTGTACTCTGTAGTTTGAATGTTTTTGTCTCTCCCAAAACTCCTGGTAACAATTAATTCCCAAGGCAATGGTGTTCAGAGGTAAGACCTAATGGGTGATGTTTAGGTCATTAGTCCATAAGTGGACTAATGCCATTCAACAAAGGACTTGTGGAGGGTTAGCTCTTTTCTCCTATGTGAGAAACAGTGGCTCCCCCACCCAAAGGACTCTGCAGTCAAGGTGCCATCTTGGAAGTAGAGACTAAGGCCTTACAAAACACCAACCCTTTTGGTGCCTTGATCTTGCCAGCACTCAGCTTTGTCACATCTGCTGAATTAGTCTGGCTGAATTAACTGGCCACTTATGTTACAGCTAGGGCCTGGCAAAGAGCCCAAGCCAATGACGGACAATGCCACTGTGTCTCCCACATGGGTGACAGAGACCCAAGTACGTGAGCCATCATCTGTTATCTCCCAGAGTTCCAATTAGCAAGAAGCTGGATCAGAAGTAGAGTGACTGAGACTCAAACCAGGCATTCCTGTACGGGATGCAGTTGAACTAAGTGGCAACTTAACTGCTACACCATATTCCTGTCCCTACCCTCATTTTTATTCTCTAATTCTTATCCATTCATTCCTACAGGAATAAACTCAAGTCTTTAAAGTAACTTAGTCAAAATATAACCATTATAGGTGTGTAAACAGGCTTGGTTACCAAGATGCTTAACTCCAAGAAAATGTCCTGTTGACCATATGATGGATATTTGTATTCAATGTTCAGCTCATTTATTCACGAAAGAAATTCGTGCTCTCCTCCTTGCCTCCATAAAGGGGAAGAGACATATACACTACCATCTGTTTTTTTTTTTTTTTTTTTTCAAAAAGAAGACTAGTTCTTCCCAAGTCAAAGGCCAGAGCTACAAGTGTTTTTACCAGAATCCAATGTGGAACTAATTGGCTGTTTATGTCAGAGCCAGGAGCTGGCCAAGGCCACAGGCAGGGTAGGGGCAATACCACTGGGGAGTTTACATTGGATCCCCTCACCTCTTACTGAAAAAGTACCCCACTGGGTTTAGAGACAAAGGACCATTGGAAACATTTGAGCCTCCTCACACAACAAGAAACTTCTGAAGCCCACTATGGCTCTGTAGGGATGGCTGGATGGCAAATCCCACGTGCTTTCTGACTGCTGAGTGCCCGTATGACGCTTTGAGCCAAAATCTCCATCCACCAAACGTGGTGAGATCACCACTTTCCAATCATGAGAGTATAGCCTACCCAATATGACCAGGAAGTCCCCTTCAGCAGCTGACCAATCAAACCTCACACTTGATCTCCACCCCTCACTTTCTCCCTAATAAATGTCATTTGCAAAAGCTGTTCATAGAATCATATTTGAGCATTGCTCCTGGTGCTGCCATTGGCTGCCTCATAATAAAGTTTCCTTCTGCGAAAGACACAAAAGACACCGTGGCTTTGGTGCCTGGCCTTCTGTGCACACAAGCAGCCGAACTCAGGTAATCACAATTCCTATGAGGAGAAGACTCCCTTCTGGCCAGTTAAGTGGCTAAAAATAGCCAACGTTCAGGGCCCTTTCCACTCCTAATAACCACCACAGCTTCACTATCACCTGACTTCACACCTGTGTTTAGATATCACAGGCTCTTGATTTGCTTATACAATCACGGTCTGTGGGACAATCTACTTTTCCTACTTTACAAGCCACCAACCTCATGGGCCTCCACTCCACCACCAGGTTAGCTGTGGACACCTGGGTCTCTCCCTTTGTCTGATCATTAATACATATTGGCCTCACATGTGGAAAGGACAGACCAACATCACCAAGGCTCCACTTGCTAACAGAGACCTGCTTAGTTGGCTTATTGTCCAAATGACGTTTAGTTCCACTTTAAAAGTCAACGCTGTCATAGAAATGCCACAGACAAGGGGGATTCATCTTATACTGTAGATACTGCAAGACTCCCTTCTTCAAAAATTAGAATTAGGCTGAGTGCATCTGAAACAGAAAAATAGGTCAAGGCACATCAAAGAGATCCCCTTGAATGTATCTGCCCATGGTACACAGTTTTAACTTGGACTGCGTCCCACATTCAGTCGCGTCCAAAACAGAAGTACCCATACCTCAGTATTAACCGCAGCATTTCAATGTGTGTGTCATGTTTGTGTCACTTCAATTACATTTTCAGACTCCCTCAGTCCCCACTCTGTGGGAAATCTCTTTGCAATAAAGCCTACCTGTGCTTCTGCTCCTCAAATCGCACCTCCCAAATTGTGGCTTGCAGGAAACCTTGCCCCTGTACTTCTGGAACCTTTCAATACATGGCTCTGCTACCAGGTGGCCACAGACACTGCAGGGCTTTCAAGTCTCCTTCCCAGAGGGTGAGTGCTACTCCTGCATCTTGCTAGAGAGCTGCTGCTTCAGATAGTGGCAGGTTGGAGTGAGATTTTTTTTTACAGGAAAACCTTTGTGTGACCTTTCCTGTCTCATGGCCATCATCCCAACAATCCCAGTTGGTCTTCTGCACCTTCCCTGTCACACAAGTGAGTGCTCACTGAGTGTGATGAGCTCACTGCTAGGGATGCTGAGCCACAGTCCTTGTCTAGTGGGGTCCGCTGTCTTGCACAGGAGAAAGACATAAGGGAATTTAGGATGACCCAAGGAATTTCGGAAGAGGGAAAATGCAGGGTGAGAAGGTGACAGTATCAAGAGAGGCAGCAGTGTCGTGCTGCTAAGTCTTTAACAGCAGGATCTTCAGAGCAAGAGAAAAAGCTCTGATTGATGGTCTGATTTACACCCATTTCTGTGATGCAAATGCTCCCGCTGTGGCTGATTTTCAGTTTCCAACTTGTCATGCCTGCACAAGGAGTTGAGACGAGATGCTAACAATTAGCCCTGGCAAGCATGTGCAAACCGCCTCTAGTACTCCTCAGAGAGGCTTTTCTGGAGAAGATGAGTCTGCACTTGAAGCTGAAAAAATACAAAGGCATTCATTTGGCAGGAGCAGGAGCATGTGAATAGAAACACAAAGGGCTGTCCAGTGGGAGCAAAAGCATCGGCCAAAAGCATAGAGAAAAGAAACGAATGGATGGAAGTGTAGGGCGGAGGGCTAAAAATAAATGAGGACATTATTCTATTATCACCCAGGTGGGAGAGAAGGTGGAGAATTGGTGTGGTGACCTGCTTGCATGGCTTCAATTCTTTATCCCTCTTTGTCATCATTTGACACAGTCCACCTTCTCTGACTCTGGGCTCAGGGATGGGACTTGCTTGACAAAGAGAATAAAGCAGAAGTGACAACTGACACTTGCCAGTTCCAATCCCAGGTCTCAGGAGCATTTGCACACTTCCATTGTCTCACTTGTACTCCTTCCAGTACTTTTACCACCAGAGCTGTCCTAGCTGGGTGGCCTGCATTAGAGCCTACAATTGACCTGCAAACAGTGGAGCTAAAATAATTCATGGCAGCTGTGTTTTAACCATGAATTTTAAGGTGGTTTATCACCCAGCAACAAGCAACCCATACAAGTGGGCTGGAGCTAGGCTGTGGCAAGTCGACCATCACTTGCTATTGAACTGGGATTTCATCCTATGGATGAGGAATCCACCAAGCAGCTTTCAGCAGGGTATTGATATGGCCACATTCATGTGTGGAAAGATCATCCTAGTAGCCAGATGGAAGGTGAATAGAATGTAAGGTGTTGGCATAAGGTAAAAGAGACTTAAAAGGCACAAATCCTTTTTTTTAAACAAGTAAGGCAGAATATAAGAAAGCCTAGATGGATTCAATAAAAGGAAAAATCCCTGAGCTGAGGGTGGCAGGTTATGAGAGGTCTCCAGAGCAACAGAACCAACGGGATATGTGTGTGTCTCCTCCATCCATGAGGATGTAGATCATGGAAACTGGTTCATGCACTGATGGAGGCCAAGGAGCCCCACAGGATTCCCTCTGCAAGGGGGAGACCCCAGGAAGCTGGTGATATGTCTCAATGGAGCCCAAAGGCTTGAGGACTTGGGGACCATTGTCCAAGTCCTGGAGCCAGAAAGCCTGGGAGAGCCTCGAGCTTTGACGTCTAAGCACAAGAGAAGATGGATGTTCCAGCTGTAGAGGAGACAGAGAATTTGCCTTTCCTCTCCCTTCCTGCCCTTTTGGGGCTCCCAAGGGACCGGATGATGCCTTCCCACATGGGTGAAAGCAGATCTTTCCTACTCAGTACCCAGATTCAAGCACTCTTCTCTTCCAGACATACCAATAAATTATGCGTTACCAGCCATCTGGGAGTCCCTTAACCCGCCAAGCTGACACACAAAATTAACCTTCACAGCAGGATACCGGGTTCCCAGTCTGTCTCTGCCTTTAATGTTTAATGGATGAATTCTGCCCCTATGAGAGGCAGGGTCAGGGAAGCCAGGGTGATTTTGTGGGATTTTATTAGGTTCTTTGAGATCAATCTTAAATACTTAAATAAAACAGAGTTACTTTCTCCTATCATATGATTACTTCAGAATTTATTACTGTGTTTAAAAGTCACGCTTGGTTCTTTCTGGCTCACAATTGGAAATTTTGAAGCATTTAAAGGAATTGCTAAAGAAAAACTTCCAATGGCAAAATGAGTGAGGCTCAGTGGATAATACTTAGGAGAGCATTCCAAACTTCCTCTGTTATTTTACTACGTCTCCATATCTCTGCCTCTCCTTGGGTGCCTCCCCTCATCCCACTCCTGAACATCTTGCTCTCCAACAACTGTCAGAGTGAACCTCAGATGGAAACACTGGAGGCCCTGAGGACCAAAAACCACCCAAGAAACAAAAGACTGCAACCTCAATAGTGCCATTTCAGACAGGGTGACAGGCAGCAGGAAAGCTAATTCTGGCATCATATCCATTACAAGGATGGCCAATCAGTTCTATATTTCGTAGCGCAAGAATGAAATTTCATCTTATTCCCAACACAGAAAACATGCCTGTGTCAATTATACTGTTTTCTATGTTCCTCTGATCAGCTCACCCAGCCAGCCAGGTGCCAAGGAGTGGCTTTGGGCACTACCACAGAGTCCACGCCTGCTGGGGAGGTGGTGGGACGCCTTCTTTAGGTTTGCTCTTTTATCTCACAGACACAGAAACCTCATCTTCCTGCCTTCTGTGCCCTAGAACATTTGTCAAGTAGTGATGATTACCATTACTTCCCCTGGTCTTGTGCATTCACATTGTTTTTATTTATTTATTTTTAATCTTTTCTAAAGACTTATTTATTTGAAAGACATTACAGAGAGAGAGAGAGAGAGAGAGAGGTCTTCCATCTGCTGGTTCACTCCACAAATGGCCACAATCGCTGGAGCTAAGCTGAGCTTCTTTCAGGTCTTCCACACAGGTGCAGGGGCCCAAGAACTTGGGCCATCTGCTACTACTTTCCCAGGCCATAGCAGAGAGCTGGATCAGAAGTGGAGCAACCAGGTCTCGAACCGGTGCCCGTATGGGACACCAGCACTGCAGGCCGGGGCTTTAACCTGCTGTACCACAGCGCCAGCCCCTCACATTGTTTTTAGACACTGACTAGAACCTAGAGTTCTGGAAATCCAGTCCTATCTTTCTCCCCCAAAAGGAAGAGTTTTTGTTTTTTTATTTTCTAAAATGCAATATTCTCCCTACCAATAGTTTATATGCCAATAGTATATTCATTTAATGAAGATAGTACAGGAAAATATCAAGTGGAAGGTGAAGCTCATTTGTAACCTCACCACTAAGAGATGGTCATTGCTAACATGTTGAGGAAACTTTGAAATAATGGGGGCCAATGTTGTGGTACAATGGGCTGAGCTGCTGCTTATGGTAGTAGCATTCCATATCAGAGTACCAGTTTGAGTCCCAGCTACTCTGCTTCCAATCTAGCTTTCTGCTAACAGACCTGGGAAAGCAACAGATGATGACCCAAGTGCAAGATCCCTGCTGTGCACATAGGAGGCTCAGATGGAGTTCCTGGCTTCAGCCTGGCTCTGATAGTCATTTGGGAAGATAAACCAGGATGGAGTTACTTGCTTCTGTCTTTGGCCTGTCCCCTCCCTGGCTATTATGACTATTTGGGAAGGTGAACCAGCTTATGGAAGATTTTTCTCTCTCTCTGTCACTTTGACTTTATATTTATAAATAAATACTTAAAAATACAATAGTGGTTATCTATTGCATAGTCAATTAGCCCCAAACTTAGTGAATTAAAACATAAAATGCATATTATTTCACAATCTGGGAGTGGCTTATCTGGGTAAGTCTTATTTAGAGTTTCGCATGCAGCCACAGTCAAGATGCACACAGGCTTGACTGGGGCCAGAAGATCTGCCTCCAAGATGGGGCACTCATGCCTGGCTTGGTGCCTTGCCTTAGTACGTTGCTGTGAGGACTTCTCTGCATGGTTGCTTGAGCCATCATGCTGACAAGGCAGCCTGCTTCCCCCCAGAGAGTAACCTAAGGTAGCAATGCCGAAGCTAAAATGTATACATTTCTCAAAAGTTAGGATCCATCATGTCCACACTGGCTGCTGGTTGTAGGGTCAGCCTGATCTGTTGTAGGGGAGTGGGCAGCATGGGGACGAGGAGGTGAATGATCCTGGAGGCTGGCTTGGGACTGACCACCACACATATATATGCCAAGGTATGTAACATTATTCATACTGCTGGGAACACAGTATTGTCACTGACTAGTCCATTGTCATTTTCCCATGACAACATACTGTTTTATATCATTGTTAGTGGCTGCATAATATTCTATCATCTAGCTACAGTCAAATTGACTTGATTCCACAACTTTGAACAGTTGATTATTTCTAATGCTTTGTTTACTGCATAACCAGGGCTATGAGGAATATCCGCATATACTTACACACAAACTTCTCTGAAAAAATATCTAACAGAGGGAAATACTGATATCCAAGGTAATTTATTCTACTTACAAGTCAGGCCACAAAAATGTTGCATATAATTCCCAGACAATTGTCCTCTGTAATTATCATTGTTAAAAAAAATAAAGCTCAGAGTGTATTAAAAAAAAACACATCAGCTTCTGTTAGAGGTTTCAAGTTAACTTTGGAATTAACAAGAGCTTAAGGCAGACTAACCTCAACAAGGGATGGGTCTTGTTTTCTGTTTTTGGGCGACAATTAATGAGTAACTTTGGTGAACTATTTATTTAGAGATGTTGTTAGATCTAATTGCAATCTTTTGTGTTCTTTCACTGCCAGTGTTTAAGAGGTCAGCTTTTGCAGTAGTGTAGCTGTTTGTTAGGACATTCTAGTTCTTTCTATGCTGATTGAGAATATCAAGATGTAGAAATCAATAAAGACAGACTCCTCGGGTGGTTGTTGGCTCCTCATTTTGCCGACCAGATGGTGAAGCAGTAAGCACTTTTGATGTTGATAAACTTTGAATTCATGGTCTACCCAATGAACTTATTTTCTGTTGATTCAAAAGTCTATAAGAGGTCTTAAAATTTCAATCATCAAAGAGATTTTTTGACACATGAGCACAGAAAAAGGAAAACTGAAGTCTCTATCACTCTGTGGTTCTATTTCCTCATCTATTTAACATCTTTGCCTAGAGGATTTAGGTTGATTTAAGAAACTGTAAATAAATATTGATACATCATAAGAGAAGCTATTACTCACATTCCAAGTAAACCACTGATTCTAATTTACTCACAATTTTGCAGTGGCATCATTCCATGGAGAAAATTAGATTTTTACATATCATAGCAGATCACAAAGCCAAAATGTCAACTTCATATATCAGGCAATTACTTGTACTGTTTATTTTGGGGGGAATTTTCTACATATATTTACTTAGAAAGCTGCACGGGTCCTCCAAAATAAATAAGGGCCATAATTCTTGCCAAAAAATCCACAGTTCCAGAGAGCCACTCATCAATTTCCAGCAGCATTAATGAGCAAAGGCGCTGAGACAGTCATTCATACTGTCTTTATGATAAGAGTAACCTACAGGGCAAATCAAGATTAAGGACAAGGGCAAGATAAATGGTTTGGGAGACTCTGTCTCTTTGCTTAATCAATCATGGGGGATCTGTATTCACCACCTGAGGTCCCTGTGGAACACTGGAACCTTCCAGGGGCAGTGAGATTCGCACTGAAGACATCACCTTTTTGGTGAGAAGATCTCTTTGTGGGTACTGAAAGCTCTGGGAAGAAGATGTGCCTTGAGTTGGATACAGCACTGTTGCGGGGATGTTCTGCACACAGCAGGACAGTAAGTGTCGTCCCTGGTACCCTCTTCCCGGTGGTGACAGCATGAAATGTCTGAAGATACTGGCAGACATCTCCAGGCAGGGGGAGGGCAAAGTTGTCTCCAGATGGGAACCTCTGTCTTAACAGAAGGTTGAGCTTCTCAAAGATGCATGTTGCTCTTAGGCCCTCACTATGTAGTCAGCATCAAGGCAGGGGCCTCTCCCCAAGCTGGAAAACTTGGGAAGGACTTTCCTAAGGGGGCTGGACACCTGGGTGGGATTTTCCAGGATGTGTGCTCATCAGTTTGCTGCCAACAGTTTTCACAGGTAGGGGCTGATCTCAGAGAACCAGATGGGAGGACCCTACTCAGGTAAGTTCAGGATGGGTCCATTTGGGTGGGTCCCTCACCATTAACAACACAGCAATAAACTTTGGCCCATTTTTCTTATGAGCTGAAGCTTCATTTTAAGGAGGATAATATATGGCAAATAAAAATGACTTCTGGGGACTGAGTTGCAGCTCAACTTCCAATTCAGCTTCCTGCAAATGTGCTTGGGAAAGCAGGGGAAGGTGGCCCAAGTGCTTGGATCCCTGACATTCACATGAGACATTTACTTTCAGATGGCGTTCCAGAGTCCTGGCTTCAGCCTGGCTCAGCCTTGGCCTTTGTGGCTATTTGAGGAGTAAATTAATGCACTGAAGATTCTCCTTCCTTCTCTTTCTCTTTATTTCTTCTTGTCTCCCTCCCCGCCTTTTCTCTCTGAAACAATTCTTTAAATATAAATGACTTCTGCCTCTCCCATGTATGAGAAATGTTACTTAGCAGTTCCCAAAGTGGAGCTGTCATTGTGTTGCAGTTGTCTGGGACACCTGCATCCCATATTGGAGTACCTGGGCTTGAGCTCCAGCTACCCCTTTTCTGATCCATCTTCCTGCTAATGTGCCTGAGAGACAGCAGATAATGACTCCAATACCTGTGGTAGGCAGGTCTCCCACCCATGTGGGAGACTTGGATGGAGTTCCTGACTCTGGGTTTTGTTTGTGGACATTTGGGAAATGAACCAGAGGATGGTTCTTTGTCTCTCCCTCCCTCTCAGTCATTCTGCCTTTCAATTAAATAAATAAATAAGTCTTCAAAACAAAGAATTCCCCTAGGCAGCCCCAGTACACAACGTTGGGAAAGAGAAGCTAAAAGAATATTAGCAAAAGCAAAGCTGAATTTTACTCCTAAACAAGACAAAATAATTGAAAAGTGACCAAAAGTTTGTTAAATTCCCCTCCTGGTCATATGGATTTCTTTCTCATCTACCCTGATTGCTTTCTCCCTTTCTCCTATCTGTAAGCACAGAAGAGATTCCTGCAAATTAGCAGGGGAAATCCAGTCAGCGACTCAAATGTAGCATTAGACCTCTAGTTTCTGCTGACCTAGGGGGTGGGTCTAGAGGACAACCTACCATAACCCACTTAACATCTACTTGAATCAGTGGGGACAAAAATCACTTTAAAAGAAAATGAATGGAACTGGATTGAATTTGGAATTCTCCCAAGCCTTGGCCTTGATGCTGCAGCTTGTTCTCACTGCTTCCTCTTATATGACACCCCCAGGCTCCCATGGAAGTGGGACAGCAGCAGAAGTCCCACCTGTACCACCAGGTGGGGTACTGGAGATGCCATATCCCCTGCCCCAAACTGTTCTGCAAAGCAGGAGAAACCCTGTACCTCCCAGACTGCCGATCCTCCCAAGTGGAGACCTTCTGAAAGGCCTGCTCCTTCTCCAGGCTCCCTTTGGGTGGCTTACCTGCTCTGGAGATTTTCATCCTGCCCCTGGCTTAATCCAGCCCTCTGCCAGATTCTCATTAGCCAAAGGAAGCAGGGAAAACTTCCTTCCAGACTTCATCTTCTAATGTAGCCAGATGGTAGATAAATAAATAACAGAGCAAAGAGGAAACACACACTTGCTTTTGCTTAATACAATACTGATGGTATATGCTGTTGTCACAGGAAATGTTCACTTGTCAACAGCAGACAAGCATGGATGGTGTGGGAGAACAGGGGCCTGGAAGGAGGGGCTTCCTTCTTAGCCTTGGATTTTCTTTGCAAAGAAAACTGGGAGCAGTTTTCTGAAGGCTTGGGGGGGGTGTGCAGGAGAGGTCAAGGAAAATTAAGGTACTAAAGCAAAAATAGTTTCATCTTCCTAAGAGGGCATTGATTTGGTATTCTCTAAAGTGGCAGCCTGGAAGCTAAATTCAAAGTGTGGCAGAACCTGACTTGAATGTTACAGCACTGAAACCCCTGCTAGGCAGTCCCTCTTAGAAGAAATTGCAAGACACCCACTCAGAAATTCCCACTTGACTTTGGTGCCAGAGAAACAGAGATGTTTGCTATGAATGTGAATGGCTTCTTTGTTCAGGAAAAGAGAACTGTGAGGGAACATTTCCCCCTTTGCATGAACTTCTAGGAAACATGAAGCCCAAATCAGCACTCAAATCAGCTGTTCTTAACACCGTTATCCCAGGTGTGCCTGTGGGGGCACCTGCTGGAAGTTGGATCAGAAGCAGAGCAGCCCGCACTCTCGGTAGGAGATGCCAGCATCCCAACTGCTGGCTTAACCCCCTGGGTCCCAATGCTCACTCCACTGCATTGCTTTTACAATGTATTACAATTCAGACTTGTTACTGTGTCAGCCCTTTCTTCCAAGTCTGTCCAAGTTAAGGAGCTCTTATCACATATACCTTGGACCAGTGTTCAAACATCACACTCCTCAAGGCTTTAGGGTCAAAGTCTACACCTTGATTGATTTAGTAGACACATGTAACTTCTGCCTGTCAGATTGGAGGAACTGGTGTGTGCCACTTTGGTGACACAGTGGAAGGTTAAGTAGGAGAACATCGGTTCCATGGCTTCTCCAAGGGCTGAGTGGGAACCAGTGCTGGATGGTAGAAAGAACCAGGTTCTTTGCTGCTGTGATCCCAATAGCTTTCTCCCTAGGGAGCAATGCCTGGAAGGGTCAAAGAAACCAGAGACAGGATGCATTTTTCTGACTGACGTCACCTGCGGGGCTACACTTGATCCTGGGGAGCACCCAGCTTCCTTTCAGCCTAAAATATCCACTTTCCTTCCCTAACTGATCTGAGTTTGAACTTACACCAGTCCAAGTTAAGAAGGAATCATTCATCTGTGAGGCAGAATTTCCATTTTCCTGAGTTTTAAAGGTTATCTCCTAGAGGCTGGGTCCCCAAAGCAATCACGTAAAAGGATAAAAGATAATGCCCAAAGATAATCTGATTTTTGGCGAGTGAGATTATCAACCTCAGTCTTAGAGTAAGTGTTTGGATTTACTTTTTATGTGACCGAGTACAACTAAAATTAAAAATAAGACAAGTGGACTGGAGTTCACGGTGAATTTTACAACAAAATGAACACGCTATAGAGTCATTTAAAGGAGAAACAAAGAGCTATTAAGAAATCAATTTCTTAGTCTAAGGCCCTTAAGTAAGGCAAAGGGAAGGAGAGGCAAAGAAAACAAATAATTGTTGAAGTGCCTGCAACAATGCAAAGAAATAGTTACCACTTTCATTTGCAGTTGAAGAAACGGAAGCTCAGAGAAATGAAGTAACAGAGTTCCCAGACCCCAAGCTACTTAAAGGCAAAGACACTATCCTCTTCAGATACTTAGTCATCATTCGCCCCATGTCTCCCACACAGGAGCTGCTCCATAGGTGGTGATTCCTGACCACGAAACAGCAGAGCTAGGACTGGGGCATGGTCTGTCTCTTCCACAGCTACACTCACGAGAAAACACTGAGGAAATACAGCGAGGCTACAAATCAATCAAAAAACGATTTTCTGATTTTCCAAGTGATACTTATGTTTTAAAACTTCAAAAATTACTCATTTTTATTTATTTGAAAGGGAGAGAGAGGGAAGGTGAGAGAGAGAGAGAGAGAGAGAAAGAGAGAGAGAGAGAATCTTCCATCCATGGCGTCACTTCCCAAATGCTTACAACAGTCTGGGTGGGACCAAGCCATACCCAGGACCCCAGAACTCTACTCAGGTCTCCCACATGTGTGGCAGGGATCTAAGTACTTGACCCATCACTTGCTGTCTCCCAGGAGCATCAGCAGGAAGCTAGCATGGAAGCTAAGGCGGGACTCAATCCCAGGCGCTCCAATATGAGATGAGGGTGTCTCAAGCATTGGCTAAACCTGCTGCATCCCAACGCCTGCCCTTCAACGACATTTCACATTTCACTGAGCATCACAGTGTGCTTGACAATGTGCCATATATCATGGGAGGCTCAAAGAACATGGAAGACATGGTGCTTATGTTAGAAGATTTTCCATTCTAGCTGATGAGAAAGAACCCAGATGATTCATAGAGGAGTCAGAGAAGCACTTAAAGGAAATGTTCAGAGCATGTGTGAGACAGCTAGACCACATAAAGGAACAATGGGCTGAGTGGAAGAGAAGAACCTTTTATGCAGTTGGGTATGGGCACAAGTGTTTGAGAAGGAGGTGGCATCCTGAACTTGGACCTCTTGGGAAACATGGGAAGAACGGAGGTCACTGTAGCCAAAAAAGCTTTGAGTTATGGTGTATGAGAGGGGTGTGGAGACCTTGGTCTCCTAAGGTTAGATTTCCTTTGGAGGGCACCAATCTAAACTTTAAAAAATTTTTTTTATCTACTTAAAAGACAGACTAAGAGGAAAGGATGAAGGGTAGGAAGGAGGGGGGAGATAGAGAATCACTCTTCTGTCCACTAGTTTACTGCCCAAATGTCCACAACAGTCAGTGCTGGGCTGAGCCAAGCCAGGAGTCAGAAACGCCACCCAGGTTTCCCATGTGGATAGCAGGGACTCCAGCACCAGAACCATCTTGAACCCAGATACACTTGCAGAAAGTTGGGTAGGAAGCAGAGAAGCCAGATCTCTAGCCAACACTCTGGAATGGGATGCAGGTGCTGCAAACAATGGCTTAGCCCGCTGCTCCATGAGGCTCACCCCCGTGGAGGATACCAACTCTAAACCAAGGTTTCTTGATGGGGGTTTTGACCTATAGCTCAAGGGATACAGTCAACCTAACAAGTCTTGTACCTTCTCAAGGAAGTGTGCAGGTGTGTTTTCAGATGACTGTAGTAGCACGGTGCCAAAAAGAAATCTGGAATGTGATTTTAAATAAATAAGAGACATAGAGTTACAAGGTTTGGAATGTTGACAAGGGGACAATCTATACATGACACATTCCTTCAGAGAACATTGGTTACTGCCATCACAAAGGTTACCCTGTTGGACAGTTTTGATTAAATCACCTTATACCCCAGTAACATGAACACAGTATCATACCTGGTTATATCAGAAACATGAGGAAAAACAGCTTTCCAAGATTCACCTTCAGTCCTTTGGTGTTTTGAGAGTATTATTTATATAGCTAGTTCACAATCCCATAATTAGAGAATGTTAGAAATGAAAAAGAATTTAGAAAACATCACTACAATTCCGATATTTAAAAAAGAACATGACCTTGACCCAGACAAGTCACGTGCTCCTCCATGAGCACATGGCTAATTAGCAACCATTAAGTTTTATTTCCGAGGGCCAGGGTAACAATCCCTCAGTACTCTTTTATAAACCAAGTTCAGCTTAGTAAGTAACATTAAACAGAAATGTGAACCACTACAAGATAATTCTGTAGTCATAAAACTTTGTTCCTTCCCCAATGTTTGGTATCAATTTTCTCATTTTATTTAGGGGTTGAGGATTATTTCACCTGGTTCATTTCTGTGCCCTCAGCTCTTAGGACCATATCTGACACATAGCCGTTATTCAATCTACTTTTGTTGAGTTGAGCTAAATTTGAATCACTGATTTTCCTTCCCTTTCTTGGGAAAATACTTTTGTGATGTATTCATTTTTAAAAAATAAAAGGGTCATCAGATCATTAAACTGGAAGGGACCATAGAGATCAACCATTGTTCTATCACTACAGACCCTAAAGCCCAAGGAAGGGAAATGACAGATCCCAAAGACTGCACTCCAGCTGGGCCCCAGGCCCTCTTCTCCAGATTATATTATTTGTTTTTCATTTTAAAAATATTAGTTTTCAACGATTCAGAACAGCTTCCAGAATATCAGTGTTTTAAGGAGGAGAAAAATCTACAGAATGTTCTTGTGCTCCTGTATGAAACTCATGGCCAATAAATAGAATGATAGAAGGCTTTGATGGCCAAATGATGAAGTGACAAATAATTTCTGGGAAGAGATTCCCACTGAACATGGTCTTGGGCTCATTTTGAAAACATCAGATTAGTAGGAAAAACAGCCTGAGAGAAACAACAAAATCTAAGGCAGAAAAAGGCAAGACAATTGGGCCCACAGAGTTAGATCAGGTCCACTGCCATACAAATCCATTGCCCTACGCTGTCCTTCAGTCAACAGTAACAGCCCTAGCCCGACCCCCTGCCTGTTCACTGCTCACTCATGCCCTAGGAGAACAGACCATTAGCATGGGACTGGCTTAGGTCAACCCATTGCTGGAACTGGGAAACAACACCCACCACCACCGCCACCTTCCCGGGATGAATGTGGTCACAGCATCCTGTTCTCACATAAAGGGCTGGTCATTAATCCTTCCCTAGTGGAAGGTCACACAGAGGCTGCCTTGCAACGCTCTGCTGGTTTCATTCAAGTTCTTGATGGCAGTGGCCCTAAAACTCTCTTCATGCTGACAATGTCTCGTGGAAGAGCCATGGGCTAAGGTGACTCTGGAAGCCACCTGGTCAATGGCATGCCACTTGCAGGAAGTCCGGCTCCTAATTTGGAGGGTGTGTTAGTTTGCAAGGGTTGCCACTACCAAAATACCACAGACTGACTTAGACTACAGACATTTGTTTGCCTACTGTTCTGGTGGCTGAAAGTTTAGGATCAAGGGGTTGGTGAGTTTGCTTACTCTCAGGCCCCTCCCCACGACTTACAGATGGCATCTGCTTTCCGTGCCCTCCCACAGTCTTTTTCCTGTGTGTGCCCATCCTGAGGTCAATTCCTCTTCTTACAAGCACACTGGTCCTACTTTGGATTAGGGCCCCACCGTTAGGATCTCATTCAACCTTAGCTCCTTAAAGACTCTGCAGCTACAGTAACGGCAAGGTTTTGGGGATTCTCAATCCAGTCCATAACACGGAGAAACCAGCCTCTCCTCTCTCCTGGTGTCTGTGTGACTCTTACTACAACTGAATTTTTGGTGCTCTTTTCTCAAACAGACATTTTTTGATGGATTTAGAAATCAATGAGGACAATCATCTGTGAGTTGAGTTCTTAAATGAAGTTGTAAAAACTGCAAACAGAAGGGGAAAAGAATAGAACATCACCTTGCTGGCAGAAGTAAAAGAGTTATCTGTGTTGCACTCTGCAAGGCGGGGAGGTGCAAGCAAGCAAACAAACCGACCAACACACTAAGACACAGGCTCCAAAGTTCTCTCAACAGAAGGGAGCAAGTCGCTGGCAGGCTATGGAGAGCACGGCTTGTCTGCCTGATTTACACAGGTACAGAGAGAACGGGCTGCAGACTGCGGGCCTGCTCAGCCAAACGCCCATGTGTGCATGAAATTAGAATGTCAACATTTGATTCATGCTGCCAAGCTGTGACTGTGAAACAAATTATGTCAGTGGGTGGCAATTGCAATATTAGTCTAAGCAGATAACACTTAACTATAAAGAGGGGCCCAGGCTTCTAGCCTTCTCTCTTTATTATTTTAATATCAACATTGTTAGGCTGAGATGGGATCAATTTTTGAGCAAAGGGGGAAATCTGATGTGGAGGCATGGGTTCTTTAGCACAGGACACATTGTAATTCAAGTGATGTTTGCTCCAAACACTCTGGTTGAAATCCAGCAATCAGGTAATGGTGATGATCATTTTTCCTAACAACCACCGCCCACTCAACTGAGTTCAAAGTGGATGGCTGTGCCATTTGTAGGATAATCTAAACTGCAATTAAATAATCTGCCTCTTAGAAAGAAAGCCTTTGATTTCTGAGCAGAAGCTGGGAATTTTATCCCTAAATGCATATGAATTATAGTAAATGACAGATGCCTTCAAAGAGACAGAGAGCAAATTCTTCCAGTTTATTTCTTGGGTTCCATACAAAGTAATTTCCACCAGAGTGAGGTCTGCTCAGAACCGTGAACTCAAATCTGTTATTTTCTACTCAATTGATTTAAGCTTGTACAGATTTAAAATTCATTTCATATGAACATGCAGTTGGAAATCTGTCGAGGAATTTCACGTAAAACCTAGAGATCTTGTTGGTGTGTATTTTTTCTTTAAGAAAAATTTAAGCTGCCTACAACTTAAACTTGACCTGCAAGATGACAATTTTCCCACTAAATGAGGCGCACATCTGTCTCCATTTGAGACCCACTTCTTTAACTAGCAATATTGCAAAACATCAACTTGAAGTTTTATTCCATTACAAACACCCATGTAGTTAAAGTTAATGCCGTGAAAAATCCAACCTGTAGCAATGAAATGTTTATAGAAGCAGCATTCACTTGGCAGTTGAACCAGGCTACGATGACTAGCCATGGGATTAAAGTATAGCGAGGACAGTGAGTAGTTTTGGGGGAAGAGGGGTATGGGAAGAGATAAGTGTCACTTAAAAACTTATGCATGAGTTTAAGCCATTTATAATAATGATCTTGCACATCTTCATGATTAAACATGAATGCCCTATTTGCATGACATGACGATGTCCTGTGTTTCTTGCTGGAGTTTTCATCTCCCCCTCATAGGTACACGTGTCTGAGAGCCTAGGATTGCATCTAGGAAAGGTGCAAGGACTTATCAAAGGGAAACAGAAAATTGGTTCTTTTCAACAGATGTCCTATTTGAGGAAGAAGACTCTCAGGAGACAAAACTCGAAAATGCATCCAAGAATCTCTCAGCACTAACATTTTTATTCCAGGAGACATGATCCTTGGTCCCAGACCAAGCAATGCCAAGGCAAGACCATTAGTCGGTTGATTTTGAAATTGTTTGCCTTGCTGGAAGGGACCTGTTTCTCAAGACTTCTTAGTAGACACTTCCTCCATTTTTCAGCTGGATGAAGTATGCTGTAAACTCACAAAGAAGCAAAACAGATTTCTCAAAACTGGAAGATGTCGGGGGGGCAGAGAGCCACACACATCAGCTTTGTCTCCTGTATGTGGTTGGGTGAAGGTGGGCACTGAACCCACTGATCTGGTCTCGGCATGCATGTAAAATCCCTGTCATTGTCTGCAACATTTGTGAAAAAGCTGCCTCTGTGGAAAGTGTCTGAGACAGATCATTGCAAAAGGCGGAGGGCTGAGGTGAAACGCCTGTCTGACCCACCAGCCCGGTCTATTGCTTCAGCCTTGCCTATTGATGCAGAAATGAGTTCTACTCTTGCCTCTCGGGCAAGAATTTCCACTTTGAAATTTCATTCATTCTGAAAACACCCCTTGGTTAGGCCATATTTCCTTTTCATTCAGATGATGTCAGAGCCCGCCATCCATTCTAAAGCCTGACTCTCTTTGCAACCATAGGACATACTCTGCCATTTATCTCAAAACATAGAGCTTCGGGAATACGTTCTCCTCCTGGGCCACTTACAGGCTTGCAACTTCTCCAGCCTCTGAAAATCATAGAGGAAAGTTGGCTTTATATCATCTGCAGTGATCTGTCAAATGCATTTAATGCTTTATCAGGAGAGCCGCGGACAAAAGTACTCACTGACACCGTGTCAAAAAAGTAAATTGAGGCTCTCCACCAAGGAGGCAATTCACTGTGCTCCTCCAGCCAGAGACGTAAAAATCAGGATGGAGAATGGAATAAACAATATTCTGATGTAAACAGATGATCCCCACTAGAGAGGAATGACCGTCTGGTTACCCGGGTGTGTGGGGGGGTTTATTCAGTTAACACTTCCACCCCTTAAAGACAATGGTGTGCAATCAATGCATATAGGGCTTTTCAGACCCGTTGCTAAGTGACGTGGAGTGTCAACAGAAAAATGCCGGATGTACAGAGGACAGCTCCAGGCCCAAGAGAGATCAACACCCTCTGATGATATTTTAAACTTAATTCAGTTCCCGATGAAGATTCTGACAGGTTCCGTGGCCAGAGCAGAAAAGATGTTTGCACTTGAAAATCCGATTTCGTAAAGTTGCTCTGCTGTGTGTGAAGAGTGTTGAATTTGGTAACAAGTGAATCATGGCCCAAACAGTCCCTGGTTCAGATAGGAAAAGGCGCCCAGCAGGGGCATCCTGAATATTCATTTCTTGCAAGGCTCAGCAGTCATCTTACAATCTCAGCTTCAGTATCGGAGCTGACCGTTTGTCTCACATTGCATGTGCATTCTCTCATTTTTTTCATCTCTAAAATCTATTTTAGGAGCATCTCCCGAAGCCATTTTCAAGAGCTTCTTCAGAAATTCTATAGAAGGGAAAGAAGCTTGAATAGGATCCCATCATCCCATACAACCATGAAACCTGTTTTGTGGGTCGTTCTTGAAATCAACCCAGACGCTCTTCAGAGTTTCTGTGTCTATTTATCCATTTCTTTCTCTCCCTTCTCCCTCCCTCGAGGGATTTTTTTTTATATTCAAATACAAAAGATTTCCATGTATACCAAAGATCCACTTATGTATTAGTTTCGAAGATAATGCCATGCTACGGAGAGAGGTAGCTTTTTCATAAACAGATGTTTACAAATTCAGTCTCTGTACTAGGAAAAATGCACCACAAACAGCCCGTTTGCTATAAGTGAAAGCAAAAACCCTTCTGGCAAAGGTCCACATCCCTGAAGGGCAGGAAGTGTTAACCTCGGATATATTGCTTCCCAAAGCCACTTTCCCAATCTGTAAAATGTTTTCCCAACAAGACGCCGGTTCAGCCTGCAGACCTTAGGTTGCTGCCAACAATACACCCTTGGCTGCACAGGCCCTAAAAGTTGTGTAGACAGAGGTGATGTTTGCACGATGTACTCGACTCAGGAAGCTCTGTTCGCCTAGGCAGACACAGCTTTGTAAGAGCCCAAGTCATACCATCTTCAGTGGGCAGGTTTGTTCTCTTTTGTTCTCAAGAGCTTCATCTGTTTATTCAACCAATAAGACCCCAAGAGTGTTTTGTCTAGGGGCTAAAAGCTCCTAGAGCATAGACTGGGGAGAGGGTGGGGAGTGGGACTGACTGCTTAGCAGTTCTCTTCCTCTCTCCTTCCATGAAGCTAATTTTATAGGGTTGTTCCTGTCATGTTGCAGCTACACGCAGTAAGGGGGAGATTGAAGGCAGAGTCACACAAAAGCATTCCCAGGCCTTGTGCGGCTGACTGAGGGCCGTTTTCTCTACAGGGGCAGTAAAGCATTGTGGGGCAATGAGGAAGCAACCTTCAGAAACAAACAGGCCACACTGATAATTGCAAGACCACCTGCCACATCTCTGCAACAAGGCTCTCCTCACTACAGGCTGCAGGAAAACCCAGGCAAGATTTTCCATGGCTGGAAAGGATGGAGAATATGTTTTTGAACCTGGGTTAGCAACATGAATGGGTAGTTGACAAGATGGCTAAATAGAATTCTTTAGCAATTTTGTATTAATGACTGGGCCCAGCTCCTAACTGGGTCTTTCGCACCACAGGAGTAAGAACAACCAAATTTTGAGTGACAGGTAAAAGAAATTTCAATTGGAAGAACCTACTTTGGAGCTACAAATATTAATTTATCCAAAGGCTGAAAATATTGAATGTACTATAAAGTGAAAGCTTACCATTTCTATAAATCTGAAAAAATCAGAGTGGATTTTAAAATCTTTCTTTAATTCCTTTGTGGCATAGTGGGTAAAGCTGCCGACTGCAGTGCCAGCATCCCATATGGGTGCTGGTTTGAGACCTGGCTGCTCTACTTCTGATCCAGCTCTCTGCTATGGCCTGGGAAAGCAGTGGAAGATGGCCCAAGTCCTTGGGCCCCTGCACCCACGTAGAAGACCCAGAAGAAGTTCCTGGCTCCTGATCGGTGCAGCTCCAGTCATTGTGCCAATTGGGGAGTGAACCAATGGATGGAAGACCTCTCCTTCTCTGTCTCTCCTTCTCTCAGTATGTAAGGCTAACTTTCAAATAAATAAATAAATCTTAGATGTGCAATTCGGGACATGCTCAAGCTGACTTACCTCAAACGGTAGAGTTAGAAACATACCAGGGGATTCCAATTCAATCCCATCAAGGTGGCATGTACCAATGCCATCTCACTAGTCCCAGTGATCAATTTCTGTTCACAATTGATCATAATGATAGGACTAAGAACCAAAGGGATCACATAAACAAGAATAGTGTCTGCAAATACTAGCTGATAGAATAAAAAAGGGAGAGAATGATCCAACATGGGAAGTGAGATACACAGCAGACCCATAGAATGGCAGATGTCCTAAACAGCACTCTGGCCTCAGAATCAGCCCTTAAGGCATGCGGATCTGGCTGAAAAGCCCATGAGAGTATTTCAGGCATGGAAAGCCAAGACACTCTGGGGGAAAAAAAAAAAAAAAAACCTAAATGAAAGATCTCCGCGAGTGAGATCCCAGTGGAAAGAACGGGTCATCAAAGAAGGAGGTACCTTTCTCTGAAGGGAGGAGAGAACTTCCACTTTGACCATGGCCTTGTCTAAAAATTATCAGAGTCAGTGAACTCACGGGGCTTCCATAGCCTTGGCAGCTCATGACAAGAGCCTAGGTTGATCACTGATGCCATAAACAAGAGTGTCAATTTGTTAAGTCAACAACAGGAGTCACTGTGCACTTACTCCTCTGTAGGATCTCTGTTTTAAATGTGCTGTACATTGTGATTTAATGCTATAACTAGTACTCAAACAGTATTTTTCACTTTATGTTTCTGTGTGGGAGCAAACTGTTGAAATCTTTACTTAATATATGCTAAACTGATCTTCTGTATATAAAGAGAAATGAAAATGAATCTTGATGTGAATGGAAGGGGAGAGGGAGTGGGAAAGGGGAGGGTTGCGGGTGGCAGGGACGTTATGGGGGGGAAGCCATTGTAATCCATAAGCTGTACTTTGGAAATTTATATATTCATTAAATAAAAGTAAAAAAAAAAAAAAGAAAGTTAATAAAACATAAGGAAAAATAAAAAAAAAATTCCTAATAAATTAGGAAGAGCCTATCCTTTAAATCTATCCCAACAGGCAAAAATTTCTTTTTTTTTAAGTATTTATTTGAGATTTAGAGAGAGCTACAGGCCACTGGTTCACTCTCCAAATGTCCACAATGCCTGCGGTTTGACTGGGCAGAAATCAGGAATTGGGAACTCACTTGGTTCAAGTCTCTCACATGGCTGGCAGGAATCCAACTCCTTGAGCCATCATTACGACCTCCTGGTGTCTGCATTAGCAGGGAGCTGGAAACGAGAGCCAGAGACGGGAACTGAACCTAGGTACTCCAGTCTGGGACATTACATCTTAGCCAGTAGGCTAAACAACTGCCCAGCAAATTGTTTTTTACGTCTTTTCTGAACTCACCCAAAACCATCACACAGGAATCAGTGATGATATTCCAGTGGTGTGCAGTGTAACCACTGGATGCTGTATGCTACCTCAGCAAGAATGTGATAGTCTGGGTAACGCTCCAGCTCTGGGCAGATCCCTGATGTCCACATGTATGTGGAAATATGCTCTCCACAATTGCTTAAGGTTACTGTGGTATGTTTATCCTGTCAGTGATAATTTCACTCTCCCATCTTGGGGAGAGGGTGAGTTTTCTACTTTGTGCTCCAACTGGAGAAGCACCAGAGTACCTCCCAAAGTTCCTGGGAAGATGGAATTGGAAGGAAAGTTTATTTGGGGACATCAAATTTTGAAATCTATGTGTAGTTTGCTCACAATAAATTTTCCATGAACTTTTGGAAGACCTCCACTATGCATGGATTTCAACACCTTCGCATCAAAATAATCTTATTTTTAAATTCCCCTTTCCCCCAAATTTTTGAAGTACCCTCATATTTGTGCAAAGTCATTCATATTGTTTCTCTTTGTTCTTCTTGTGGACACTGATAGATTGAGGTTAGGCCACAGGAACTGATGTAGCAGATGGAAGATCTTTCTCTGTGTCTCTCCTCCTCTGTCTGGAACTCTGCCTCTCAAGTAATTAAATAAATATTAAAAAAAAAAAAAGAAAAATAGTCTCCTACAGGGCAGTTACCTGTGCAGTGGTTGAGCCTCTGATTGGAAGGCCCACAGCCTATACTGGAGGGCCTATGGTTAATTCCCAACTCTGGCTCCTGCCCCCTGCTTCCTGCTAAAGTGCACCCTGGGAGGCAGCAGGTGACTGCTCAAGTACTCAGGTCCCTGCCACCCAAGGAAGAGACCCAGACTGAGCTCTAGGCTCTGGGCTTTGGCCTGTCCCAGCCCCGGCTGTTGTGTGCATTTGGGGAGTAAACTAAAGGATGAGAAATCTTTCTCTCTCTTCCCCTCCCTCCCTGCCTTTCAAAAGATAAAAACTAACATTTTTGATGCTTCTAAAATAAGCTCCTTGAGAACTAATATGGCATGAGTCCATCAAATCTTTATTTTCTCCCTTTCCCCCGAGTCAGTGCATTCCGTTTAACAGATACTGACTGAGCACCAACTATGCACATGGCTTCTGATCTCAGTAAAGTGTGTAGACACAGAAGCTATCGTCTGCAAGGCAGAGGGAGAAGAAACACAGGGAAAATGTCTACGTGTTCTGTGGGGGATTGCATGGGGCTTCCTGGAGGAGCCAATGCTTGAAGCAAGCCCTGAATGGGAAGAATTTCTATAGGGGGCATAAGAGGGTGAAATGGCAGTTAGGTCTGCTGACATGAGGGACCCCAAGCCTCTCCTTATTGCCTGTCCTGGAGTTGCTGGCTGCAGCCCAGGAAGAACAAAGAAATCCTCTGTCGCCGACCTCCACCTTGCACAGGCTGCAGAGGTGGGGGTAGGGAAGCGCTAAGGTCGTTTGTACAGAATAGCCAATTTACAGCTATGGTTACACTTGAGTCAATTAAAATGTTTTATTAGCAGGAATTTGAATCTCTTACCTTCATTAACATTTAACAGTAAATGGGAGAAAAAAGGTAAATAAAATATTATCTGGCTTTTTAAAGGTCATTTCAGACTGAGCGGTATAAGATGTGAGCTGTGTTAGGCTGGGATGGTGCTTTGTGTGGATTTAGTACCTGGAGCCCACTGTACGGGTCGATCTGTAGAGACATCTTGCAGTGCCGGCAGCAGGAGGCACCTGAGGACAGGTGAGGTGCTCAGAGGTGGGGCAGAGGGAGGGGAGAGTGAGCTGTGACATGTGAGCATTCGGTTTTGGCTTTAGATCTCAGATTATAAATCATTTGGGGTATGCCGCCCTTAGTAATTACGCCCATAATCAACACCTGCTTTTGAACAACGCTGGGATAGCAGCGACCCAAATTGTTCAAAAGGCATACCTGTCCATTCGCCCCAGGGAGCCCAGCGCCTGGGTCCCCCACAGGGCCACAGTCAGGGGGGTGGAGCTGAGGCCACCTTCATGCTCCAGGCACTTGCTGGACATTTTACATCAAAGCCTGCTGGGATCGCAGGCCAGAAGCACAGGCATGATAACTTGGTGAGGACGCAAGCATTCGGCATGAGCAGAGACCCTTGTTATTGTTGAATTCTCCAAAGTGTAGGAAGAGCCATCCAGAAGCTGCCCAGTCAGTATTTCACCCCCAGTGTCATCTGGCAAGTGGTATGTGGGTCCCTATCTGGGCCTGGAAAGGCAGCAGGAAACCAAGATGTGTCCCTTCAGGGCAGAGAACTTTCTAGAACTTTTTTTTTTTAATCAGAAGAAGACTCATCCTTCCCAAACTGGGGTATCCATCCTGTCTACCTTGCCCAAGATGAAAGAGTGGAAAGAATTCCAGGCCTGGAGATACAAACCCTAGCAAGTGGGCAGCTTCCCCTTCAAAGAGTAAGCCCAGTGTCATGCAGATGAGCCAGAGCCACCTGGTTAGGTCCCCTGTCTGGGCCTCCTTCATCAAAGGGACACTTGACTTCCCTGCATGGGAAAATAGAGGGGAAATGCATTCACAGCAAAACAAGAATTTCCTAATTTTAAATAAATATTGCTAATCACAGTGATTGCATTCAGAACATAATGCAGCCATGTAAATACAAAACAGAGTCAGAAGGGAAAACAAGAATATTGACTTATTTAAACATAAATCCCAAGTCTGGATTTCACATGCTGAAACCATCGCAAGTGGCAGCGGCTTGGCTCCACATCCTTCCAGCACTGCCCCAGTTAGCAGCCAAAGAAATGCCCTCCCCTCTGCCCACATCAGAAGGTAAATGCCACAGACTTCAGCACAACAACCGTGAGGACCAGTACCTGCTCCTCTTAACCACTGTGTTCTGCGTTTGGTCCAGCAAAGACTTAAGGAACGGTTTCCAGGAGGCAGAAAACCAAGGCTGTAAATAGCTCCCCCTCATTATTCCCTTTTCTTGCTGCAGAGTCTATGGCGACACCCCCCCCCCCCCCCGCCCCACTGAGGCCCAGGGATACCACTGAACCTGAAAGACCTGCAGCGCCCGGGGAGGCCGTAATCAGAGGCAGGGAGACAAGACTCCCGTTTTCAATGGCATCTCGGGAAGCCAGCATTCACTATGGAGTGTGGTATGTGTGAAACGTGATGTAACACGCACGATGCAGACATGCGGGTATGCATGCACCATGTCGTGTCTGTATTCAGCCATCCCGTGGGATCTGTAGGTTTCAGGACCCCTACAGATGCCAAAGTCAGTGCCCAAATCCCTCCTATGAGACGGCCTCACACCTGCACAGAACCTGTGCACATCATCCTACACACTTTCAATCCTCTCTAGGTTTCTTGGTATACCTAATGAATTGTAAATGATGTATAGAGGGTAAGATTGTATTGTTTAGAGAATAACGGCAAGAAAAAAAAGGTCTGGGCATATTTAGTACAGACGCAATTTTCTTCCAAAAATTTTTGATTCAAGATTGGTTGAGTCTAGATGTGAAATCCCCAGATTTAGAAGGCTGACGGTATGTGTGTCTACACACACACACACACACACACACATATATACACACACACACACACACATAGGAACTCTTGACACATAGGTGTATGTGCCATGCATTATCCAAAACGTTTGTCACATTGGACTCCTGCTAACCACTAAAGTAACCACCCTTTATAACACATAGTAAACATGACACACCATATTTTTTAAAAAAAAGATTTATTCATTTATTTAAAAGACAGAATGACAGAGAGAGGGAGAGACAGATAGAAAAAAAAAAAACTTCCATCTGCTGGTTCACTCTCCAAATGGCCACAAGAGCTAGGCCTGGGCAAAGCTGAAGCCAGGAGCTAGAAACTCCATCTGGGTCTCCCACACTGGTGACAGGGGCCCAAGTACTCAGGTCATCATCTGCAGACACCACATTTTTGCCTCTAGTGAGTATCTGCACAGTTCAGGATAGGACTTGGTGCTGGCCAATGCATGATTTCACTTAACTACCATTCAACACTATGATGCAAGGAGCAAGTCCATCTTACAGACAAGAAAACTGAGGCTTTGAATGGCTTCTATAAATTGTCCCAGTGCTCATATCTAGCGACTGACCCAGATGTCTGTGATTACAGTGTCATCTACCAGCACTGGGTCCCCAACCCCCACACCTCAGTTTCCCCCAACTGTGACATCAGTTGCTGCTGCTTTAATGAATGAGCACAGGCAGTACCTGTATTAGCTTTTCAGTGCTATAAGGAAACACCTGAGGCAGCCTAGCTCTATAAGGAACATGGGTTTATTTTGGCTCATGGCTTTGGGGGGGGGGGTCTTGGTCTAGGAGCCTCATCTTGGTCTAGGAGCCTCAATGGCCTTCCTGCTGCACTTGTCTGTCTGGTCCATTTTCAACCTATCAGGAATCACTGAGGCTCCGCCCTAGCAACCCCATCCAATCCGTTCACTTCACCAAGGCCCACCTCTGAACACCATCATTAGATTAAGATTCACCCTCCTTAACATCATTAACATAAGACCTTGGGGATCAAAAATCCTGAGTTTAGGGGGCCAAACACGCAAATCATAGGTGTACCTTTCAAAGCTTAATATTCCTATGATCTCAAGTAGGTGAGGTCTCAGGAGAGATGAATCAAAGAAAGACTCATTGAGACAGAGTTTTGGAAAACTCTGGCCATGTTTTCAGGTGAAAATGGCAGACTTGAGTGTATACACAAGTGACTGATTTGTACAGAAGGAAAATGCGTCCAAGGTGAACTGACATCTCCTAAGTAAGAGTTGGTACAGAAGGAAGTCAATGATGAGACCTCTGGGCAAGCAACAAAAACTCTCCTCCCTCTCCCTCTCCCTCTCCCTCTCCCTCTCCCTCTCCCTCTCCCTCTCCCTCTCCCTCTCCCTCTCCCTCTCCCTCTCCCTCTTCCTCTCCCTCTTCCTCTCCCTCCCCCTCTCCCACACACACACACACACACACACACACACACTGTGTAGAACACACACATGGAGACAGTTACCTGTGAGGACATGCAAGGAAACAGGGGTTCCAAAGGAATGAATAAAATGAGAAGTATGGTTCGGGTTAAACATTTTAAAGTTTCTGACAGTTTAAAAATAAATGATCTTTGGAGAAGACTCCTAAGAAAACTGATAAAATTCCCAACCCTGACAAATCGAGACTTAGGGGCGATGACAATTGAAGAAGGGAGAGAAGATGAATTGTCCCCTTGCTAACTGGGGAGACCCCTTAGGTGTTTCATAATTATGTGCATTGCTATTCATGAATCGCCAGGAAACCAGCCTGGCTCGGGCCCTCTTGCCTGCTGGGAGGTCGTGGCAGAATTACGGACTCACATGAAGGATGACCAAGGTGGACGGTCCCCATCAGCCCTCACGATAACAGGTAGGAGGCTCCAGGGCAGAGAGGGCCACCCCAACACAGCCCGCAAGTAATTAAAAGGGTTTGCAGGGAGTAGAAGCCAACCCTCACCATCATATGCACATCAGAGGCTACTCATTTAAAGCAAGTTTCTTAATTGCTTTTCCCTTGCTGTTGGTGTTTAAACAATGTATAGAAATCATGCAGTCCAGCAAAACAAAAAATAAATATCCCATCCCATGGCTAGTGTTTATGTACGAAGGTTTTCAATGACTGCAGGGCCGTGCACACACACAGGCAGAGCAAATACTCTGATGAATAAAAATGTGAATTTGAAGGCAAATGAGGCATGAAACATATTAGCCAATAAACAACACAAAAGAAGGTCATACTAAATTTTTTATCTAACAGCACTGGGAAACAATTGAGCCAAGAATACCGACCAAAAAGAGGCAACTGCAAGGAAGTTGCCTTTCCTAACCACTACGAAGGATGGGAGTTCCTTTATTTGGCTACAAATCAGACATAAAGAAATCTAGGTTCTCATGGTCCTATATTTTGAAGATGAGAGTGTGGGGTTTAAAATATCTGAAAGCATGTCCTTGACCTACCATGAGAAAATAAAAACATGCTCAAATTATCCCATAATCTCATATCTGTAATCCCAGCTCTTTTTTGAAAATGTCCCATCCAGGAGGTCCTTCTTTCTCAAAATACTTTCCAGTCCACAAAGGTCCTTTAAAAGCATGTCTTATCAGGCCAGTGTTGTGGTACTGTGGGTGAAGCCACAACACTGACATCCCATATGCCAGTTCTAATCACAGTTGCTCCACTTCTGATCCAATTCTTTGAAAATAAGTCTGGAAAAGCAGTAGAAGGTACCCCAAGCACTTGGACCCCTGCCACCTATGTGGGAGGCCTGGATGGAGTTCCTGGTTCCTGGCTTTGGCCTGGACCAGGCTATTGTGGCCATCTGGGGAGTGAACAAACAGATGGAAGATCTCTTTCTCTTTCTGTTTCTCCTCTCTATGTCACTCCACCTTTCAAACAAACAAAATAAATCTTAAAAAAGAAGCCTATTTATAAAGTGGATAGGGCAGGTCTTATTTGCTCCATTATCTGGATGAGGAAATCAGCTCAGAAAGTTTAGGGAATATTCTCAAGTTCTTGTGCTCAGGAAAGACAAGAGTTCAGCAAGGGTCTGCTGCATCTGATTCCTGACCAATACGGCTCTGCCAACCTGTCAGTCCTGAGGTTTACAAAAGCCACTGTTGGAGGTAGCATTTGGTACACTGGAGAAGTCCCTTGGCAAGCCCATATCCTACACTGGAGCGCATGGGTTTCGGTCTCAGCTCCACCTCCAATTCTACCTTCCTGCTGATGTGTACCCCAGGATGCAGCAGGTGATGGCCTGGGGAGTTTGATTCTGGGCTCCTAGCTTTGGCCTTGCCCAGCCTTGACCACACAGACACTTGGAGAAATGAGCCAGCAGATGGTAGATCTCTGACTCTGTGTGTGTGTGTGTGTGTGTGTGTGTGTCCCTGCCTTGCAAATAAATGTTCAGTATAAATAAATTTAAAAAAAAAACACACTGTTAAACGTGCACCATTTGGCCTTGTTGCTTGTTTCTTTTAAGGCAAGACTGATCTCACGAGGCTGCTTCATGCCAACCTATCTCACATCAACCACACCTTTGTCAAGAGAGGCAGCAGGGTCTGCACTGCTGACAGCCAGATGGGCCTGTGTGCAAACCCTGACTCTGATAGATGCCTGCTGTGGGGCCTGGAGTATATCTGACCTCTGCTAGGCTCTGTTTTCTCTGCTATAGTACTGCAATAATTCCTGTCTTACAAAACCCTGGGCATAGTAAAAGTTTTGGCCTTCAGTAAAATATATAATACATATATATACATATACGACTGTTTTATTTGAAAGGCAGAGATAAAGAGAGGCAGAGAGAAATCTTTTCCATTCTCTGGTTCATTCCCCAGATGTTCTCCACAGCCTAAGCTGGGCCTGACTAAAACCAGGAGCTGAGAATTTAGTTGGGGTCTCCCACATGGGCAGCAGGGACTCAGGGAAATGAGTCATCACCCTCATCAACTCCCAGGGTGCTCCTTAGCAGGAAACTGGAATCAGAAGCAGAGTCGGGACTTGAACCCAACACTTTGATATGGGACATAGGTATCCCAGCTGGCACCTTTAACCTCTCTGCCAAGCGTCCACCCCAGTAAGCATTCTGACTTTTCCTCAGAATGCAAAGCAAAAGATGGAGCAGCATAACCTTTCAGGCACGCTCAGAACAGTCTGGACCTGGCATCCCTGGGAATCACAATGGAGTCTCAAACAGAAAGATGGGAGGACATGGCAATGCATTCTTCTGTGTAAGCATCTATCAGAACCGAAAGAACAATGAGGGTGACTGCTCAGACTCCTCCACCCATCCCCAGTGCACCGCCTCCATGCCCAGAAGCACTGGTGTTGGAAAGAAAACGGATTCTTTCAAGATTTCCAGACCAGTCTGTGCAAAGCGCATTGGTGTCCTGCCCCTGCCACTTCTGAGAAATACCTGAGCTTTGCAAGGATGGGGTCACCTGCAGCTCCTGGGGGCTTCCCCTGTGCGCTAATTAGCGAAAGCGATATGGTTTCAAAGCTTTCCCTTCAGCCCTCTCTCAGTCTTCCCTTGCTCTAGATCTGATGTTCCAAGGCCCAGGCCCAGGTCACACAGCCTGCCAGCCTTCAAAGGCAGGGAATAAACATGAGCGCACCAAACAGGTGGTGTGGGGAGACGTGTCCAGACTGTCTTCCTTGTTCTCCGCTGCACCTTCATTCTCTTCATCATCTGTCGAGCAAAGGAGGTGGGTGCTGCACGGCCTGGGCACCTTCAAAAGGGAATGTTGACTAAACGGCCAGTGCTGTTCCCGTGGCCTCCTGTACACCTGCCAGGCGGCCACCAGGACTTAGGTTTTGCTCACGCCACCCAGCAGCCCAAGGCAGAATGAGAGAGATGAAGGGTCCATCATGGGAGGGGTTGTGAGCCATACTGAGAAACTGGAATGCTGAACTTTCAAGGTTAAGAACATGCAGACAGGACCAGCTCACCCAGAGCCCAAGAAAAATGTGCTCCACACTAATGGGTAAGTTTCTAATTCTCCATGAATTCTGCCACTGGTCCCCCTGCTTAATAACACAACCTGTAACCTCTTTGAGGGTCTCACTTTCCTCTGTCCCCACTTCCTAGCACATAGGAGAAGAATTCCTCAGTTAAGGCAGAGAGAACATGAGGTTCTCATGATAGGGACAGGAAAGAGGTAGAAATGTGGTGAGCAGAGACCCCTTCTTTGTAGGAGAGAAAGGACACAACTTGTGCACCCAAGAGCTCAGCAAGTGAGTTTTGAGACTTAGAAAGAAGCTCCCAAAAGTGGCTTAGAGGAGAGAAAAAACAAAGCAGGTTGGGCAGGGACCATAAGTGCTAGAATTTTTGGTTCTGCTGGGGGCTCAGGGCTGGCCAGAAAATGGAAGAGAGATGTTCCAGTGTCATGAGAAACAGGGATTCTGCAGTACTGGGTATTCCTGAAGAATGGCCTTGAATTCAAGATCATGCCTTAAAAAATCTTTATTTATGTATGTGTGAAAGGCAGATTGACAGAGAGGGAGGGACATGCACACATACACAGAGATCGTACATCTGCTGGTTCATTCCTAGATGCCTGCAATAGCCAGAGTTAGGTCAGGCTAAAGGCAGGAGCCTTGGGTGACAGGGAACCAAGCACTTGTTGTCTTCCTAGGTGTATTAGCAGGAAGCTACATCAGAGGTGGAGTATAGCCAGGACTGGAACTGGTACTCTATTAGGAATTGGATATCCCAAGCAGTGGCTTAACCCACTGCACCACAACACCCACCTCTGAGCTCTGGTCCTGGGGTGGATCACAGGTCACAGGACAACCATCTGAGCAGTGAGCAGGTCGCTTGTCCCACCCATTCTTTTTCCTGGTGTTCTGCAACTCTCTTCCCAAAGTTTTCTGCAGAATCTGCCTCAGCCACTCAGGTGTGCCCTCATTACCTCAGCCTATGGCTCTCCTTGGGGGACAGAGTTCTATCAGGTTCCAGAATGGTTTCAGTTCCCCATAAGACACGAAAGAAGGCAACACAACATGAGCTTCCTACAGAGGTAGAGGGTATTTGGACACAGGGACTCTTCTGGTCAGCTACACAGGGAGTTTTTCCCTCAACAATAACCACTCCATTTATCTTTAAGCATGACCTTGACAGTTCTACTCAAATAAATGCATACTTCCCTTTTGCAAAACACATTTCCCAGAGACGACATGCTTATCAGGGAAGATAGGGGCTAATCTGTATAATCACATCCTTTGAAAAAAATTGAAGATAATGTCAGAGCGAAAAACTCACTTTTCCTCTATAGTCTTAAGTGGCTGAATTTTATAAATTTATCTGACAAAAGGCAGATTAATAAGGGGAAAAAGAGACTTTATTTATACATGCAGCATGAATACAGTAGGCACACTCAGTGAAAAGCAACTGAAAGGAGTGGTTAGATTTGGGCTCTCACATACCATCTTAACAAAGGGTAGCAAAGGACGGAGAAGACGCCAAGCACAGAAAAGAGGCTGGGGCTGCTGGTGGGGGTAGGGTGTGCATCTTAGGAAATATATGATAAACAAGGGTTGTTAGTAAAGTGTGATATGGAGCTAAGAGTCATGTTCTTCCTGATAAGGGGTAGGGGGAATACTTGTACCAATGGAAACTTTCCCCAGCTTTGCAAAGGGCAATTCAGGCCAGCTTTTAGATAGAAAGGGGAGGACAGAGAGCTAACACAACCTCTACACTAAAGTAGTTTACCTAATCCTTTTTGGTAACATGGTTTTGATGTTTGGGATTTGCGGTGGGGCGGTGCTGGAGGGAATGGACATCTTTCCAGAAGTCCTTTTCCATCTGTCTCCAGCCTGAAGGAGGAGCACAGGAAAGCAAAGAGGTGTGCAGGCATATCATGTCTGGAAATGCTGGGTGCTTCTACCCAGCTAAGAGCTCAGAGAAGGGCCTACGGAGCAGGTCAGGAAGCTTGGCAAGGTCACGCGAGGAGGGCCTCCACACACATTCCACCCTGTAATAAGGAGCCACTCATGATGTCTAAGTAAGTGAAATGTGAGATTAGTATCTCAGTTCTGGTGGCAGTGTGTAGAGTCTCAGAGGAGAATCTAGAGGCAGAAGGATGAGACAATTGCACATTCAAGAAGCAAATACTGAAAGCTGGGGGCTGACGTTGTAGTGCAGTGGGACACCTGCGTTTCCTGCTGGAGTGCCAGGAATCAGGTCTGTCTCTGCTTCTGATCCAGGTTCTTGCTAAGGTGCACACTGAGGGGCAGCGATGATGACTTAAGTACTCAGGTCCCTATCACTCATGTGGGAGACCTCAATGTAGTTCACCCATGGATTGAGCTGTGGGCCCCTGGTTTTGGCCTGGCCCAGCCCTGGTTGTTGTGGGCATTTTGGGAGTGAACCAGGAGATAGAAGATGTGTGTGTGTGTGTGCGTGTGTGTGTTTTGCTCTGCCTCTCAAGATAAATAAAATTAAAATAAGGAAAGAAAGTTAAAAAGAAAACACTGAGGGCTAGCCATGTGCCAGGGAACATGTTAGGCACTGGGACTGAGCCAAGGAGAAAAACCAACAGAATGACCATTCTCTTGATGTTTGCCATTTAATGGGACATAGAACAGTAGTAGATGAGACTGACCATGCCAGCTGGATTTATGAAGAGTGTGTGGAATGCTTTCTATGTGGTGAACCTCAGATGTCTGTAGGCAGCATGTAGAAAGGTACAAGGGGCCTGAAGTGAGTATGCATTCCTCTAAGCATAGAAATCATTTATTTTTAAAAAGATTTATTTATTTGAAAGTAAGAGTTACACAGAGAGGCAGAGAGAGAGAGAGAGAGAGAGAGAGAGAGAGAGTCTTCCAACCACTGGTTCACTCCCCAAATGGCCACGATGACCAGAGCTGCGCCGATCCGAAGCCAGGAGCCAGGAGCTTCTTCCAGGTCTCCCACATGGGTGCAGGGGCCCAAGGACTTGGGCCACCTTCTACTGCTTTCCCAGGAAGTGGAGTAGCTGGACTCAAACCAGCGCCCATATGGGATGGTGGCACTGCAGGCAGTGGCTTTACCCACTAGGCCACAGCGCCAGCCCCAGAAATTATTTCTAAAATTCATCTGATTTGCAGAAAAATGGCTTAATCCTTTTCTGTGACTGTCTACTCAGGAGAGAACATTTCCCTGAAGTTTTCCTTGTCTGACTGAGGGGAAAGTAAGCAAGCAGCCCAAGCAACAGCGCCATTAAGTGGCAGGTCCGGAAGGCCAAGTTGCAAGCTCAGCCCTCCAGTCTCTAAGTAAAGAGCACAGTGCTGGAGCACCAGCTCTCAGCCTAAATTCCAGGTCTGCAATCTGCTGGCCAGGCCACCTTCATTTCTACAGAGAAGTTCATTATTATTGCCCAACACTGCACAAAACCCAGAACTGACCCAAAATGAACCACCACTGGGTCTCCTTCTCTGAAGGGCAATTTGACCATCAAACCACTTGTCGGTTGCTCTGCATCTGTTCCAGAGGCCAAAATTGCCTTACCTGACTCTCTTCGTGAACACTCAATGTCTTTTCACAGCACTTACACATTTTATTCCACCCTCTCTCAATCAGACTCTCCCTTCTCCTCCCATTCTGCTCTCAATGAGTTTACTAGTCCTTACCAGAAATAACAGATCTAGGGGCCAGTGCTGTGGCACAGCCGGTTAAAGCCGTGGCCTGCAGTGCCAGCATCCTGGGTTCAAGTCCTAGCTGCTCCACTTTCGATCCAGCTCCCTCTAGTGTGCCTGGGAAAGCAGCAGAGGACGGCCCAGGTCCTTGGACACCTGCACCTGTGTGGGAGACCCTGAAGAAACTCCTGGCTCCTAGCTTCAGATTGGCTAAACTCCTGCCATTGTGGCCATCTGGGGAGTGAACCAGCAGAGGGAAAATCTCTCTCTCTCTCTCTCTTTCTCTACCTCTCTCTGTAACTCTTTCAAATAAATAAAATAAATCTTAAAAAAGGAAAAAAAGAAACAACAGATTTACTGCTACAGTTCCCACAGTGCACATGTATTTATTAGGTCTTGCCTGAAAACAAATTCAAACATTTTCTATGATCATTTTTTGCAAGTGTCAGAGATCTGGCAATCTGACTTTGGGATGATGCTAACATACACTCTACCACTGAGAGTCAGGTAGCCATAATTTGTAATAATTCAGTGCCTTGCAGGTACACTATATGACCCGTTCCTTATCTGTCAAAATGTAGGCATCAGACACAAATCAAACAGGTGAAACGTCTTTTTTCTAATTTCAGCTTTGCCCAGTTCCTAAGCCTCTGAATGTCACATACATCAAGCCTGTGTCTTGCTCTGGGACAGCACATACTTTACATGTATTCCCCACAGCTCACTCTTCTCTGCAAAACACCATTTCTTTTGCTGCTGAGATTAATAAGCCAATTCTCTTTGCTCGTCGGAGAATGTCTGAGCAGTGTGGAGCCGACCTGACCCCTCCCTTTCCAGAGGGCAGATTGCAAAGCTGTGGTAGGAACAGCTCTTGAACTTGAGTTAGCACACTCTGCCTCCAAGGAGAAAGCTCGGGCTTGCAGGGGACTGCTGCCAAGTGGGGCTGATTGGATTCATCCTCGCCTAGGTGGACAACTATTCAAAGTGGGAAGAGCGTCTGTGTCTTTTAGCTTTAGTTTCTCTTCATAAAGTCCACGAAGACCTCCTAACTTTTGGGAAGCTAATTAATTTCAGTGATGTTTGATGTACTTATTCTCCACTCATTCAACCAAAACGTATTGAGCAGTTATTGTGCATTGGGTCCTGTGTTAGTATAGAAAAGGAAAAAAAAAAAAAAAAAAACAACAGACTGGTGTCCTAACAGTAATTCCTGAGGATTTTAAATGGCATCAGTGGCCTTTATTTGATGGGAATTTGGTATACATAACTGAATCCTCAATTTTAAAAGCTAGTTCACCAACAGGGGAAAACATGTGAGCTCTCTTACACTCTCACAATAACCCATTTTTGTCTGTCTCATTCAGGCTGTCTCCCCAGCACTGTGAACAGAGTCTGATACATAGCAGGTACTCAACAAATATTTGACGAATGGACTAATGATGTCCTTGACTTTCAGAGAGGGAGATAACTATCTCTTCAACTTTTACCCATAAAAGTGCTTTAAAAATACCAGGTCTTTTTTTAACCCTCAAACTTGGGAGTAGGTCTACTCTGCAGCCTTTGGAAAAGACATTGTGGATGAATTTTCGATGATATTAATGAATGTGATATTTAGCTGTGTGGAAAAACAGGCTTCAAAACACTGTTTTAGCCAAGATGCAAACAGTAACACTTTTTGGTTGATGGGCTTTGGTAGTTTCTTAAGTTTCCATTTTATTCATTTCTTGTGTATTCCAAATTCTCTTTCATGAGCATCTATTACTTTTAGAATCACAATTTTAAACATAAATCAAGAAAGATTATTTTGAGCCTGTTTTTTTTTTTCAGTTTGCATTTTGAATCTGTTCAAGCCTCTCCATTTAGCTGTAAACAGCAGAAACTCTGTTGCAAGAAGACAGGATGGCAAGCTTCCTAAAGAAGCATATTTCTAGGGAGAGAAGGGGTGGTTCCAAGTACCGGCGCCCGGCCAACCAGAGATCACTGACAAAGAGCTAATTTGTGCCAATTATAACTCTGGGGAGGTCGCTTAGACTGGCAGGAAAGATGGGGGACACAGAAAAGATGATGAATCCAA